>NC_062220.1:119367121-119682162 GCF_902686445.1 Sciurus carolinensis | reverse complement strand
CCTGCTGACAAGGCAGAAAGCCCTCATGGCCCTCTGTGATCTCATGCATGACCCTGAGTATGTCTATGAGGCCATCAACCTAGGTGAGAATTTCACAGCCCAGGTAACCATGACTGGGATCTTGCCATGGCTCAGACACTGTTTGGAGCTTTAGTAATAAGGGTTGCTATTTAATGAGCTCACTTGGGGCCAGCAGTATACCAAGTGTTGTGCCTGAATTATCTTAGTTTTTATAGTGGCCTCCTGTAAGAGAGGAAATGTTCTCAATCTATAGACCAGAAGACCGAGATTCAAAGAAAGGGTGTGAGCCTGGGGTTGCCTAATCAATGAATTAATCAGGCTTTTTTTTTTCTTGGTACTAGGGATTGAACCCAGAGACACTTTACCACTGAGTTACATCCCCAAATCTTTGTATTTTTTATTTTTGAGACCAAGACTCACTAAGTTGATTAGAGCCTTTGCTGATTTGTGAGGCTGGCCTAGAACTTGTACAGCCTTCCGAATCACTGTGATTACGGTCATGTACAGAGTTTTTATTTGCTGAATCTGGCATCCTTAGATATATCCCATTCAAGGTCATGCGACTAGTTAGGGACACATTGTAATTTTACCTCATGTCTCTCCTGGGGTCAAAGAAATGGCAAATGTCTTTTGCTTAACCCCATGGAAGACTTTCAGAGAAGGTACTGGTAGGAAGTATACAAGGAAAATCATGAGAAGTGTAAGATGAGATGGTCCCTGGGTGTGAGCCCTTTCAGTGACTCTCAAATGCTATGTAATTGACATGATTCCCTAACACTCCAAAGCAGAGGAAATGCTAGTCTTTCTTGTTGCCCAATATTTGCTCACATGTTGACTTCTGAGTTAGTTAATTTGTAGTACTGGCAAATGTTCAAAGATTTTTCTACCTCACAGGCTGCCTGGAGAGCCTGAAGTCTTTGCTGAAGGATAGTGATGACCTGGTTCGAATAAAGACCACCGAGGTGCTCTATATCATGGCGACTCATAACGTGGGCAGGTGGGCAGCTATCTCTGCAAACCAATGACTTACTTGGAAGACACACTCCTCTCCTGGGTAGATGTTCTTGAATGACCTTGAGTGCTCTTAAATTTTTTCTATAGCACTGGTCTTTGGTGGGACTTCTGCTTGGCCAGAACAAGCCTCTGTGTGGGGATGATTTTGGTTCCCTTTGTGAGGGCCTAATGGGACCCTCTGTCTCAGACTAATTTTTATGTTAGCTTCTATCTCTGAACTTCCCACTTTGAAGGTAGAAAGTTCAGAGCCCACATATGCAACAATTTTGCATTTTCTTTGCTTTTTATGGGAAGCCAATTTCCCTGTCCTAGGTCCTTACAGGGTCTGTGACTTTGATTCCTGTTCCTATGCAGGTGTTAAAACACCAGCTTCAAAGCACAGATCTGTTTTGGATTGGTTACCTTACTTCTTGCTCAGGATGCTAAGGTTGTTGGTTTCTGGCACCGGAAATGTCCCTTTCCTGTGTACAGATTTGCATTTTACATTGAAAACATATTTCACCTAGCATTTTGGTTAAGGGTTAGTGGTAGTAGAGGAAGGGTTGGAGGTGCTTTACCATATTTATTTATTTATTTATTTATTTTTTTTTTTTACATAACACATGTCATATTTTATTTATTTCTGTATATATTTTTTGACTGAACCATTTAAGAGTAAGTGTAGATATAATGACTTTCCTCCCATAAATAATTCTACATTTTTCTCTGTAGAACAAAGACATCATGTTACAAAGTCACAGCACACTTGTAACATTAATGCAGTACTATTATCTAATATAAAATCATTTTCAAATTTTAGCAGTTGTCTCAATAATATCATTTACAGCAATTTCCCCCTACTAAGAATCCAATACAAGATTATACTTTTCATTATCTTTTATTGTCTCTATTCTTCCTTAATCTGATGCTATCCCTAAACTATTTGTTGCCTATTTTAATCCTGACATTTTGGAAGAATACTTCAAAATTATTTAGGATAAGTTGTCTTTAAAGAGTATTCCTCATTCTGTTGTTTTTTTTTCTCATCAACATCTGATCTTTGAATCTGATTTTTTTTTTAATTTATTTTTTTACGTTTACATAGGGTAATGATGTTTCTTTTTTTTCCCTTCCCCCCCACCCCTCCCACCCTTTTCCCTTTATACAGTCCTTCTTTCCTTCATTCTTACCGCTCTCCTTAGCCTAACTCTAAACCTAACCCTAAACCTAATGCTAACCCCTCCCACCCCCATTTTATGTCCTCATCCGCTTATCAGCGAGATCATTCGTCCTTTAGTTTTTTGAGATTGGCTTATCTCACTTAGCATGATATTCTCCAATTTCGACCATTTGCCTACAAATGCCATAATTTTATCATTCTTCATTGTGGAGTAATATTCCATTGTATAAATATGCCACAGTTTCTTTATCTATTCATCAACTGAAGGGTACCATATTTATTGAGTTCAATCTTGTGACCAGAGATCACTAGTTTTACTTTGTATTAAAAACAGGACCCCAGCTGGGCACAGTAGTGTGCACCTGTAATCCTAGAGGTTTTGGAGGCTAAGGCAGGAGGACTGCAAGTTTGAGACCAACCCCAGCAATTTAATGAGGTCCAAAGCAACTTAGCAAGACTCTGTCTCAAAATAAAATAATAAAAGGGCTAGGAATGTGGCTCAGTGGTTAAACACCCCTGAGTTCAATCCCTGGTACCCAAATAAACAAATAGAACCCCAAATCATATCCCCAAACCCTACCCCTAGTCTTCTATATGAAAGAGACTATTGCCCAGTGTGCACAGGTCCAGAAAAGAAGGAAGGGCAGCTCAAAGGGCAAGGTGCTGACAAGCCTTTGGACTTGAGTGTAAACACAGGCACCCATTCAGAGACTTCAATCTGTCAAGAGTGTGGGGGTATCTCATAAAACCCAAACTTACTGGGTCCTGACATTCCCCAAGCTCTCAGACTCCCGGGATCCTCCTCGGTACCTGCTTCAACCTGATCCTGCATGCAGCCCTGGCCTAACTGGGGCTATGAATGCCATCACTTTCCCCCAAGTACAGCAGTGATCTTACAACTAAAGCCAACAGCTTTTGGAGCCCATTCAAGTCCTGCGTAACTGTCCTGAACTGCCCTTATTGAAAACTTTTTGCCCTCTTGCTATACAGGTAATAATGGTGTGGGGAGAGATAGAGAGAGGGGAAGGTAGTGCCACAGTTAGCAATAGGCAGGTGGATCAGTGCTGTGGCCAGAGCAGAGGGGTGTGGATGTGGGCCATGGTGTATCAGAGTGGGGGGCATGCTTTTTTGCTCTGTGATCTCTTGATCCAAGTCTCATTTTGCCTATCTGAAATTACCTCAGGATGATTCTTTAAAACTTTAGATAGGGCCAGGTATGTTGGTGCATGCCTGTGCTGAGGTGGGAGGATCACTTGAGCCCACAAGTTCAAGCCCAGCCTGGGTAACATAGCAAGATCCTGTCTCAAATCAAATAAGAATAACTAACCAATAAACAAAAACAACTTTAGGGATACACAGGAGTCAAGTATCTCTCATTTTTCCTGTTGTTTTTCCTCTCTTTTTTGGACCTGAAATAGACATTAGGTAATAGTCTTTAGAGATGGACAATGGATGCTGAGGAGAGATGCTGAAATAGAAGTAAATGCCTAGGGAAGGTGATAGTAAATTGTTCAGTGGCACTAGGATAATCTGCACCAGGGAGTCCTGGCTGTGCCCACATTAACAAGATGGGAGGATACAGTAAAAAATCTGGCCTTCACACAGAACATATTCAGTGTTCTCAGTCATTCCTCACACCACCATTGTGAGGCAAGTTGTGGGGCTGGGAGGAGACCAGAGAAAGGACTTACTACTGTGTGCCAGGGCCTAGGAGTCCAAACCCCAGCCTCTTTTAGCACATCACATTGGACAAGGAAGACAAAGGGCCAAAAGCAAAGATGAATGATTTCTAAATTTCCCCCAAGTTCAGCAGTGATCTTACAACAAAAGCCAATAGCTTTTGGAGCCCTTTCAAATCCTGTGTAACTGCCCTGAACTACCCTTGTTGAAAACTTTTTGCCCTTTTGCTATACAGGTAATGATGGAAGGGGCAATGAAGATAGCAGCCCAGGCTTCACATCTTGACACCTTGGGAAGTCAATTCACAGGATATTCTCATGAATAGGAGAGTTTTCTAGATGGTCTGACCTGTCCTCTAGCTTGCCTGCTGGTGAGGGGGGCCACATACTCTACAGACAAACACAGTTGGCTTTATTATTATTTTTATTTTTTGGGTGATGGAGATTAAACCCAGGGCCTCATGCATGTTAAGGACATGCTTTGCCACTGAAATAGACACCACAGTCTTTTTATTTTATTTTTAAAAATGAGATGGGGTCTCATTATTTCCTAGGTTGGTCCTGAACTCCTTGGCTCAAGTCTTAGACTCCTGCATAGGTGGGACTACAGGTATACACCACCCGGCTTTCAAGTATGAATGACAGAGTGGGTCACAGGGCACTGACTGAAGAGAATCCAATGGTCAGCGAAGGCCCCTGCAACTTGTGTGTCCCACTATGATCTTTTCTTCCAGAACAATTCAAAACATGCCATAAATACATGACCAGTGTAACTTCATATCAAGTACAACCACAAAAATAGGATACTAATTATAATAAGTTACTCCATATATGTATAACATGTCAAAATATACTCTACTGTCATGTATATCTAAAAAAAAAGAACAACAACAATGACAAAAAACATGCCATAAAGTTAAGTCCAACCAATGCCACGGTAACATAATTAGTTGCATGTGTCCTGTGTTCTGGGCACTTAGCTGAGGGCTTTACCCATGACTTCTCATTTATCCCTGAACTCTGTCCTGACAGATGGGACCTCAGAAGTCCTCTTTCCAGGTTCAGCTGAATTCAAAAATCAGTTGGTTGCTTTAAAGAAATGGTGAAAAACAAGGAATTCAAGAAATAGTATATTTTCTTTAAATGGTTCATTTTAACCCAAAACACAAAGATTAAGGCATTTGCTAATCCCTGTGTGGGATCTGGACCTTTTCTAGGACATGGATCCACTGAATGGTGTTTCCTGTCAACTTTTTTGCTTTAACCACATATCTGATTTGCAACTTTGGTATCATTAAAGCAGAGCAAGAACTGAAAGACATCGATGAAATAAGCTGCGTGTGAAAAATCTTCTAGAATCTTTTACAATTATCTCACCTCTTTTTTTTAGATTCACTTCTGAGTTTTTGCAAAACATTCCATCTTTTTTTTTCATAAGGAAAATTTAAAGTCTTCTCACGTAATTGGTTTACCTAATATTTAATTATATTGTTCATAATTATAAAAACAAGCATAACAGGTGCCAGTAGGTCTGAAGGTAAGCAGCTGGCCTCTGGCAAGCTCACAACTCAGCTGGGGGAACAGAAGTGGAAGGGGTTGTGGGGGTGGGCCCATGAAGCTGAGAGCCAGTGAGTGAGCTCAGCCCTGCAGTTCAGGCAAGTAGGTTACACCCCTCTGTTGACCTATCCTCATTTTATAGACCTTGGGATTGAATGAAGGTCAGAAGAGGAAAATAAGAATATAGGGGCACAAAGAGCTGGAGTCTAAATCACGGCTAGGAAGGAGCAGAGCTATGTGATTCTTATCACCACACAAATTACTGCTTTGTTCTCATGGCTTCTGTGGATTCCAGAATATGATGTTTACCTCTGGCTTTATCTGCCCTATCATGAATTCAGACTCAAACAGGGGCCTGACCTCTTATTTGATCCTCTGCAGGCATGGTATTAGTTATATCTAAATCCACTTTTTCTTCCCAGAAATGGCTTTTTAGAGAATAATGTCATCCTTGCCCTGTCCTTCCTGATGAATGACCCCTACTCACTGTGCCGGCAGAACCTGCACCAGGCATTCAAGCACCTGGCCCAGCTACCTTCAGGTAGGCTTGCCCCACAAGCAGATCTGGTGGGTCTTTCTGTGTCCCCTGGACCTCCTCTATAGGTCATGTACACGCCAGACTGCAGATCACAGTCCATAGCAAATTAAAAAAAAAATTTTTAAGTTACCATTTTGCTGGGCATGATGGTATGTGCCTATAATCCCTGTTACTTGGGAGGCCAAGGTAGGAGGAACACCTGAACCCATGACTTTAAGACCAGCTTGGGTAACAGACCCACATCTCAACACTTTTAGCAACAACAAAAAAGTTACCTTTTTATTAAATCACAACATATATTTTTCAAGCATATATAGGGCCAGTGGGTCATAGCTCAGAGATAGAGTACATACTTAGTAAGTACAAGGCCCTGGGTTCAATCCCCAGCACCCATCCCCTAAAAAACAAACAAACAAACAAACAAATAAACAAAACCCCCTCCAAACCCCCACAAATGTGAACATTTGATTAAATTGTACTAAATGAGTATGCCATTTGACAACTACCCAAGTCAAGAAACGTGGAATATTTCACCATTCCAAGACTTCCCATAGACACCATACAGGGTTCTACTTCTCATCCAAAGGGAAACAATTTATTTAATTTATAAGGCCATAGCTTAGCTCATTTTTTTCCCCAGTGCTGGGGATTGAACACAGGTCCTTACACATGGTAATCATGCACTACACCCTTAACCCTGTTCATGTCTTTTTAAAAACTTAATGGAAATAGAAACATACAGATTGTAATATTTTGATTTTAGCTTCTTTCACTCGCTAATTTGTTTCTGAGATTCATATATGTTATATATTACTGATTTTTGTTGATTTAGTCTTGGAGTTTTTTATATATATTATGAGAATGTACTCCAGTTTATCCATTCTGCTGCTGAGGGACATTTGAGTTGTTTTTACTTATGGCTACCAAGAACAAAGGGGTTATAAACACTCTTATATATGTCTTTTGGTGGGTACATATGTACATTTATTTTGAGACATACTAGGAGTAGAATGGCTGGCAAAGGATAAATTCATGTTCAGCTTTAGATGGTACTGCTAAAGGGTTTTCTAAAATAGTTGCTCCAATTTCCACTCCTATCAGCAGCAGTATACGAGAGTTCCAGGTACTCTACATCCTAACCAACATTTGGTCTTTTTATTTTAGCTAGTTTGATGTGTGTGTGTGTGTGTGTGTGTGTGTGTGTGTGTGTGAATGGTATCTCATTTTTATATTAATATGTATTTCCTTGGTGATTAAAGGAAAGTTTATTTATTTGTTTATTTATTTTTCTGAGATAGGCGTCTCACTATGTTGCCCAGCCTGGGTCTAAACTTCTAGGCTCAAGAAATCCTCCTGCCTCTCAGCTCCCTGAGTATCTGTGATCATAGGTATAGGCTACCATTCCTGACTGGAGAGGCCCTTTAAATGTTCTCTTTTGTGAAATGTCACAATAGATTGTTAGTAATAAAGAAGGCCTACCCCAAAGGCAATGCTGTACACACTCACTGTGGGCCCTTCCAACCCTGGCCTGTGGTACCCTTTAGGTGACTGCTTCTGTTAATTAGATGGGGAGTCTAGGGTAACAGTCACATGTCAACAACAGCCAGAGGGTTGATACTTGTGTCAGGCTGACATCTACCTGGTTGCATGACTACAATGAGCATTTTTAAATGAGGTGCTCATTCCAAGAGGTGGGATAGTAGGCCTTGAAGTGGTACCTTAGGTAAAGGTAGACAAATCAATGTTGTAGTACAGAAGTCAAATGAATCTGGTTTCCCTTTGCCCTTCCCCTCATTTCCACTAGTTATTTACTCAAATATAAAGTGAGGACAAAGTGAGATAAAGGTGAGAAAACACTGGCCAAGTGTATAGTCCAGCACCCTGCAGGATGGAAGAAATATAAGCATTCAGGGACTGTGAGACCTCCCTGAATTAAGGCCCAGAGACACATAACTGTGGAATCAGGTGCAGAAAGACAGGCCCCGCAGAGCACTGTCCATGAGGGCCTGGGATTGCTGCCTGGTTCCTGAGGCACATCTTCCTTCAGCTGAACTGGGCTGGATGTTGGAGAGCATGTTAGGCTAGACAACAGAACCTCTGGTGGTGTTTAATAAAAAAAAAAAGACCACTATAGGGGCTGGTATTGTCGCTCATTGGTAGAATGCTTGCCTACCATGGAGGCACTAGATTCAGTCCTCAGCACCATATAAAAAATAAATAAAATAAAGGAATCATGTCCATCTACAACTAAAACAAACAAACAAACCCCAAAAAACTAATGCTTAACTTGAAAAAAAAAGACAACTATATCCCTGGTCCTTTCTCAAGCCACCAAGAACAGTTATCTCTGGGGATCACCTCTGTACACATTTGTTTTTATTTTTCTGTGTGGTAATGGGGATTGAACCCAGGGCCCCCCACGTCAGGCAAGCACTCTACCACTGAGCTACATCTCTAACCCACACACATTTATTTCTTAAATGTACCTTGACTGTTTCTCACATTGTACCTGGGGTTGAGAGCCTTGAGATATCTGGTGTCTTCATGGAGGTCCAGTATGAGTGCCCTGTGCTCACCACACTAAAACTCAAGGAGTGAGACAGGACCTGGTCCCCTCATTCTTAGTGTGTAGGGAGAAGGGCCTTTGCTCTCATCCAAGGCTCTTAAAATTAGTGTCACCTATTTAAAAAATTCAGAGAAACTGAGATAATAATAATGAACATTGAGTACCATCATCCAGCTTTGCCAAACTGTAACATTTTACCATATTTCATATTTGTTTGAAAAGTCATATATAAAATCCAAGTGCCCTGTGAACCTTTTCCTACCCTTCTTCCCATCCTCCCTTGAACACCAATAATTTTGTGACTGTATCCCCAATATATCTTTATATTTTACCACAAATATAAATTTTATATATATGTGCATATATATAAAATTTGACTTTGCATATCTTAAAACTTTAACAGATCTTGTTATATATATCCCTATGCTACTTAAATACCTTTAAAAACACTGCTTTTTAAAAGGTATTTTTAAGTAGCTTGGATAAATATTGAGATTATCCATGTCATATCATGGGCTCTATTTCATTTCTTCCCACTGCTGCATGTTTTCACAGCATTTGACTGTACCATGTTTTTTTAATTTGTTCTTTTTAGATATACATGACAGTAGAGTATAGTTTGATATTTCATACTCAGCCATAAAGAAGAATGAAATTATGCCATGATGTTTCCATGTTGGTTGTTTCATCTCCTGTGCTGCAGAAGGAATGAACAATGAGAGTTCCTGCTCTGGTTTTCCTGCTATACTCAAGGGAGAATCCCTCCAGGGCCTCTCCTGAGGAGGGCGATGACACATCCTTGTCAGTTCTGATTGGTAGCTCTGATGTTTCATTGTTGTGCTGCTTTGCTGATCTTTGTGACGGGTAAGAAGGAATACTCCTTCTGCCTGGCACCCCCTCTGGCAACTTTCTGCCCAGAGCCTCTAGGGATCCAGGACACTCAGAGTTCTTTTTCTATTTTTTATTGATTCGAGGAAGTGTTCTTTGTTTATCTCAGATTTCAAGCCATTGTTGGTTGCCTACTTGGCAAATATCATTTCCCAGGATGTTTGTATGACTTCTCACTATTTGGTGAATCATTGACTCCAGTTTTCATTTTAATAATGTAATGAGTTTCATCAATCTATTCCTTTGTACTTTTTTTTGGGGGGGGGGTTGTGTGCTGAATAAGAGAATCCTTTACCCCGAACTTTGAAGATATTCTGCCATATCTTCTGCGGAAACTTAAGTTTTGCTTTTCGCATTTAGTCTGTGAAGATACCTGAAAAGGAGTTTTATCTGTCTGTTTTTAGTGCTTGCCAATCTAACACTGCCAGAATCCCAAAAACTCTGTGGATATCTGGGTTCTGGATGATAGTGCATGCCTGAAATCAGGAGGCTGAGGCAGGAGGATCACAAGTTCAAGGCCTACCTTGGCAACTTAAAAAGACCCTGTCTCAAAACAAAAATAAAAAGGTCTGGGGATGTAGAGTGCCCCTGGGTTCAATCCCTAATACCTAAAAATACCAAAATCAAACCTTGACCCTTTGTCATAGGTTTACTGGGTGCTGCTCATCATCTGTGAAGGGCCCAGAAAGGAGACCTGGGACACCCTGGTGGGACTGGGACTGGGAGGATGGCTGAACAGATGGATGGAGAAAGGCAGGCAGTGTGACAGGTACACCTGGACATCCTCCATCCTGGGGGATCTTTTGAGTACTATGGCTTCTGGATTGGCCAGTGTGGCTGTGCCCCAAGTGGTAACCTCGATGGGCTTGTAGATGGGGATTTAGGTAGGGCATGGGCTTCTATTTCTGCGATGACCTTATTCTTATCAGCGTGTGTGACCTTGGGCAATAGTGTAGTCCATGGAAGCTTGAGTTTTGTCACCTGTATGGTCTAGCTGAAATAATCTGAACATAGAACTCAGCATGCTCTTAGCATATGCTATGGTCATTACTATGGATTTCCTATCTATAGCCGAACTGGAAGGAAGGCATTAAAAAAAAATCATGGCATCCTTGACACCTGATAGAGTACCTGGTTTGTGATTAGCAGTCAATAAATACTGTTCAGCAGGTTTTATGTCATATTTTAAAGGATCATTTGTTGTTTTCTGGCTATAATTCACTCATCCACTTGTTTATTCTTTCAATAAACATATGTTGAACCCTTGCCTTGTTCCTGTGACTGTGCCTTCAGTTTCCTCCCTGTAAGTTGGGGTTTCTGTGGGAGAATGTTTCTAAGGTCTTCCCTCTAAATCTACACCATGGTCTGATTTGCTATGTGATTTCCAAGAGTAACCAGCAGATGGCACCCTAGGACTGAAGACTGTTCTCACAGGGCCCTGGTCCATTCCTTCAGACCTATCTTGTGCCCCAAGATAGTGCTGTGTTAGGAGGGGAGAGACCAGGATAGAAGAGGCAAATGCCATGTAGAGGCTGCCAGCCCAGGTTTCCCATCAGCTCCTGAGTGACCATCAAGGATTCTTCTGTTGTCACTCACTAGTTTCCCTATCCCACCACTGCTCCTGCTAACTCCCTGAGAAAAAGGTCTCATTTTGTGGTCAGGTATTCTGCAGGGCCCCTTGAAGTTTCCCACTACCAGTCCCAGGGGTACTGACTGACCAGGCATATCTGTGAGTTTGGCCTAGCACTTTCTCCTGTCACCCCCTCCTTGTGCCAAGCTCTGAGATGCTGGTTCCACTTTTGGGGCAATGTCGTGGGACCTGTTGTGTCCCTGATCCCAGAATGTGCAGCTTGGGTTTGGGTCAGACCCTGGGAATGAAGGTAGGCACCCTTCCTAATGCAGAGGAGAGCACTAGTTCTCTATAGGAGGGGTCCCCACCTAAGGAAACTGTCTTCCTAGCTTCAGGAGGGAGCAAGGCTGGACTTAGGAGAGGGAGGGCACAGATGAGGAGATGTCTGGATTAGTTTTGTTCCCAGCTGTTTTGAGGGGCAGGGAGCATCCTTGGAGTCATAGTGACTAGAGGGAAATCTGGCGGTGGCTATGTCCATGAGGAACTGAAGTCCTGGGAGTAGGCTGCTTCCCTAGGCAGGACTGCTGGAGGAGAAAAGTGGGTATGCTTTCCCTTCAGGAATGTTCCAGGCAGGGAACCCTTGTCTCTCCTCAGCAGCAGTCCAGATACCCAATTGCCTGGGAAGTGGCCCAGAGCAGACCCTATTCCTCCTGGCCCTGACACCACAGGGCAGAGGGAGGAGCTGCCTCAGAAGGGCAGGCCTTTCTTTCCTTGCCTGCCCTCAGGACGGAGTGCACCAGGGCTCCAGGCACATCCTTGGCCTGACAGTCTTTGGTGAGCAGTTCCTCATCACCCAAGTCTCAGTGGGGATAATACGCACCAACAGGGATACTCAGCTTGCTTGGTTCCCACCTTGCGTGCCTGCTAGATGCCTCCTCCCTTCTTCCCTCCTCTTCACCTGGCCCTGGCAAGCCTGGCAAGGGTCCTAGAACCTATCTTCATCATCTCTCTTGAGTAAGGCGGCCTTTTCCTTGAGGGTGTCATAATATTCCCAAATGGTTTGAGACAACCTGTTACAAATGGGATTACTACAGGGGTCAATCCTCCCCAGGGCACGAGTGGGTTACATTAGCTGGCACCTGGTTTGGGAACTGCCTCAGCATCGAGGACCTCTGCCAGGTTCATTTCAGTGAGATGAATGTGTCCAAGGTGTCATCCAGCCTCAGTGTGGCCCCCTCCTCCTCATGGTGCAGTGCATCCTTCTCTGGTACTTGCCCCTCTGCCAGCTGGGCCCATACTCCTATGCCTATTTGTCCTGGATGGCTGGCATTGTCCAGCGCTTGGCAGGTCTGCTGTGGAGCTCTGGGGAGTGTGGACAGATGTTACACAGCCACTTGGGCCCTAGGCCTCGCTGTATCACTTGTCACATATTAATGGTGGAAAGTTGTCCCCTTTCAGTGTCTCTGCTTCCTCTTCTGTAAACCAGAACCAATAATCCTGACTTCCCAGGAGTGTGGTGCATAGTGAGCAGTCACCAGTGGGAGCTAGGATTACTGTGACCACTGTCATTGCCCCACTGTCCCACCTGGTGACCATACAAACTATAGGGGAGGATGGCAATCTCTCAGGGGGAGGGAGCTGCATGTTAGTGTGTCCTGGGAGGGAAGGCTGGGGCCCTATGTAGTAAGATGGGCTAGACATAATCACCAGCAGAGGGCAGGATAGCCTGGTTGACCCCAATTCCTCCCCTTAAGCCACCCTCACCCTGCCCTCCCCTGCAAGGTTTTCTGTGGATATTTGCCTTATTGGTTTCTCCTGGATCCTCCTAACTTGGGAGAAAGATGGTGCATCAGATGGTGCCCTATCCTTAACTGTCCAGAATTTGCAAACACCTCTTCCTACCTTGCCCTGGAGTGCTCTAGGAAGTAGAATGTGGGGAGGGAGGGAGGAATGATGCTGGGGTGGCTTTGAACTGGATCCAGAGGGTTGGGTGGATCCTGGACTGTGAGGTTGGGAAAGGGCATGTAGAGCAGAGAGATCAGTAAGAGCAAGAGGGGATCTCAAGAGGGAAGAACAAGTACAGATCTGCAGTGGAGGATAGATCTAGGGAACCCAGCTGCAAGGCCCAACATGGGGGTCTGGGAGTCTGGGGTTCCTCTGCAGCCTGTGTGGAATCATGGAAAATCTTATGCTGACTGGGCTTTGGGAACCAGGAGGAAGATCTTTACTAGGGAAGGCCTCCTCTGATCCTTATGCACATCAGTTGTGTGTTTTTAGGTTAAAGATGCTCATGGTGAAATAACTGCTCTTTTTCACAGTTGGCATTAAAAAGCACAAAATAAGTGTTAACCGTTTTAAGTCACATGTTATTTCTTCTTAAACAAAAGCTCCTTTGGGTTCTTGCTGTTTGGTGATGTGGGGAGGTGCAAAGGGAATCCCCACACTGGATCCAGTGGGAACGGGGTAGTCAGTGCCAGGTTTGAGTGGTGTATCTGCGTGAGTGTGTGTTTATTTGTGTGCATGAACGTGTACGCATGTGTATGTGTATAAAGTCATCTGCTGCCCCCACCTCAGGGCTTTGCTTAAGGTTCTGCTTCGAGGAGAAGGCTTCGGGGTGGCTATATGCACTTTGTGGTTTCCTGGCCCTTCCAGGTACAGGACAGGGCAAAGACCCAAGAGCTTTGGAAGGCATTGGTACACCTCTGCTCCTCCCATGAAGCAGGACATCTACTTGGCCTGGGGAAATCCCTGGTTGATTGCTTCTCAACCTTCACCTTGGTTGGGCACTTCTCCTCACATATAAAATGGATCACCACTGGCAACCTGCAGAGGTGGAGTGTAAATAAAATAAGTTACAAGAAGCCTGACTCTGTGTCCCACTTGAAGGTACTTGGTGACACATCTTGATTTCTAATCAGTGCTTTCCCATCACCCCAAGATGACTCTAACCACACAAGCTGGTCAGCAAGCACTGGGTCCCAGTGTACCTCTCCTTCCTAGCACCCCAGAGGGTTTTGCCCTACACTATCATGGGGGAATGAACTTTTTCCTAACTGCCCTGGGAGGATGATTCAGACCTCAGCAGAGGTATCTGTAGGGTGAGGAGTCTGGGTAATGGTGCAACCTAGACTAGTGTTGGGCAGGGTCCTGAGGGCAACAGGAGGTTCCCCCAGACTTCCATCTCTTCAGTCCACAGGGGCCTGACAGGTCTCCCCTCTCTCGCAACTTCTTTCCTCTCAAGGTTATTCCTGACATTAATTTTAAAATGATTTTACCTGGGGTTGGGGGTGTGGCTCAGTGTTACAGTACTTGCCCAGCTGGGTTCAATTCTCAGCACCAGTGGTGGGTATTTATCTAATTGTGTGGAGATGTGGGAGCACAGGAGGAAGAAAATTCAGTGTGGAAGGTGTCCCCAGCTGCCTGAGACAGAACCAAATTTAGCCATGCACACAGCACACTGGGACAAGACCCGGCTCCATTCAGGATATTTTATTTTCTTCAAGTAGACAATCTTTGACTTTCATATGGTCACCAGTTCCTCTCTTTCCCTCTGTACATCTCTTCAAGTCCTTGGCTGTGATTCTGCACGCTGACCTTGGACGCATGGGTAACTGAACAAAGGGTGAGAGAGAAGGAGATTTGGCAAGGGCTCTGGAGGTGCCTCCCCTCTCAGCAGCAGGGGTTCTTATTTACACACGGTCCTTGGCCAAGGTCCTTTCAAGGCCAGTGCCCATGGGCCCTGGGACAGGAAGGCCCAGAGTGCACGGTCCCAGCAGGGCCTCCCTCAGGCCACAAAACTGGCTGTGCCTTCACAGGAGTCGTTGCAGCTCCCAGCCTGTCTCAGGCTTGGGGCATGCAGGGACCAGGGGTTAGAGGGGGACACCATCTCTTGCCTCTCCTTCCTTCACTCAGCAAAGCCACAGATAATTTATGCTTTAAATACCAAGACATTTAGCTATTGTTCATTCGCTCCTAGGTGAAGAACCTTCTTTAAATACATCACATTTATTTTTCTTAAATAAAAACAAAGCAGAAAACTGCACCAATAACAAGAGGACGCTGCAGAGGCTTATGTACAACATGTGTCCTGCACTAGCCTTGCAGGACTATTCGCCCCAGAATCCTTTGGAGCAGAGGGACAGAGTCGCCCGAGTAACAACTTTTACACTCAGCAAGCCAGACACAAAAAGGATCACCTGAAAAAAAATATGTTTTGAAAATCTGCATTTAAAAAAGAATACTCAACTGCATCTGAAATTTTCTGTATATTTTTTGTTTTCCTGCGAAACACCACGAGATTTGGCGAAAGGGGGGAAAAAGGTGTGTCAGAGAGAAAAAAAAAAAACAGGTTTCAATTTATAAAACATCAGACCAGTAGAAGAAAAACTGGAATCCCAGCTGGTCTAATTTGAAGTAAATCGTGCCACTTGTTTTATTGTGTTGATTTTTGTTGCATATTTTGAAGCTGTTTAAAAAGAGCCATGAATGGCTGAAGGTCTGATTAGTGCTGACACCTGGCTCCTCAGGTCCCAGGTCCAGGACAAATGGGGTTCAGAGCAGCTGTGTGTAGGGTGTGGCCAGCAGGATGGCCTACAGTCCCTGCTCTGGTCCTCACTCCTTGTCATTGGCAAGGTCCTCAGTCGAGAACTCAGGTGATGAGCTGGCCTTCCTCTAGGCAACAGGGACACAGTTGGTATAACCTGATCACAGCCCTGCTGTCTTTCCCCAGCTGTTGGATGCAGACCTCCGTGCAGAGTGGGGCCAGCTCAGGAAGGTAGAGTGAAGGGGCAGGATGGTCTATAATGAACTTGTGACAGCAGCTCCTCAAATCTTGATGAGACCTCAGTGCTCTGGAGAACTTTGCCATCTCCAGGTATGCGTGTGTGTGTGTGTGTGTGTGTGTGTGTGTGTGTGCACGCGCGCATGTGCACACGTGTCTAACTACCTAGCAATCTATCCATATATATTTATGTTTGCAGAAATGTGGGGCCAAGGAGGTGGCAGCTGAGGGGGGTGGGGGGACATTCTTCAGGCCCCCCATTTTCTGCCCCTGGGTTGGGCCTCTCTAGCACGAGTAGGGGTGTGATACCCCATGGGTTTTACCACAAGCAAGCAGGCTGGGCCTGGCTCCTCAGCAAAGGCCAATGTACTTAAGATTGTTCTGTATAATGACATCTGTCACTGCATCAAAGACAAACTGGATGTTACTGGTGTCAGTGGCACAGGTGAAGTGGGAGTAGATTTCCTTGGTCTCCTTGTTGCGGTTCAGGTCCTCGAACTGCCGCTGGATATAGACGGCGGCCTCCTCATACGTGTTCTGGCCCTTGTATTCAGGGAAGCAGATGGTGAGCGGGATGCGCCGGATCTTCTCCGACAGCAGGTCCTTCTTGTTCAGGAAGAGGATAAGTGAGGTGTTGATGAACCAGTTGTTGTTGCAGATGGAGTCAAAAAGGCGCAGGCTCTCTGCCATTCGACTCTGGGTTGGGGGAAGGAAAGTGCTGGCATTAGGGCACACAGCAAGCATAGACCCTAGACCCTCAGTCCTGCCAGGAGAAAGCCCCCCCTTAGCAGGGCCTGCCAGCCCAATTCTGGTCCCCAAGAAAGCACCATCCTTTTGTTGTAGAGTCCTTCCTCTCTCAGGTCAGCTTCCTCCCACCCTCTGAATCCCATAGTGTTTCTGATGCCTGTCCCTCACTTGCCCTACATCCACACATGAAAGCTCAAGTCTTCCACATGAGCTACTATTAGATCATGTCTCCCTTAAGTCTGGATTTTATGCAGTCCTTTGAAATATTGATCCTGCCACATGATATGTGTGAAGGGGCAGCCTACACTCCTGTAACCAAAGAATTCTGAACTAGGAATGAAATGCCTGCCCTGCAACAGTCTCCTCTCCCCACCTACCCTGGTTTTTATACACTGCCACATACTCCTGACCCTGCTGTACACTGAGGGCGGGATCCTGACCCTATCGCCTGGTGGCCTGAACTAAGCAGGTAGGCTTGGAACATGTAGAGAGCAGGACAGCATCCAGGATAGAGCAGTGACCAAATCATAGAACATGGCCCCATTCTCCACCCCTCTTTACCTCTTCACTTTCTAAGGACATGGAATAATAACTCTGAACTTCAAGGATTATAATGCTTTTGTGTAACTCCCCAATCCACTGCAATACTGACAATTCTCACTTCTAAAAGGAATAACTACCAAGAACTACTATTTGGAATTACTGCCAGTGAAAGCTATCCTCATTTTAAGATAAAATGAACCAGCTAAGAGTCCAGACAAGTCTGGGACCTGTTTAGTTAAGATCTAAGGCTTTGGATTAAAGGCCTTTTCTGATCAGATTTTATCACCATTGACAATGGTATTCACCATAGCAACTGTAGTTGGCATTAACAGTACACATGAGGCATCAATATCACCTATCAATATCAATATCAATATCATCAATATAATCATCAATGACTGCAGTAACAATAAGTAACAACTATAGCTGGACATAAAATGACAACTGTTCATCCCTTACACTTTCTTAATCCCATTGTACAGAGGAAGAAACTGAAGGCTAGAGGCAGGAAATGTGTTCCATGTCCCTTGGTCAGGATCTCCAGGTGTGTTGCTCTTGAAGGTCAAGATCCAAGGGAGGTCACCCCAGGGATAGCCAGGAGGAAGCCTCACAGACACCCTGCTTTCTATGTCCATCCGGGAGACCATGTTTTCCAAATCCAATCTTGTTGCTTCTTTAGAATGATATCAATAACACACTGAAAAAATGAGCAGCCTCAGGTCTAGGTGCGGGTGGAATTGACCTTACTGCAGAGAGAATAAAGGGGCAGGGTCCCAATTCCAGCAGTGCTCTGGGGAGCAAGCACCTCCACAGTTGAACTGATATGATGTTCCCAAAGGTGAGATCAGTGTTGGTTTAGGAATGTCACATTCTACTGGGAGAGTAATTAGCTCTAATAGACTCCTGGAAGCTACACTGTAAAGACGATGTGAAAACAGAGCTGTCACTTCTCAAAGGAATGTTATAATTGGAGGCCATGTTTCTGACCCCAAATACTGCATCAGATAAGGTCATTAGCACATATGCATTGGTTCATTGAACAGAAGCTTGCTAAACATGTTCTGAATCCATGGGCCGACAGTTCCACATGCCAGGTGATGGGGTCCCAGAATTGTGAGCCCTGGTGCTAAGGGAACAGAGGGTCTAGGCAGGAATATCAGGCTCCATTTAGAGGTGGGCCAGGGGGCTTCCCCCCAGCTTGTGAAGGGGATAGTCTGGCCATTAGCAGGGTATGGACATGGCATTCAAGAGTGGATGGGCAAGTATAGAGTGGGGGTAAGGGCCTGGCTCGGGCTCCCTGAATACTGCTGGATCACCTGGGGTGACAGCTGGGGTAGATTCTGCATCCAGCTCAGCCCAGCAGTTCTTGGGCAGAAAGAAGAATGTAGCCAAAAAGAGGGGCAGGAGCATACCTCAGCATGCTACAACAGTGCATGAATGCTGGCCATCACTCGGGGAGGGCTCGGCAGGTTGGTTCTCTGTGGGGCAAATGTGAATGGGAAGAGCTCAGGTGCTGAGTCCCACATGGAGCAAGCTGGAGTGGCAATGGGAGGGGTTAACAGATCAGATGGGCAATCCCATCCCCCAGGCTATCTTAGCCGCACTTTTTGTTGTGTAAAACATAAGCACCATAAGCCCCTTCACCCAAGTGATCTGAACCCTTTCCGTGATGATGTTTCTCTTTGGGAATCCTGAATGATTCTGAGCATCCAGTTCCTGATGAAGATCAAAGAAACTCAGACACTTATCTCACAGGCCAGTAGAGAGCAGAGGAAGTAGGGCCCTTTCTCCATTATGTGGCATCTTTCACACGTGCTCACCAGAGTTTTGATTTCTGTGATAGCCTTGTAAAGGCAATAGGCTTCCCAGAAACTCAGGACCCTCTCTTCTGAGGTCCATTCTCACACCCCAGGTTCCTCTTGCTTTGCTGGTATTTTGGGGACTCAGGTTTCCCTGTTTCTTCTCTATTCCTTAGGACAAACCGTGGGAAACCACAATGGCCCTCATGACAGACTCCTGAGGGAAGCAATGGTCCTCAAAGAATACAAAACCTCTATTTTTATAGATGCCTGGCCCTCTCATCCCATTCCCTGAGTTCTGCCCAGTGGGATTCAGGAGATCTTATGGAGATTCTGACCCTTGTGTGTAACTTGTGGGCTCAGAGAGACATGGAACTTTAGAGTGGGGGTAGATCCTAAGCTAGCTGCCTTCATTCAACCCTCACTGATGCTGGTTGAGTCCTGAGTATGAGCAGTGTACCATGGGGAGGTGGATGTGAACACCTACCCTAGGATCTCTACAAATTGGGAAGGCTGCTCAGAAGGCCTAGCACGGGCAGCATAGAAATGGCAGGTACCCTCTCAAAGTGTCTGAGGGCCTGGTAAGTGAGAGAGTGAGACTGTCCTGCTGGGATGTGTCCTTAGACCAGAGGCCTGATGCTTTCAGAGGCAGGAGGGACAGTGGGGAGGCTAAGGACCCACAGGCAGGTCCCTGCTTAATGGAAGCTGAATAAAGAATCCTACACTCAGAGAGGGGTGCCATATGGGGCACAAAAAGACCAACAGTAGAAGCAGTGATGGAGCTGTTTACTCCTCTGACAATGGTGCCTGCCCATGGGTGCCTCTCAATCTCAGAGCCATGTCACAGTTGTTCCTATGTTCTTACAGTCTCACATGCAGACAGACAGGCAGAGTGGTGTCCTAATACTTCAAATCACAGCCACTGAAAATACCATGTTATTTTGGGCTGTGACTCTGAAAACCATATGAAACTTGCATGAGTATGAGGATGGAAAGGATGAAACCCCACATGCCTTGTCTCCCAGGCCTCTTCCCTATAGTACCTCCTACCTGTCCAGGTTCTGCTCGCCCTGCAGGGTATTCTTTCCATCTCCTTACAGCACACATCTGACTGTTCCCCTGAACCACCATAAGGTCCCAGTACCTCAGTCTGGCCTTTAGGGGTTCCTGCCCCTTGGTGGGTATAAACAACCAGAGGCAGCTTTGCAGTCATCCAACTATAGTCACTTTTATGGCATCCATCCCTTCCCTGTCCTGTAGTAACTTCCCCAATCAGCCAGATACAAACATGCTCTCCTCAAACCTAAGAATCAAGAGGAGCTGTCCCTGAAAGCCATGACCCCAGTCAGGGAGAAGTTTTCCCATTCCACACACTGGCCAAGGCCTAGAGAGGGGCTGACTTGCCAGGGCTCATGGAGAACCCTGTTTTTTCACCAACCAACAATGTTCTCTTCCAGTAAGAAGCCCTCCTTGCCTTTACCTCTCCAGCTGCCAATGGAGCAGCAGTGGGGGGAGGAAGCGCAGCAGCCATTAGTTGTTGTGATGCCAGTCCAGGGCACTGATGCCCACTCAACTCTCCAGGGCTTGCTCGCCAGCAATATGGCACCTTCTATGAGGCCGGGGTTTGTCTGTACATTTATTTATATAAATAACATGGAGCAGACGATTCCCATCAGAAGTCTGTGCAGCAGTGGGAATCTCACTGCTGGCTGGTGGGAAATCAGTGATTTGTAAAAAGGTGTGTCAGTGGTTGGATATAGTCCCCAGGGTGGTGCAGTCATTTCTTAGCCATTTCGAAGAAGAAAGCCCCTGCTCAGACAGAACCAAATATACCCACTGCCACTGAACCTGTTTTACCTTAGGGTGGTACTTGTTTGGGCCCTGGCTCCCACACCACAATATGAAGGGAACTGATAGTACATTCCTAAGGGGCTTTCAGCTTACTGACCTTTAAGTCTGGGGCCTTCATCCCAAGCATCACTGCCAGGTGTCACACCTATAATAGCCAAACCAGGACCAGCTCCTGGAACAGAATTCTTAAGGAGCATAGCAGAGCTTGTGTCTGGTTAGTCAGGGGCTGAGACCCCTCAGTCTCAATTCCTTAGAGGCTCTTCTGGTGACACAAAAGGGCAGATGTCCCTGGTTATATGCACACGGTCTAGGGTTCACTTTTTTTTTTTTTGCAGGGGGTACTGGGGATTGAACTCAGGGGCACTCGAACACTGAGCCACTTCCCCAGCCCTGTTTTGTATCTTATTTAGAGACAGGGTCTCGGGCTGGGGAGATAGCTCAGTTGGTAGAGTGCTTGCCTTGCAAGCACATAGGCCCTGGGTTCAATCCCCAGCACCGCAAAATAAATAAATAAATAAATAAATAAATAAAAATAGAGACAGGTCTCACTGAATTACTTAGTACCTTGCTGTTGCTGAGGCTGGCTTTGAACTCGCAATCCTTCTGCTTTGGCCTCCAGACATGCTGGGATTACAGACATGTACCACTGCGCCCAGCTAGGGTTCACTCTTAGCACAGGGCTTGCTTTGCCTCAGACAACTTCTCCTTTTTAGTTCTGTTTCCTCATCTGTAAGATGCCAGGACTAGCCAAGTGTAGTGATGCATACTTATAATGCCAGATACTTAGGAGGCAGAGGCAGGAGGTTTGTGAATTGGAGCAACTTTCTGAGTTTCAGCAAACTTAGCCAAGATGCTGTCTCAAAAAATAAAAAGGGCTGGGGATGTAGCACCCTTTGGTTCAATCCCCAGTAACTCCACCCCAACTAAACAAAAAAATGCCAGGCTATTGTAAGGAGGCACAAAGGCACAATACTAAAGAACCTGTAGCTGATGGCACTCTTCCCTGCCACACCACTTGCCCCTCACTTTGGCACTGGAATGTCTTCTCACCAGTGAGTTCTCATGGGAGGGCCCATGGGCAGAGGAAGATGTGGTGAAAATAGAGGGGACAGGCCTCAATTTTTCAGCTAGGGACTTAGCCAGTGATACACCTCTGTGCTGGTCACAGGCTCAGGTCAACCTGGCTCCTTGGGAGGCTCCTGTGACCCCTTAGGTCAGAGATCTGATGGCCACCCAAGGCAGAATGTACCACAGGCCACCTGGACCTCATGACACTGAGTCAGTACCTCATACTGCATTTTAGGCCAGTCTCCTTGAAGTAGGTTCCCCTAGTTTGTGGGGCTGAACAGTCCCAAGTACTGGTTGAGTTCTTCCAGTTACCACTGTTACCCCCATTAATAGGTCAGGCTAAATGCTGGCTCATAGGAGGGATATTTGGGGAGGCAGGAGGCTCACCAGGGCCTCATGGAACCCATGTTCCAACCCTCAGTTCAGTGTACCCCTCCTGGCACACAACAGTGCTGTATACTGAAGCCCACCTGTGCTGTGCCTATAGAGAAGCCCAGAAGGCAACAGCCTTCCTGTTCTTTCCTCACAGGTCACCCAAGTGATGTATGTGGTAACTCAGTAACTACCCTTGAGGAGCAGAAGAGTCACTAGGTTGGCTCTGAAGCCCTCTCCCTCCCCTCATTTCTAATGTCCTCAGGCATGCACCATCTTCCTATAGCCTGTCTCCTGACTAAACTCCTGAAGTCAAAATCTGAACCCTCACACTAGCTCTTCATGACCCATGTATTCTTTATCTCCTGTCCCCCTGCTTCCACATTATTTCTTATTTCCTCAACTCATTTGCCCCTCAGTGCCTCATACAGGCCAGCTCTGCCACACAGATACTCCCCGTCTCCCACCTCACTCTGGTCAAGATGCTAACTTCTCAGTGTCTCATACCCCTCACCTGTGATGACAATAGCTCACAAAGGGGTATGGCTTTTAATCAAACAAACACACATGTGCACATATACTTAGAAATTAATATACTGGTAAGTACCTGATAGAGCTAGTGACTGCCCTAGTGTTTTCATTGTTTGCTGTGGGACAATAAGCCCTTTACCCACTGGGGGTAGGAGTTTGGGTTCCCATCTGGTACACACATGTGGTACCTGTCAGGTGTGCCTGGCTGGATGTAGAGCTAGAGGCAGTCACATTGCCTCAGGTCATCACACAGGGCTCCAGTGTCAGTTGGTAACAATGACTACTGCCTTCCCTCCCCATGAAAGAAGGGATGAATAACTCTGAAATAAAAACCAGAAAATTTCCAAAATGAGCAATTATATTTTATGCTTTGACTGAGGTTTAGAAAATGATGTTTTAGTTTCCTCTTAGAACTAAAAAGAACCCAAGTCAAAATAGCTGAAAAATCAGCCTTAGACTCCTTGACTTTGGGTGGAGCCCCTCCTTTTGGGAGATCTTGTGGGTTAGGTAGGTAGCCAGTGTTGATTAGGGATGCCCCTGTAGAAAGGTCCTCCAAGGTCCACACTCACTTCATGCACCTCCACCTTGGAGGCCACCAAGGTGCTCTGGGTGCCACCAACCCCTTCTATCCTGAGAAGACTCAATGTGTGTGAACCTTGTCTTCATTGGGATATTGCTCACTTCTGGACCACCCAACAGCCCCTCCTAGAGGCCCAGCATACTCCAGCCTCTCTTGGTTTCCATGCTGGCTACCAACATGTGATAGTTCTCTGGAACACTAGTCCAGTTCAACCCCTTCCCAATCTCATGTCTCTTGTACAAACACGCCAACATTGGGACCCTCACCTCCCTATCCCTACTCATGCTGAACATGAGCCATTGGATGACTCTCATCACATACTGTGGCCAGGTAAAGGTTCTGTCCTTTGTGCTGGGGAATGCACTGGTGGCTAGGGAAGGCTCTGTACTAACCTGTCTTGTCTCCCTGTCCACTCATTCTTAACCTAGTTCCCAGGATTCAGAGCAGGACTGCTGTGGCACAAAACAAGTACACTGGCCCCAATCAGGGGTCTCAAGCCTCAGACCTTACCTAAAATGTAGGCGATGTGAAGGTTGCAGCTCTTTCTGGTACTGGCATGAATCCTAGGAATGAGTAAGCTGGAAACCCCAGCCCCATTGGCAGCTCTTGAACCCCCTTTCATCATGGAAACCCCCACCTCCTGCTTTGTTTTCCTGAGCAGGTGGCATTGCCATCTACAGTGCAGATATGATTTGAGTCTGAGATGAGTGACCCAATGCTCACAGCAGCAGGAGGAAGGGGAAATGTGTTAGGGTGAAGGTGGAGGAGGGCAAAGGCCCAGAGGCAGTATGGGTATGCTGGGAATTTGGTGCAGTTTATGGGGGGCACTATTGTGCTGGGTTCCTTCCCTTATCTGTAGGACAAGTTCTCAGTTCTGGTACAATCTGGGATGCCCAAGTTGGCCCACTATAGAAAAGCCTAGAACATTTGTTCATGGAACAGTGAATTCAGCTTTTCACCCTGGAAATGGGGCTGTGGGGCTGGGTAGAGAACATGAATGAACTTCATTCACCAGTCATTTGACCCCATGGTTGCTCTTGCAGTAGCTGAGCCACTGGCCTAGTCTGAGCAACCGAGTGCCAGGCTCCAAGGGCAGAGCACTGACTGGAAGGGACAAGGGGAAGTTTCATATGGGGCTAGACTTCATGTTGGCACCCTTAAGAAATGACAGCCAAGCCTCTGGCCCTCCCTTTGTGGTAAAGGTTTTGAGGCTGCTTGCTAGCTTGGGCAGGAGAGGCGTGAGGGGCACAGGGGTGCTCCTGGTATAGCAACCAACACATCCCTGGTTAGCAGCCTCAGTGTGGAATTGACTGGCCCTCCCATTTTCTGTACTCTGACAGAGGAAAGTAAACACAGGGTTTTGAGCCTGGTGGCAGGAAGAGCCTCTGCCACTTCCCTGGACCATCCTCAACCCTGCTGATGTGAAGTCTAGGGCACTTCTCTAGAGGGGAGATGAGAAGACCCCACCCTCCAACCTATGCCCTGTGGTCCTGGTAGGCACAAAGGGGTGGAAGAATCTGTGATGTCCATGCCCCTATGCCCAGCACCCATGTTAGATGTGTCTGCAGCTGTGGAATGGTGTGGACACCAGAGGGAACTATTCTAAGGATGGTGTCAATCACTCAGGAAACAGCTTGTTCTTTGTCTCCAGAGTCGGGGCAAATCTTTGGTCTGGGAGAGGTGTGTACATGTGTTTCTTCTCATTGTAAAGTAGCAGAGAAGTGTATGGTGATTAAGGGATGCTCAGCTGGTTCTACTGGCTGGCTGTAGGAGGCAGGTGGGGGTGCCTCCGGCCCTATGCTCTGTAGGGAAGAGGCCATCCCAGGTCCAGAATGCAGAAGGCTGGGTAGCTCACATAATGGGTGGGATTGGGACATAGGGAGGTGGTGCTGACAAGTGTTGAGAGTACAGGGTTGGATCTTGGGATCAGCAGGGTCTCCTCTGGGCACAAGAGTAGTTATCTGTGGAATCCCATGCTGTCACAAAGAAGTCATTTAGTTAAGCTTGGAACATCCAGTTCTCTTAGAGAGCACTGAGGCTGAGCAGCTGTCTACCATGTACCTTTTTGGTTAGGGTTGGCCTTAGGGCCAGGGTGCTTGCCCAGGAGTGACACCTGTAGGGTCTCAAGTGGACTTACAGAAAGGGTTACTGTGCTCAGAGTGGCCCTTTGTAGGTCACATCAGCTCAGATAACTGGCCACTGGAACTTAGTTCTATAGGGTGTTATTTTCTCCCTGCTCCTGGATTCAGCTGGTGCTTCATCGAACAGCTCTGTCCAGCTGGAACTCTGGAGGTCTTACCCAGTGTCCCCACCCCATGCTTCCCTGTCCCTGCAATTGAGTCCCTATCCCCAAACAGATCCTCCCTGTGCTTCGGCTCTGATGGACCTTTCTAGATCTCCCTGCAAAGCTCCCCACCCTAACCACTCTGACCACCACACTCAGGTGTGTGGTGCCCCTGTACTCACAGAGGAGGGACCTTTGTGTAACACATTGCCCCACCCAGCTCCAACAGGATGCTAGGCCAAGTGTCCCTCTGAGGATCCATTTCTCTCTCCTTCTGTCCTGGTGTCCCTGGGACCATCGTATTGTTGGCTGTAGAATGTGACCACATACTCCGTGGAAGGTGTTTCAAGTTACTGGGTCCTTGGATTTTCCAGGGTCTTGGGTTGCCACTACAAGATGGGTCAAAGGGCAAATGGCTTGCTAGATACTGAGCCCTACAGTCTGGTGTTGGCAGGGTGTCAGGGAGACTGATTCTTTTTTTTTTTTTTTTGCAGTGCTGGGATTGAACCCAGGGCCTTATGCTTGCAAGGCAAGCACTTTACCAACTAAGCTATATCCCCAGCCATGATCCTCTTTTGAAGTATGGTTGCTCTCCCACAGCCCTGCTGGAAGGGTCCTGGGACCCAGATAACCTACAACTTTCTATCACCAAACTGCAGGGAATTCTGGGCATGTCACTTCCTCCTCCAGGCCTCAGCTCCTGCCTTAGTAAAATAAGTTACTTGTTCATAACAGCCACGTCTGTCTACTGTAGTGACTTGGGAGAACCTGGATCAGTTTGGTATTCCTGTGAAGCCAGCCCTGGTCTGGGCCCAGGATGAGACATTCCCTGTTACCTTCCTGTCTCCAGGTTCCTTCACACCCCACATAAATGTAAGGCTTTGCAGGTGGGTCCTTCTTCAAGCCCCTGACAGTTTTTGGGGTCTCCCTTTGCTGCTAGATTGGACTAAGTCCATTGTGCATGAATCTTTTGCTTGTTTGTGCCTGGAGATTTGTGGCTGCAGCCCCTGTCTGGTGGCCACCTGGCTGTGCTGCTGGTAGTATCTCTGACCCCACTGCTCTCTTCTGCTTTAAAGCCTGTGGGAAGTCCACTGTCCACCTCCTGTCCTCAAGGAGCTTAAGACACATAAGGGTGACGGGGAAGGAAGACAGAGAAGGGAAGCCAGACAGAACTCAAGCAGGCAGTGCAGGGATTCTTTTCCTGGCAGAAGCCCAGAGCAGGAGCAAGTGGAGGAGGTGTGAGTCATCTTTGTTCACACTCTCAGAGCTGGGCTCATGGGCCTCCCCAGGCAGTCCCAGCTACTGGCTGTTCCCTGCTGGAATCCTGTCTCCTCAGTGGAAGTGACTTCTGGGAGCAGGGTTTGTGTTTGGCTCACCCAACACCTAGAATGAATCACAGTCAACTTATATGGATAAGACAGATGTACCATGGTTCTGCTGATCACTGGGAAATGGCAGGTGAGGAGGATTCAGCTACCTTAGTGCTCTGATTGCCCTCGGATCCTTCCTAGCACTAAGATGCTGGGAGGCAGTAACAGTAGCTGTCACCCAGGCCCAGCTGCCCCTCCCTCTGCTCAGTTTAACACCAACTCTTAGCAGACGCAATGCTGTTTCCATGACAACTGGGGAAGACGCCTCCACCCTCACACAGTAACACAGACCAAAGGCAGGAGGAAGCTGCTGGTCTTTGATCTGGGGCAGGGTCCCAGTCCAACATCTGCCACTCATCCACTTGGGGTAGTAAGAGAGGGGCTCTGGAAGTTGGAGGGATCTGGTCCTCTCTCAGTTCCTTTAAGGCCCTGGTTCACTCTGTCCTAAGGGAGAGGGTCATGGGCAGAGAAAAGGGACTCTTCTTCTGGTGACCTGCACCTAGATGGAGGACCTATGGGTGGGGTGGGCCTCCTGGTAAGAAGGAGGCACAGGATGCTGTGGCATCTGTGAAGGAACTGAAAGTGCACTGGATGGAGAACCCCAGGGCATGTCTCACCCTTGGCATCCTGAGGTAATTTTAGCGCTGGCTTCTACCTGTGTGTTTGTGTGTGGGAGGAGGTGGGGTGACTGTCATGATGCCCTCCACCTTTGTTGCCTTAAAGAAGTGGTTTTAAGGAACTCCCCAGGCTTACCAGGGAGAGGAAGCCACAAAGGGGCTCCTTGCAACTTTCCCATTTTACAGGCCTTTCTGCCTGGCCCACCACCCCTGCCCCAAGGATAGCCCCAGATAGTCCAAATCACCCCTCAGGTCTGGTCATCTCCCCACTGCTACTGGTCTTAGGGAGTTGAGAGGTATCTGGGGACAGAGCATTCCCCTCTTCTTCCCCCAGCAAACCTAAAATGCTGCCTTGATGGTCTGGAGAATTGGATTAATAAGGCTAATGACTTGGTGAGCCCCCAAAGCTACTCTGCAGGGACAGTACAGAAAGGACTAGGTTAACAGCCAGGCTGGGAGAAACAGGGGTGAGCATGGGAGTAAGGGAGGGCTGCTGTGTGCCACCTCTGAGTCCTGCCTATGCTCAGGGCATTCTTGCTCAAGATGGTAACTTCCCCTTAGCTGACCAGGTTGGGGCACCCTCACCCACTAATCAAGCCTGACCCTTGAGGCCTCTGCACGCTTCTGCCCCTGTAGCCCCTGTTGGTATTCAGGATGCTGAGGCAGAAAGGCATGGCCCTGCCTATACGAAGGGTGGCTCTTCTGCCTTTCTGCCATCAATCCCAGCTACTCCATGGCTCCTGGTTCCACATCCTGCCTTATTCTTGCTTCCCACCCTCAGCCACAGTCTTCCCAAGAATAGGCCCTGGGTATCCCTACTCTCAGGTCCCCTTGGTCAGATTTGCACTCAGCTCAGTGCCCATCCTTTCCACCTGATCTCTTCTTTCTGGCTTGCTTCAACTTTAGGCTGAGTACTATGTGTGAACCAGCCTGGAAGGATAGCATCTGGTCCCTTAGCAAGGCAGGATGCAGCACTAGAGGTTAGGGGGCCAGAATGAGGGGTTGTGGAGGGCAGTCCATTCTGAGCCTCTGCCCACCAGAAGGGCTGGCTCCTATAGGAGCTCTTTTGCTGCCGGGCCCAGTGTGGGTCATAGTTCTCCTTGAACTCAACTTTACCCCAGTCTCAGGTGCTAGTAGCTGTGAAACAGCAGTTACTTTGGGTAACTGAAATGAGTCACAATAAAGACATTGCTAGTAAATAGTAACAAGGAGTGGGGAGCCCAGCATCTCCTTTCCATCCACCCATCAGAATTGACCAGGCCACACAAAGACCCTGTTCTTTCTAAGAGGATACATGGACCTGAGGCTGAGATGTAAGCTCAGCTTTCTAGAAGCTTCAACTGAACTTTTCTCTGAACCCCAGGTGGTCACTCCTAGATAGTTCTTAAGTTCTTGCTGTGTGCAAATTTTTCTCCTACCTTGAGGGACAGAGAGGAGCAAGGAAAAGTCCTGGCTTCAGAGAACTGAGTCCCCTGGAGGAGGGACACACATGCAAACCAGCTGCCAAGCAAGGCAGATGAAACAAACACAAGGGGTGGCTAGTATAGTGGCTACCATACTGTGTAAGCCTCAGAATAGGTGTCACAGAAGGCCATGCCAAGGCTGGACACTGAAGATGGAGTCACTTTGCTAGAGAAGGCCACTCAGGCCATGGGCACCACCCATGGGGTGCAGTGTGCAGAGGGCCTAGTGTCAAGTTGTGGCCTCTGCCTGTGTTCTTTCCCATGGTGGTACCTTGTGACACTTGGCAAGTCTATGTCACCACTTTTGTTTCTCACTGGGACCTACCTCCATGCATGTGCTGTGGTCACTCCCCTGTGTAAGGCCTCTAGACTTCTAGTCTCCCCAACACATATGCCTCAACCACAAGGATTCCTCTTTACCTAGGGGTCTTTGCCATGCTGTCCTCTGCAGAGATTGCTCTTCCTCTGGTTTACACAGCTGGTTGGTTCAATGACTCCTACTTCTGAAGTACCCTCTCATCATGACTTCAACCCTTTTAAAAAATACTGTGCTGCTTTTAATACTATTGGACTTTTTTTTTCCAGTTCTCAGTTTATTTGTGGTTCTCACCTAACATACCTTTCTTTTCTTGTGAATTTTAAGTTCTGTCTGTGAGTTTATATATCTTGGAACTTTACCTACAGGAACTGCTTTGAGACCTAAAAGTAGGTTCCCTCAGAGAAAATTTATATTTGTTTCGTTCTAAAACAAAAAATAAAGTGGACTCTGTTCTTGTTGCTTATCATTTGTCAATGAGCACAGGGATGTTTGTCTGGGGACTGCTTTCACCAACTTGGGATAAATGGCAGGCAGGGCCAGATGGTGTGTGTTAGGCATTCAGAGTGGCAGCTGTGTGTGGGGCCAGGGGTGAGAGGAGATGTGGGTGCCCCAGGCCTCTTGCACAGGTGCAGCTACCCCAGGTAGTCAATTTGGCAGAAGAGAGTGAAAAGGCTTAATAAGCAGGTGTTCTTCCCGTTCTAAATGTTTAGGAATTGTCTAGTCTTGTATCTTAGTGGGTGAAGCTTTGGGTTTTATTTTTGTAATTCAGCACCCTGTGGCCAATCCCCTTGTGTTCTGTGTGCAGAGACCCAAGAACCCAACTCCACTGCTGTGCTCTCCTAGGTGGGTTCCCTTGCTGGGACCACTGTATGGCTTAGGTGCCAGGTTCCTGCTCCACCCACCCCAGCTGCTGATGCCACCTGCAGATAGCTCCAGATCCACAAGGCCCATGGGGTTCAAGCAGAGGTTAGTGAGTGGTACAGAGGATTAGCAACTGGGGGCTATACTTCACAAAATCAGACACTCCTGAGGCTTTGTTTTTTTGGGGCCCTCAACTTTTCTTCAGGACCACTGCTTCTCTATTCCCTCATCTGATGCCTCTATCACCTCCTCTTCTCCCCATCCCTATCCACCAGCTGCAGGCAGCAGCCCAGACAGTGAGGGAGGACAGACCCACCCATTTTTTTAAAAAAAATATTTTTTAGTTGTAGATGAACACAATACCTTTATTTTATTTATTTCTATGTGGTGCTGAGAATCAAACCCAGTGCCTCACACGTGCTAGGCAAGCCCTCTACCACTGAGCCACAACCCCAGCCCCACCACCCATTTTTTTTTTTTAGAGCACTTAGCTCTGTGAGCCTTAGGCAGTGACAGATGGGACTTCTCTGCCATGGCAGTTGGGTAGCGATGAGTCCAGAAGTCAGAACCACTGCTTGCCTGTGTATACTGCAACCCCCTTACCCCAGCCCCAAACAACTATGCCCAGTGATAAGTGCAATGCTCATAGTAACAGCACGGGCCAGGCCTGCCACTTCAAACAGCAAGACTGTTTAAACAAGATAACAGGCTGCCAGTAAACCCATAACCCAGGCCCTAATAGCCTGCAAAGTCCTTGTTCTGAACCTGCCAGAAATGGTGGAGAGCTGCTTCCTGTCTCATGCAGCAGTTCAGCTTGTCTGCCTCTTATTTGCTTGTACAACATCAGTGGGGTTGGGGTGATTCTAAGTGACAGCAAGGGAAATAGCCTCCCAACCCTGCTCAGCAGACAGCCAAGGATCCTCGGGATGCAGTGGTGGGACCTCCAAGTCAGAAGGCCCTTGGTTTTGCCACCTGGGCAACCTGTTCTTGGACCCAAGTTCCCTCATATGTGTGGAAGAGAGGGCTTAGAGGCTGTGTATGTTCTTGGCCAGGCTTGGTGCCATCTGCTCATATATGTGGGCCTTCCATTTCCATTTATTCTGTCATAAATTACCACACACAGACCTCTGAACCCACAATGTACCTTGTGAATGAAGTTCTCAGGAGCTGGGTGAGGGGCTTGGAGCTGGGTTGCTGGGCCAGCCTGCACTGGACAGTCTCAGTGGACACAGGTGGCCCACTGACAACCCTGGGACTACTCTCAGGCCAGGGCCCTACCTACCCTAGGTTGCATGGTGAGCCATAAATGGCCCGGAACCCAAAACTTGCTCAAGTCCCAGTGGGGCTTCACCACTGACAGGGCTTTCTAGGAATTTCAGGGCAGCTGCTGGACATTATGCCCTGTCAAATGTGTTATGCCAGGAGCAGTGGCCTCTTAGTACAGGTCCAGCACCCCACCCATCCCTCTATTTTGCTTTTTTGTCCTCATTAGATCTCAGAATCAATGACTGGCAAGATCTTGGTCTGATGAGATCCTTTCTGTGTTGGTCAAAGTCCCTGGGAAGCAAAGTCCAGGGTGCGACATGTGGGCAGTGGGAGTCACAGGCAGGGAGGGAATGATTTAGGAAGACTTCCAGTGCTGGGAGAGCAAATTCCCACAAGGTTCTGGGAGCATCTGCTTTGAAAGGGCCTGGAGCGCCAGAGTCCTGCTCCATTTCATACCCAGTACACTGGCAGCACTACTGGATGAAGCTCAGGCTGCAGGTCATGCTGGAACTCACATGCTTTCCCACCCGGCAGGGAGGGGCACCTCTTTCAAAGTCCCAGTTTGCTTTGCTTCGGCTGAAATGAGAACTGACTCCTATTTGTTTCTGTGTTAAATCTTGCTGGCTTGATCTAAGTCCCCCTGCTGTCAGTCACTGACAGGAAATTAGTAGATAGCAGGACACAGGTGCCTTGTAGACTGGAGGTTGTCAACACAGACGCAGTCCTGTGCAAGGAAACTGTAGTTCATGATATCCCTCCTAGCTCAGCTTCACAGGACCTCCTGGGACTGTACTATAGCCCAGTAATATTCAGCAAGGTGAACACTATGCCCTGCTGGTTGCTGGGGCTGCAGCTCCAGCTCACATCTCTAGGTGCCAAGGCTTGTGAAAACATCTGCAGCAGGCCTAAGCCATTCCTGTGAGGGACCTGAGAAACTGGGGTAAGGAGGAGAGATCCCAGTGGGGAACCTGTGCCTGTGGCCTACAGAATGGATTTCTATAATGCTCATCCTTTATGAAAAAAAAAAAAAGTACTTGGATCATTACTGGCCTAACCCAGCATCTCCAACTGTAGGAACAGTAGGGCTGGAGCAAGCTCAGACTATCTAAAATCTAGTTCAAGTGTTGGAGCCTCTCCTGAGAAGAATGTACACATGTGTTTGAACAGCTGCAAAATCCAGATGTGATTTACTCCCTGGCTCCTAAGCACTGCCACAACAGGTGCCTGGAGCCTGGGAATGTTTGCTCCCATCTCCAATACCCACAATGCATGTGTGCTAATCTGCTCAGAATGCAGCAGTTGCCCAGCTGTGAGGGCTGATGGGCTGGAAGGATGACCTAGGTAGGCCTTAAGCTTCAAAATGGTCCCTCTGGAGTTGTTTGAAGTGTGTGGCAGGATGAGAGTACCAAGGATGAGGCTTCCTGTCTTCCCTGAGCAGCTGTTCTAGGAGAAAAAACTTTTGCATCCTTGGCCAAAGACTTGGTCATCAGATGTGCAAAGTAGCCAGGAGGTCATGTAGGGAGGCTGGTACATGGTATAGCCACTTCCAAGTCCTTACAGCAGCAGGAACCATCATGCCAGTGGTGTTCCCAGGCTGAGGACTCTTGGTCTGTCTTGTTATTTCCCTGGGCCTCAGTGGGAATGAAGGCCTGGGCTAACTCTAAAGACTTTAAGATGAACCTTCTGGACAGTGATCAAGTCTTAAACCCAAGAACATCCCCAAGGTTGCTGTTTATGCTGTAGGCTGTACCTCCTGGAATGTTGTAAAAGCCACGGAGCAGGTTGTAAGCAGCAATTTAAAAAACAGATGAGAAAGCACCCTTGCTTAGTGCCCTTACTGTCATGGCCACATCCCATATTCACATGGTCATCACCTTCTGAGTTCTTAGCTCCACCAAGGATGACCATCCTCTGCCCTGTTTCTAAGCAGGTACCTGAGCCTGCACTCTTCACCAGGAGGATGCTTTTACCCTTTAGTCACTCAGCTTAAGCATCACTACCTCCTGGGTGGGTCTCCACACTCCTCACCACTCTTCCATTTCTCTTTTCACCTACATCACTCAATGGCTGTATAAACCTGTCCTTCTAAGGGATGCAGTGAGGGAGAGAGAAAGAGACAGTTCAGGATGTCACCCAGGGCTCAGAGGCATCAGTCCAGGAAGTATTGCCCCAAACCTTATTCCATTGGTATACAGGGGGGTGTCTCTAGCCCTCTATGATGCTAGGCCCCTGGCTGCCCAGTAAGAGGTGGCTGTCCTTCTGGAGACTCAGGCTTAGCTTGGGCCACCTGTTCCCTGGCCTGCTGGACAGACCAGGGAACAGACCTTGTTGACCCTCATGCTGTGTGTGGCTGTCTCTGTGGGAGGAACAGTAAACGGCTAGAAGGCTCAATAAGCAGGCAGGCACAATGTTCCTATCAGGTCTTTGACAATTACCACAGTCTTCTCAACTACTCCAAACCTGGCAGGGGTACCTGTGAAAAGGGTGAGGCCACTGGGGTTGAGAGAGGCTCACTGCTCTGCTGACCCCCTCAGGGTCTAAACCCCAAAGCAGATAACTCTCCTTTGTCACAACGTTACACCAAGCACAGGCACAAATAATGGTAGATAACAGTCATGTCTTTCTGTGCTGAGGTTTAAACTGGGCCATGATCACAGAACAGAAGAAGAAAATGCATCATTACAGGCTTTCTGTCCATTTCTTCTTTAAGTACCTTTTTTACCTTGAGCTGTAGCCAATCCTACTTCACAGTTGAGAAGGCAAAGGCTAGACAAACTTGTCTGTGCTAAGGTAGAGCCAGGCTGGATCTGCCTGGTGCTGTGCCCTTATCTTCTGTGGTCTCATCCTCAGGCAGATGAGGCTCCAAGAGAAGCAGGATATGTGCCTGTAGTGCAGTTGTTTTTCTACACCTTCTCTCCTGCTGGCCATGGATGGGAAGCCACCAAAGAACCACAGGTTTCCTTGGTTAGTATTTCCAGTGTCTTGGAGCCCTGGGAGACAAAAGCCAGGGCCTGTGGCTCTTCAGAAATGTTAAGCAGGTTACAGGTTTTCCAGCTTTCACTTGTCACTGCTTTTGGGAGTCCTGTGAGGAAGGGACTTGCCCGTGATCACTCTCTGGCTGGGCTAAATTGCCCTGAAGGCTCTGTGTCTCCTGGGTCAGGATGTTGTTCAGCTTCTCCCTGGGTTACCATAGGCCAGGAAAAGGTGTGTGGGGTTACAGTCCTTGGCTGAGCTCATTGGTAAACCTCAGGCCATTGGGCCTGGGGTCCAGGGCATTCGGTTGTTATTATTAATGAAATTAGACAAAGTGTTGTAGCCAAGGAGGCATTCACCATGGGTACAATGAAGATGAGATTAGGGTGAGATATGGCTCAAGCCTGCCTGATTTGGAGACACACTTAGGGAGAAGGGACACTTTTCACTCTGACCTGGCCAATGTTGGGTATCTCTCTCAGGGCCCAGTGTCCCTTCCCTGGCAAACTGCCATTCTAATCCCTCCATAAACTAGATAGTAAAAGCCCATGGGCCCTGGGAAGCCTCACAGGGGCTCTGTGCAGAAGGCCCTGTGCCCTGTCAGCACAGATACCTTTCTGCCCCATAGGGTGAAGCATAGGTACCCTGCATATTCCCACCCACTTCCTATTTTTCAGGGTCAGTAACAGAACTCTCTGAGTGGCACAACCCCCAAGAGGTAAAAACAGGTCAGTGAAGCCCCCAGTGCTCTCAGCCTCCACCCTCAAGTCCCTTCTTGATAAATAGAAAAATTGTTTTTCAGTTCTTACGATTATACAAATCCCTTAAAACAATAATAATCTGTGTCTTAAAACTCAGAGCTGTTCTGATGTGTGCATAATGAGCAGGGCTAATGCGCTCAGGAAATTAATTACCACTAGCCAGGGCAGGCTGAACAGATGCAGGGTGGGGAGCCATTCTGCCTTGAGATTCTTAGTACAAACAGAGAGGGACATCTTTATGAGCATCCAGTGTGATTGTCTGTTAAGCAAAAAAATGCAGACTGGGCATGAGACACTGGTCAACTTCAACTCCATCACAGTGTATTCTGGCAGCACTGCTGGCAAGGGCAGCGTTAGGGATTGGATGTGGCACCTGGCACCTTCCCTGCCGCTGATGCAGAGTACCCGGAGAGGCCAGCTTTCCCTGAAAGTGCTGTGCACAGAACTGCATTCTCCATGGCCCCAACAGCACTCCACAAACCACTGTGACCCTGGGACAGTGGGACCTCCTGGACTGGAGTCAGAGGGGGCCAGGCTGGCAGAAAGGCTTCAGTTCCCAAGGACTAGATGGCCCCGGAGGTGGCATAACTCTAAGAGATTCCAAGAGGTGGGAGGCAGAGAGGCCAGACTGAGGCAGGTGCAGAGTATTCAGCAGCTAGTACATGAACTTCCCAGACATTGCCCTTGCCTTTCCAGGTATGTATGCTCAGCTGGATCACTGGTCGCCTAGAGGTGCTGCCAGCACTTGCGACCAATTCCACCACCCAAGGTCCCTGGCTCCATCTCCCAGCTTTCATCCTTGCCCTAACTGGGCATTGCAGCTAGCTGGTTGTCACCAGGGTGGGTCCTCAGCTTCTCTGAGTCTGTAGTTTGTGATCAGTGAGTAGTGGGTATCTGCTTTCCCAGGAACCTACGTTTTGTGTCCATGATAGGTGGGGGATGTTGGAGAAGGAAACATCCTGGCACAAGGTCCTTGGTGCTTTCCAACTAGCATTTCACATCACTGAGCTAGGACCTCTTCTCTGCTCTCAGGTGGGGACACAGCTACAGAGGACGCTATCAATAACAAGTTATCCTTCTTTCCCTGTCATAGTGGGAGCTCCACTGGCAGGACCATTCCTTAGCTTCTTTGTGCAGTAGTTCCTTACCCTTGGCTGGTATTCAGTGAGACACTGGCCAAAAGGTGGGGTGAAGCCTGGGCCTGAGCTTGGGTACTTGATTTTTAATACATCTCCCTGATCCCTACCCCAGCTACACCTGTGGTGGACTTTGGGTTCCTGACATGGCTTTTCCATTTATCCTTCTTTCCTTATCCTTATGAACTTAGCTCTGTCATTGAGTGTATCAGCTGCCCCTCTGTGGTAGTCAGTAATCTCCTGCTGTGTCACTATAGGCCAACCAGTAGATGCAGGCTATCACTGAACACAGCTGGGTAGCAGCTGGGCCACTAGCCTCATCAATCCATTTTTTACTCTGATGATGGATTTACATAGGGATGTCCATGGTGGTCCTTGGATCTCTCAGACTATTAACCCTACTAAGACAGGAGAATAGTCAGCTTGGGCTGTGGTACATGAGTGAGGCTTTCTTATAGTCAGGTTGGGGGTCAGTCTTTTGCCTAGCACTGATAAACTTTTTTTTTTTTCTTCCGGTGCTGGGGATTGAACCCAGGACCTTGTGCTTGCAAGGCAAGCACTCTACCAACTAAGCTATATCCCCAGCCCCACTGATAAACTTTTGAGGAAAGAGAGCAAGTGCCTCTTCTGCAAAGGAGGCACTGAGACCAGGGATTAAGGGTTAGCAGTGGCAGAGCCTCCCTCTTTCCAGTTTAGTGTGGGGCTGGAGCTGACTCATACCACCTTACCAGAGCTAATTTTTCAATCTCTAGGAAGTTTGTTAGCTGACATCATATTGACAGTGTCGAATCAGCCAGGTGGCAGTAATTATACCACAGAAATTGGCGAGTTCTACAAATCAGTCCCCCCATGCCACGCTGCCCTGACCAAAGCCAGTTGTTAAACATTTACCAGCACACCACAGGCAGTAAGTCCCTGGTAGGAAGAGCCTGTTCTAGGTCAGGCTTAATGGTGAATATTAGATTTACTATTTGCATCTTTTTTGAGAGCAGAACAGTGTCTTTGTCTTTCTTTCTTCCTTTGGACCCCTAACCACATGTATTATTTCTGTTCACATTTGTCCCACTTGAGAAAGGTGATTTGCCAAAGTGGCTCCATGCTTATTCTGGTCCTTACTTCTGCTCTCCTTGGGCAGGTTTAAGAGAATCCTACTGCACATAAAAGCAATCTCCAAGCTCAGAGTTTTGGTTTCTCTCTGTCACCAGTTACTATGAGACCATCTGCTCAAGTTGGGGGCCATCCTGTGTCCTCCATCTGAGAGAGAATAAGCCTTTTGACATTCTGGAAGCAGTCGCACCTTGTATGTGCAGTTGCCAGGCTCGATGAGTTCCCAGTCTAAGGACAGAGGATCATTTTTTCCTCCCAACTGGCCAGCAAAAACCTGTAGTAGCCTACAAGGACACCCTGTGAAGCAGCTGTCCAGGGCCAGAGAAGCCAGAAGGACCTCCTCTGCCCCAGAGACCAACCTGAAGGAGAAAAGAGGGCACAGACATCTGGAGCAGGGTCTGACTCTGTTGGGATGAAGGCAGGGTGGTGATCTCATCTAGACCTTACAGAATCTTGGTGCGACATGAGATCAGAGCGGGCTGCTAGATGATCAGTGCCCAGAGGAAGAAAAGTAACAGGCTCCTGGTGGGTAAGAGGTATGCCTTTCTGGCACAGTTTTAGCATTAGACACTATCATTGGAGCTATGCCCCAGACTGGTCAGGAACAGGAGGCAAAGTGGGGACAGGCTGTGTCAGGGCTCCCTGTGGTCCTACCACTGACTGGTGGTGGTGGTGGTAAGGGCCATCCCAGACACCCACAATGTGTCATGAACCCTGTTGTGACTGCCCTCTATTCTCCCTGAAGGGAGGCTGGTTACACAGGGATCCCCATGGTGGAACCCAATCTACACCCCCAAGGCCCTCTGTGGAGCACCCCTGCATCCATAGGATGTGGGGCTGGTAGGTAGGTAGGGGATCTCTGGAATCCCTAGAGAGCATTGCTGGGTCCTCCCTGAGAGCCAGATAGCCCTGAGTCATATAATGCAATCTCTGAGCCTCAGTTCCTCATTTGCAAAGCTGACTGGTTAAAGGCACTAAGGGACCTGTAAGGTTCCTTTCCATTCCAGGTCTGTGTATACCAGGGAGTGGGGAATCACCCACATCTGGCTGTTTCCCATTTGTAATCCTCTCCTTTGGCTGGATGAACCAGCTCCATTATCATCAAGTGGAGCTGGTCTTACTTCAGGTACCTTACATCTCCCTCAGCACCTTATTTCATGACACAGCTGTTTAAATTCCATTTTTAAAGCACTAAAACAACCTTCCTTTACAATCTGCATGACAACCACATTGCTAAGGTGGCAAGTACACACTACGTTTGCAGGATAGTCTCCCCAGGGGCATACACTCCCATTAGGGACAAGCACCCCTGGCTGCTGGTCAGTACTCTGGGACTACAGCTTTCCCCAAGCCTGCCCACCTCCTTCCCACTCCACAGTGCCTGCTGAGTACCTATTAGTACCAGGGCCTCTGCCCAGAGCACAGACTGTGTGGGGGGGTACCAGTAGATCCTCAGCATGCATAGGGCTGCTGATCTGCAGTAGGAGGGAAGGGCTGCCCAGGGGCCTAGGGCCCCAGGACCATTGCTCAAGGAAGCCAATACTCAGAGCTAGGCAGAGGCCACCTGTCTGGAGTCTGGATGCTGTAGCATCCACCACTTGCAGCATTTGACTCCCACCAATGGCAATGAATATTCTTGTATCCTGCTGTCCTCTCCTTGACGCATGTTGGCTAGATGTCTCTTGGATAAATGGTGGGGCAGGAGGCCTCCCATGGTGTTTGTGGTGGCCAAGTCTGCCAAGTGGCTACCACTGGTTCTAGATTAAAGCAAAATGGGTTGTCCCTCAGAATTGTGCCTTCTGGCTCTGGAAGGAAAAAGCAGGTGTCCCTGGGAAGCATGAGGGTTTGTGGAAATAAAGTAGTGGCTGTGTTGGTACAACTGTCCCCTGCCCCTCAAGCTCTTTGTGTTGCTGTTAGAATCAGGCTCATGCTCAAGCCCAGGGTCATGCACAGCAGGCACACAGCAGGCACACAATGGGCTTGCCACAGGGCTGGGAATGCTGACAGCTCCACCAGGAAATGGGCAGCAAGCTCCCTGTAGGTTTCCACATAAGAACATTTGACACTTTACAACCAGGCCTTTTAATCTGCCCTTTCTAAAGGATTCATCCACCATTAAGCAGCCAGCAAAGTTCATCAGCTGATCTGCAGGGGCAGAGGTTGGGCAGCAAGCACCTGCCTCCCCACTTCCCTGAGGTTCTCACCAAGTATGCTCTGGGTCCTGTCTAATGTATAAGGTACTTCTGACAGGGGAGTGAGGACACATTTCCTGCTGGTCACGGGAATGGTCATCTCTCCATATGGGCTGCTAAGGTGCCAGTATTTCCCTTGTCCACAGTCCTCCTGAGGTCACAGAGTGACCTATCTCTGTCAACTGACCTTATATAAATGCAGTAAGGAGGAAAGGCAGAGTCCCTGTGCTGGGCCTGGCTGAGTGAGTGACAGCAGGTCCTTGGGTCTCTCAGGGGCTGTCCTCATGTGGGAGAAAGCATTAGGGGTGGAAGCTAGCCAGCACCACTCTGCACTTGAGCTTTGGTGCCTCTGCCTGTGACAGAAGTAACAGGTGCTGCTGCTTCATGGGATCAGTCAGGGAATGTTGTGCCTGAGAAAAATCCTCACACTGTCCTGTGTTTTGGCCTCTGGTTCCATCTGGGGGGATACAAAGTGGGATACTAGAGGCCCACCTAGCTTTGGAGCCCAGGTACCTACCAGGATTACAAGGGGGACAAGGTCTCAATCAGTCCTGGCACCTATCAAATCTTCCTGGAGAAAAGGGTGGAATTGTGGCCAAGGGCAGGTATGGTTCCCTGTTTGTGTTTTTTTGCCACAGTTCATGGGTGGTTGGGAATCCGTCTGCCCTTGCCTCCAGGGTGCTACCCTGTGCTTGCTGCAGCCCTCACAACCAGAAGCCCAGAGATGCTGACACTCTCCTTGGCAACGTGCTGACGCAGGAGCCAGCAGGCAAGCTGGAGGGGGGGGCCTGTGGTTCCTTCACCAGGCATGGGGGCAGGGGGTACCACCAGTCTCCATCAGAGGGAAAACAATGCCTCTGAGATGAGCAGGGAAGGAGTGCTCTGGAGGGGCTGTGTCCAGAGCCTTGGCACTGGGCCCAGAGGTTCATTCGGCTTTTGCAAAATTAGCATGGCTCATTTTTGGCTGACTTGCCTTTGCTGGGGCTCAAAGGACAGTTCAGGGCATTCCAGGAGGCAGAGGGTGGCAGGCCTGTTTTAGTCTCTGTGCCGGTGGAGCAAGCCCTGGCTCGGCTGGAGAGAGGTAAGCAGTCCTCATTGCCCGCACCACCCCGTGGCAGCCAGCTGGAGGAATCAGGGGAGGGTATTGTCTTTCCTCAGCAGCCTGTTTGTTTTCTATCCCCAGATATTACTGGTGGAGCATGAAAGGTCAGATCCATTTGGAATCCAGTGAATTTCCAGTTTTGCTTGGGTTTCTCATCAAGAATTTCCTTTTCTGGTGAACAATCACTTCCCCAGGCCTGTGGAGACCAGGGTGGTAGTGGTGGTGGTGGTGGCTGCAGGCCCAGCTGCCAGCCCCTTTATTTAGAAAATTCCCTGAACACACCAGAGCCTGGTTCTTCCACAAAGCAAGCTCAAGCCTCACAGAGATCCCCATGGGGGCAGGGCTGGAAGAAGGCTAGAGATCAGGGCCCCACCCAGGCCTCCCAGGGCCTGCCCCCAGGAGCTTGGTGGCTTGTGAGCAGTGACCCACCCTGCAATAAATGACTCAATGGAGAAGTGTGCAGGCACCAGATGGGGTCAAGGAAGGCCTCCTAAAGGAGTGTCACTTGAGATGAGTCCTGAAGGATAGGGGGAAGGGGACAGGGATGGTCATGGGCTTAAGTCTGGGCAAAGCAGTGCTATGACAGCAAAAGAAGTTGTAAATGGCCGGAGCAGAGACAGCAGAGAGAGGCACCAAGGCAGTAGGCATGGGCCAGGTGAAGCAAGAAGGGTATGGGGTAGGCAACTATCTGGTTTTGGGCCTGTCTTTTGAGGTCACTGGGGCCTCCTCCTTGTTGACAGGTTTGGAGAGCAGAGGTGACAACTAGTCTTCCATGAAAGTTAGAGCCTAGGCATCCTGCTTCCTGGGTGCAGGCACATCTGTGGGCACAGCCAAAGGAGGGGTATTGGAGCCAGGCCAGCCCTAAGGGAATTTGCCATGCCCACCCTGGAGATGATGGATGAGACAGCCCCTAGACACATATCTGGAAGGCTTTTGAGCAGAGTTTCTTGTCAGCTCCAGGAAAGAGCAGAAGTTACCTGGGGCAGAGAGCCAACAGCCTAAGCCTGTGTGACAAGCAGCTGCAGTGAGGCCAGCAGACCTCCCATGACACTCCTTCTAGCCCAGCTCAGGCACTTCACTTTGCCTCACAGCCTGGTCAACCCCAAGCCCTCTATTCACAGGAATATTTTATAAACAAAGCTTGACCTCACTCATTAGCTGGGATGTCACTTTTATCCAGAACCACATATAATGCTAAAGTGGGGGCAGCCAGAGGAGTAAAAGGGGTTAGAAGATCCAAAGACCACTCACTCACTGAACAGGGAAGACCATAGGCCACAAGCCTCCTGTGAACCTGGCATCTATAGCTCCTCACCCCAGCCACTAAAGCCCATCAACGCCTGGATACAGTGATGGGAATACCCCTAGATGCATGAAGAGGAGGGAAAGGAGGTGAATCCTGCCTCCTGCCTACATGCCCACCTGACAAAGAGGCATCAGACCTTCTGTGCCGAGAAAAATGTTCAGGAATTCAGCCCTGTGGCCATACCCTGGAGTCTTCCATGAACTCACTTGGAAGCCCTAACTCACAGGCCCTAAGTTGGAACCCTTGGATAAACCCAAAGAATAAAGCTGTCACACCTGCCTTAATAAAACCAGATGAAGAAAGGAACTCCATCCTTGCAACTGACCCTGGAGGCCCAGTGCTTCAACATGGATAGATTAGAACTTTATCTCCCAGCATGATGGAGGTTCCATGTCAACAAGGTCCCCTCATCAGTATCATCATTACCCCCTAAGCCCCAGGGCAACCACAGCTCCATTCAGGGCTCCTTGAGAGACTATCCCCACCTTCCACCCCTGACTCAAAGGCCTGTCTCCTTCCCTCTCTCTCTTTTTTTTCTTTCTTCAATACTGGGATTGAACCCAGGGTTGCACACACGCTAGGCAAAGCCCGCTACCACTAAGCTACATCCTTAAAGGCCTTTTTCTCATAAGGAATCTGTCCTTTAGAGAAAGGTCTTTGCTTAGTGTCTCGGGTACGATCTGTTCACTGCACTGAGGTGGGAGTGACCTTGGAACCACAAGGGCAGTGCAATCTGCAGCACTGAGAGGTTGGCTATAGCTGATTACGGGGGCGATATCCCTGCTGGGTGTGTTGCCCTTTGTGCAACCCAAGGGTCTGTCAGAGCATGGTCACCTAGGTCAAAGTGATTCTCCTCAGGCCAGGGAAGCTGCAAAAAGCTGGTCTTAAGGGAACCTTTGAGGGCCTAACATGATCTTGCTTGCCAGGAATCACTCTAGGGCTGACAACCTGGCAGCAGAAGTAACCCTAAGGTTCTGCATTGCCCACAACACCCACCATATTCTACAGTGCATTTCCTGAAGACAGAAAAGAGGGACACGCATGCCCCCATCTCATTAGAGCAGACACATGAGGCTAGATCAGTTCTACTGACCAAAGCCTCTCCCTGCCCACATGAGTTCACCTGCTTCCCTGGACAGCAGGAATAAGCAGTGGAAACTTGGGCCCCACTCACCGTCTGGTTATCCTCATAGAGCTTCAGGTCATAGCCACTAAGCTCCACACAGAAGATGATGGCAGTGACACCCTCGAAACAGTGGATCCATTTTTTGCGCTCTGACCTCTGTCCGCCCACATCTACCATCTTGAATGTGAGCTCCTTGAAGGTGAACTTGTTCTCTACGATGCCTGTGGTCATGTCCCGGGAACGTAGGATGTCCTCAACAGTGGGAATATAGTCAGGTGCAGCAATGCGCTCCAGGTCATTCAGGTAGTAGGCTGCATTGTCCTCCAGGTGGTACTCACTAGAGCGGCCAAAGCAGGCCTGTGCCCCAGGATCAGCCCACAGCCGCCGCATGACACCCAGCAGCTCAGGTGTGATCTCACCCTTGCTCTCTGCGGGGCCTGTCAGTGCAAACAGCTGCACAGCATCATAAGCACGGTCAGGATTGTGGAAGTCTATCTTGAGGGCAGCCAGGGCCCGGATGATGCGGGTCAGTGAGTCAATGGCGTTGTAGATGATGAGGGGCTTATACTCCTTGCAGGCCTCCAGGTTGAAGCCGCCGCTGTGGATGATCTTCATCTGCTTAACGATGGTGCTCTTGCCTGAGTTGCTGGTACCCAGCAGGAGCAGCTTGATTTCACGGCGCTGCCTCTGGCTCTCTGAGCGCAGGTGGCGGTCGATTCTCCGGGACCGCCGCGCCGCCTCTTTTTCCTCTGAGCTTTGCCGACATCCCATGGTCCGGCAGCAGAAGGCCCAGACGTGGGGCACGGGATAGGTGCCTCTCCCTCTTGCCACCAAGTAGGGATGGCTGCAGTGAGGAATGTGAGACGTGGGCTGATGCACCCAGCAGACAAGAGTCAGCTACCCTGGGAAGTTTAGCACTTGCTGTGGGGCCAGGCCATGTCACACTGCAGCCCCTGCCCCAGTGCCTCCTTTCCAGCTGGCATGGCGCTCGTAGCAGCGGGGCGGTGGCCGCACCTCTCCTCTAGTGACACTCCACCTCCCTTGTCAGCAGCGTGGCCTGATTTGCCGTAGTCATTCCCTGTCCTCGGCCACGGTGGGAAGCCGTCTGCTTGCGTCTGCCTAGTCTGCTGCCGTCTGGTTGCTGGTTGCTGTGGCGATGCTGCTAAGCTCGGCTGGAGGGCCCTGCACTCCCTGTGGCCCCCCTGCCTCAGGCTGCTCCGGTTCCCAGCAGCGCATCCGGCCCTTTACCTGCCAAACAGACAACAGCATGAGCCACCCACCACTCCTCCCAGCCCCACCTCAGGCTGGATAGGGAAAGGTAATAACTCACTGGGCCTTAGAAAACGCGGGAATAATCCATCGACTCCCTTCTCCTCTGGAGTGTTGCAGGTTTAGAGCCCAAATCACTGCAAAACAAACATGTCTGGCTGATGCCTGCCCTACTCCTCTCTTGGTTGGTCCAATTTGTCTGAAGCCAGGTGCACAAGGGAGAGGAGTGAGGTGTGCAAGGCCTCTACCAACCTGTACCACTGGACACAACTAACCTCACCTTCTCTTAATCTCTGCGTCTGACTAGGATTCAATAATATGATCCTACTGTGATGCCCCTCTGGTGTTCTATTCTCCAACGGTACCAATGGAGTTTAACCCTATCCTATTTTATAGTAGGGTCCTGGCTGTAGCCCTGCCTTGAAGAGGTGCAGGCTCCCTTAACCTGGGAAAACTGGACGCCTCCCTGTCTTTCACCTCCTCATGCAGGGGCTGGGTCACCTCTCCTCTCATAGAGCAGGACATGTGCCAGGAGAGATGTCTGGCCATTTCCTTCCCTCATGGGTACTCTGTGGCACCAACCCTGGAAGTGGGCAGATGGTCATGGACCAAACCAAGGGAGGCTGCAGACTACAGGGGTAATGCAGGGTGCCTAAGTAGACAGTGGCTTGGGGAGGAATAGGCAAAGGCCACCTTACTTCTGGTTGGGTGAGGGAGGTTTGGATGGAGGCATAGGTCAGGGTCTAGAAAGTGGGCAGGATCTGCAAAACAGGACAATATGTTGAAGTCTTGTTGGGGAAGGCCAGGGTACCTCCCAATGACGGTGGGAATCACTGAGTCCAGGCTATGCAGGGTAGCCTAAAAGCCCCTCAAGTCTCAGGTGGAATCTTTCTTTCACTGACCCTGACTGGGCCTGGACTGTAGCACCCTGTTGAAAGCAGGGGGAGGGGCAAACCCCAAAACATTCCTGTGACCTGTTGGGTAGCTGGGCCAGTCTCCCTCTACAAGGGAGTTCAGGCTTCTGACCCTGACTGGGAGTCCAGGGAAGCACCTGCCATAGCATAATTCCTTCCTCAGCCATTCTGCCATAACCAGCATTCACTCCTCTAATATCCCTTGTTCCCCTATGATAAGCTCTGAGGCGGGAAGGCTTGGGACAGACAGACCCTGCTAGCCAAGGACCTACTCCTTGGCTACTCCTGTCGCCACTCCTAGGTGTGTACAGTTTCCAAAATTCAACCTGCCCTACCCCCCAGTTGCCTTTGCTTTCCCAACCTTCCCTGCTCCAGGACCTACAGAAAATGGCACTCCATTCTCCCATTAGCTGTACCTTTCCCTGTCCTCAATCCCTCACAGATATTCCACCACTAGTCCCAGGGATCCTGCTCTAAATCAAGACCTGGGTTGCCCAGTCTTTTCCTGGGCCAAGATTCTGGCCTCTCTTGGTGGTGTGGCCCCCTATCCTGTCTGGTTCCCTGGGCTAACCTGCCTCCAACAGTATCTCTGATGCCTTATCTCTCCTTGGGTCAAACCTCTGTGTCTCCCCACTGCTATCAGGGTGTGTCCCATACTCCACACCTTCCTTGGCCTCTCACTAGCGGTGTGGCATCAGGCATGTTATTCTATATCTCTGAATCTATGTCCCTCACCAATCACAGGTATCTGCAAGGAGTAATGCATCTAGCACAGAGCCTGGCACTCTGCAAATGGCAGTCAGTAGCAGTCACTATCCCACTGTCCCTGCCACTATGAGCATTATCTCACCCCATTGTTGCCTCTTTGGCCAGGTTCCATCCCCTGCCCTGCCCTCTCCTCACTGCTGCCTCCATAGAATCCCCCAGCTAGCAAGTGACCTGCATGACTTTGTGTGCTGATGCAGCCTCTTCCCTGATTGGGGGTTCCAGTTGAGCAGGGCCCATCCTGGCCTTGCCCCCACCATGAAAGTGCAGGGCTCTGCATGTGGTGGGCCCTTGATAGGTGCTAGGGATGAAAGGAAGAAAGAAAGGAAAGCGAGGTTGAGTAACATTCCCATATTTCTGCAGTCCTACCAGTCAGGCAGCCGTAAAGAAGAGTGTACCATAGAACACCCTAAAAGCATCTCTGCTGAGAGCAGTGATTAAAAATGAGGCTGAATCCCAATGAGGTTGAAATTATGCCTGAGAATGGAATCCTCAACATGTACCTTCAGATGGCACAGAGAGCTCTAGGAGCACCTGCTTGAGTGTAATACATGTAGGGTGTACATGTGCTAGAATGTACATGCATGCACACACTATGTAAGCAGAGGTCTGGGAGTTAGTTCTTTAGCAACAATGAGTTCAGGGTTGTGGAATCTCAGGAGAATTTTTTCTCTTTTGTATTTTATTGTACCTCCTATATTTCCTTCAATGAACTTATATTAGGAAAAGGTTTGTAAACAAATGTAATGGCATTGATAACCCCTGTCTTTAATCACATCTGCTTAAAGCTTTGCTGTGGAGTGTCAGCAAATAAAGGTCAAGAAACCCTGTGGTTACTCTTTTGTCCCTGCTAATGACCTGACCCCACCTGACAACCACTTGATTTGGGTGTGAGCAGACCTCAGCCTGCTATGCTACTGGGAGCACCAGGCCCTTCCTGCCAGTGCCTATTCCAGCATGATTGTCAATACCCTCCCCTTGGGAGAGGCCTGCCTGGGGATGTCCCTATCATCACCATTTTTTTCAATTCAATGTTTTAAAATCTGAGATACAGCCAGGCTTGAAATGATGAATCCTCCTTCAGTTGGTCAGTGTTGGGCAAAGATTGCCCAGAAAACAGGTTTCTCCCAAATGAACCTCTCAAGCTGTTTGTTGCTACCCAAGAAAAGCAGGCTTGTGGCTGCCCTTGGAACACACTGCAGTGACATGGTCTAGTCCAGGCAGGTAACATGTAAGCTTCAGAACTGGGATTCCTGGGGGTCAGGTGAGGCAGTACTTTGCCTTGGTGTAGAACTGCACCTGAACAAACTAGGACCCTGGCCAGTTTCTGGCAGTACATAATTTCTCATCTCAGATTCCCACCAAACCCCCACCCAAATGTGGGCCCAGCATAGGCTGTTCTCTGCAGAGCTCATTCTATCACCCTGACTCTCCTAGGGCTGCTGCATCTGCAGCACCTCTTGCCTGGCTTCTAGCTACTCTTCACAGGTCAGCATATATGTGGTACCTCCCCGCCATCAGTGGGGTGCTTCTACCTTCCCCCTTCTGTACCCCTTGCTGCTGGAACTTCTCTGTTCCAGCATCTGTTCTACCTTTCTGGTCCTTACCTACAGGTTGGGATTTCCTTAAAAGTGAAGAGGCCATGTGGTACAGGAAGAGAGGTAGGCCTTTGGGCAGATGATATTCTTAGTGGTCTCTAGTTCTATGAGCTGGGCAAGTACCTGTACAGGTCATGCAAAGGCCCTGTGGTGTATGTGTATTAGGGATGGCAGAGATGAACCATAGTGACTACAGAACGGTAGTCTGAGTGGCTGGGCATGAGGAAGACAGAGGTACAAGGTAAGAGGAAAGGGCAGGGCATCAAAGAGAAAGAGCAAGCCACTGAAGGGGTTAACAAACGTGTGCAGGTGCATGTTTGCGACAGTGACAGGGACACACCTCTGGGTGTGCATATGCAGGTCCATGCCCCTATATATATGTGGATGCATGTGTGTGGACCCATCTGAATGTGTCTGTGCAAGCTGCATGTGTACCAGGGCAGATGTGTGTCCTGAGAGCAGAGGTGGCTATGAAGGGGAGGGACTGGTACAGTAAGTGGGGTCAAGAAGATGAGTCAGGGGTTCTCTGTTATACTTACTGAGTTGTGGCTTTGAGATTGACACTTGGTGGAGGTGGGGACATGGCACTGCTGAGCAAAGCAGATGAAGTCCCAGTTCCCGAGTTTGCTCAGGTGGGGACAGTAGAAGCCAGACCACCGACAGTATATAAACAGTGAATAACAAAGGGTGCCAAATTTTATAGTAGAAATGGAGCTCCAGAGAAGGAGGGCCACAGGTGGGGCAGTGTAGGCTGCAAGTATGCTAAGGCAAGTGGGGTGAGGCTCCCAACAGGTGAGAGAGAGGACTACAAACAGGTGGTAAAGAAGGCAGACGGGTATGCAGGTGAGGATGAGGGAACTGCTGGTGTGAAGAGCCTAAGATGGGAATGGGACTGGCCAGTCTGAAGGATAGGGAAGACAGCTAGTGCTGAGGTTACCTGGTAAATCAGGGTTTGAGCAAGGAGTACCTCAGTGGCTGCCGGGGTAAGGCTAGACTGGCTCCTGCACAAAGACATCAGGTGAGAGGGTAGCACTGTGGGTGAGGGCTGAGTCTGGGAGAGGATGTAGCAGACAGATGTGGTAGGTAGCTACAGGAGGCACAGGCTGTAGGATGGGTAGCGCCTGGTAATGGAGGGGTGACTGAGTGAGAGCAGGGAGGTGTTCAGGGCATCCTGGGACCAGTCAGCAGGATGGGAGTAGAGGCCATTCATGGAGAGGATATTCTGGAGGAAGTGGCAGGTGACGGCAAAGTTGTCAGCTGTCTCTGCAGTGTGGGACTCTGTTCTGCTGTGACGGGCTCAGTACGGGAATGATTAATCACTGAGTACTAGCCAGCCCTACCCCTGTTCCACAGCAGTAGAGCTTCTGGCACATAAAGCATGATGAATTCACCAGGCCTGAGTCTGCAGGCCCCCTGCCTCCTCCCTAGAAGTTTTGGGACATTAGCTGCCCTTGACCTATGGCTCTTGACAAATTCTATCCTGACCTCTGAGAGGCCTCCTTAACTCATCTACCAAAGGTTGCCACTGCAATACCCAAACCCTAAGCCCTCTCAGGGATCCCTCTCCTGAAAGCTCCTCACTGCCTGTGGTCTCAAGGCCAGACTCTTCAGCACACACAGGGAATATCTCTTTAAATATCCTCCCTGCTTGCCCCTCAGGCCTCTGACCCTGGTCCTTGTTTACTTCTGGCAGGCTGGCCTGCCCTCACATCATGCTGACCATTCCCCAGACAGGGCCCTCTCCAGGCTGCTCCTGGAATAGATGTGGGGTGACAACCCTGAACCAAGGCAGGACATGGCTGTGGAGGGAGTCTCAGAGTCTTTGCATCATGGATGCCCTCCATAATGGTTGCCACTGCTCTCCCCATGACCTGTCCCCACCTGGAGCCTCAGTCCTCACTAGGCACACAACTCTGGCAACACAACACCCATGCCCATGGCTGTCTATACCTACCAGGACAGGGCTGGGCTGTGGGAACAGTTGCTAACCTATCCCATATCCCTATCCCAACCTCTCCCCCAAAAGCCTCTCCCAGGGCCACTTTGCAACAGCCAGCCTAGTCAGCCCCTGAAGTGGGAGAAGGCAGCCCAAAGCCAAGGTCATTGGGTATCACTGCCCAAGCCAAGCTAAGCCAGTGAACTTTTGGGTAGAATGGCTTATCAGCTTATAGGCCAGGTTCCCTCACTATGTGCCCCACTTCCTTGGGGACAAGCACCCCAGACCCTCACTCGCCAGACCCTGGATGCCTGCTGCCCTCCCTTCTGGCTTCCCAGAAAGCTTATTCCACACTGAGCCTGGGCCACTAGAAAGAGTGAACCAGGAAGGGCTGATGATTCCACACACAGGCCCACCTCAGGGAGGTAGTTTAGATTAAGGAGATATGCCAGTACTTGGACTGTGAATGAACAAAGAAGCATGGTCATATCTCTGAGGCCCACAGAGATCATTCAGATGGCCAACCCTGCTAGGGACAATGGTTAGGACCCCAAGAAGTGGTGGGTGGCCAGGTAACAAGGCCAGCAAGGTAGTGAGAGGCCATACCCCCAGCACAATGATGGGCTCCCAACTTTCCAACTGCTTTAAACCTTTGGGAATTCCCACTCTGCCCTCAGCCAAGGCCCTGACCTGGAGTGTGTCAAGCCCCAGTGCAAGGGATCAGCAGTGCTTGTGGTTCCAGGCTTGGGGGTGGCAGAAGGAGGCATGGCCCTCATCATGGACTGATGAGCCCTTTCCAACCCAAGAGAGCTGCCCTGGACTACCTGTACATACCTGCCCCTGGCCCTGCCCTTGACTACCCCTTGGAGGCTGAACTGCTCAGTAAGCCCTAAATGGGGTTATGACTCAGCAGTGCTCACGCCCTGGCAGTGGTGGCCCTTCTACCTGCCAGCTCTACCCTGGAGCCCAACGGCTGTTCTGTGATGACCTGGAGAGAATAGAGGAAGGCGGGTCTGGTGGCAGCAGATGGAGCTCACCGTGTCTGTGATTACAGGCCCTTCCTTAAACAAAGATGTCAGGCAGAGTGGGGAGGGCTCCATTCCAGAGTCAGTCAGTGTCTCATGGTTTACAGGAACTAGCAGGAGGGGTGCATGTGGGGCTCCCTGAACCTACACATGAGGCATGTGCTGATCTCAGGTTGCTTAAATCACTAGTCTCAAGGTACTTCCCATGCCTCCCATGCCAGCATGAGAACCTGCAGGCCCAAGCATATTCATGATATTTCCATCTCCTTCTTTTAAAGAGCAGGTCTTCTCCTCTGCTCTCTGGACCCACTGTCCCCTAGTTGGCTCTCACTGTGGCTCTATTTTAGAAATCGAAGGTCCGGAAAAGACGGTGCCTGTGGCTGCCACTGATAATCAGTTTCCTTCCCTCTAAATAACGAAACATTTTCCACTGCCCTTCTATGCCTGGCTTACTGGCATTGTGTTCTCTGCTTTCAGCTGACGTACTGAATGTTTCTCTCCTGCCCAGGCGTTTTAGCCACCATTAGGTTTTCTCAGAGCCAGGCCTGGACCCACAGGAATCTTCTCCACTGTGATGGTTCCTTGGTGGTCTCTGAGGAGCCAGGTGTCCTTTGTGCTTCCAACCTCTTCTGTCACTTCTAATTTCCCTTCCCTATCAACCCATACTCTTTTCAGGGTGAAGGGAACTCCACAAATGCCAAGACATTAACTGGGGGTTTTACCTCTCTGATCAGATTCCCATGGCAATCTGGTCCCACACATCATTATAATGGTTTAGTCACAGTCCAGGGTTCTGGCATACTCTTCATGGAGGTGTTTCCACATGTGTTCTTGGATGATTAAGGACAGCTGTAGGTTGGACTCAGGGGAGAATCTATTCCATGGAAACTGGGTATGGTAGGGTCAGGGAGAAGGCTACAGATCCCAGTCATAGCTTGGTTGTGCTTTCCATGTCTAAAGCATGTGTCTTTGGGCCACTGGGGTCACCATGAGGAGGAAGGTACACAGGAAGCCTGGGCCCGAAGGCCCAAGGCTAGAGATGCTGGGGACAATTGTACTTTCATCCCACATCTGTTTGCTCCTGGCTGCTGTGGCATTGGCCTATGCTGGCACACATGTTATCTTGCATGATAGGCTTGGGAGGTGGCTATAACTTTGCAGATATAGAAACCAAGATTTAAAGAGAGGAGGGGATTTCCTTAGGGTTGCCCAGTTGAGTCTATAAGGTTCAACTTCCATCAAGCTCTCCACCTCTTGGCACCCTGACATCACAGCCTAACATGGCTACATCTGGGTATTACCTGCTGCTATTTACTCAATGTTTTTCTTTAAATGGATTCACTCTTTTACTTAAATAACTGTACTTTAAAAAGAACTTCACATCTTGACTTTAAATGGAAAGCCAGAATCACTTACCACAGACAAAAGTAATCTAAAATATAGAATAGCATAAAGGAATTGCTTTTGCTGCTAGTTAGGGACTGATGTCTGCACAAGGGCCAGGTAAGGTCACTCTCTGTTTGTTAAACAGTGGATATTAGAGCCTGCTGGAGGTTGTGAGACCCATACTGGCCAAAACTGAATTTTTCTCCTTGAAGGAAAAGGGTTGAGAAAGAAATAAAAGGATTACCACCTTCACAGGAAGGGTTAGTTCTGTTCATGGCTATATACTCAGGCCACCTTGTATGGTCTAGGTAGCTGCCCAGTTCCCTGCTGAGTTTGCTTGTTTGTTTGTTTGTTTTTTGTGGTGCTGGGGATTGAACCCAGGGCCTGTACATGCAAGGCAAGCACTCTACCAAGTGATCTATCCCTAGCCCAACACCCCTACTGAGAAGCTGGGCTTTATCCTACTATCTTCTGGGGACACAGATGGGGTACACAGGACGCCTAGGTTCAGAACCTCTCTTTGCTATGACACCCAGGGATGGGGCTCTTGGTCTATGATGTCAACACAGTATTTCTTGTTCTTAGGTCAGAGGTACCTCTTGTCTCAGAAAAGTGGGTCAACCCCATCCTAGCTCAGTTCCACTTGCTTTTTCAGTAGGACACTCTCCATCACTTCACCCATTCTCCTGAATAATTCAGTGCATGTGCCTGGCCCTGAGGTTAACCAACCTTAGATCCCTGTGGGCAAAATGATCTATCAGCCCTCTGTAATCAATATTCTCTCAGAATACAGCTGCAATACAGAATGAAACTAAACCCATATCTCTCACCATACACGAAACTAAACTCAAAATGGATTAAGGACCTCGGAATCAGACCAGAGACCTTGCATCTTATAGAAGAAAAAGTAGGTCCAGAGCTTCAACATGTCAGCTTAGGACCAGACTTCCTCAACAGGACTCTCATAGCACAAGAAATAAAAGCAAGAATTAATAAGTTGGATAGATTCAAACTAAAAAGCTTTCTCTCAGCAAAGGAAACTATCAGCAATGCGAAGAAAGAGCCTACAGAGTGGGAGAAAATCTTTGCCAATCATACTTCAGATAGAGCACTAATCTCCAGAATCTATAAAGAACTCAAAAAACTCTACACCAAGAATGCAAATAATCCAATCGACAAATGGGCTAAGGAAATGAATAGACAGTTCACAGAAGAAGATCTACAAGCAATCAACAAACATATGGAAAAATGTTCAACATCTCTAGTAATAAGAGAAATGCAAATCAAAACCACCCTAAGATTCCATCTCACTCCAGTTAGAATGGCGATTATCAAGAATACAAGCAACAACAGGTGTTGGCGAGGATGTGGGGAGAAAGGTACACTCATACATTGCTGGTGGGGCTGCAAATTAGTGCTGCCACTCTGGAAAGCAGTGTGGAGAATCCTTAGAAAACTTGGAATGGAATCACCATTTGACCCAGCTATCCCACTCCTTGGCCTATACCCAAAGGACTTAAAATCAGCATATTACAGAGATACAGTCACATCAATGTTCATAGCTGCTCAGTTCACAATAGCCAGATTGTGGAACCAACCTAGATGTCCTTCAATTGATGAATGGATAAAGAAAATGTGGTATATATATATACAATGGAATATTACTCAGCCATAAAGAATGATAAAATTATGGCATTTGCAGGCAAATGGATGAAACTGGAGAATATCATGCTAAGTGAGATAAGCCAATCTCAAAAAACCAAGGGAAGAATGATATCGCTAATAAGTGGATGATGACACATAATGGGGGGTGGGAGGGGTTAGTGTTAGGGTTAGGGTTAGGTTTAGGGAGTGGGGCAAGAATGGAGGAAGGAAGGACTGTATAGAGGGAAAAGAGGGGTGGGAGGGGTGGGGGGGAAGGGAAAAATAACAGAATGAATCAAACAACATTACCCTATGTAAATTTATGATTACACAAATGGTATGCCTTTACGCCATGTACAAACAGAAAAAAAAAAAAGAATACAGCTGCAATGTGTGCCACCCTGCTCAGGGAAGGGGCACATGGTGGGGGGCAATCTGAGTCTATGCATTAGGGAGATTGTATTCTGGTTAAGAAGACCATAAGTAAATAATAGAGCCAGGACATTACGGATAAAGACCAACTCTGTGGAGACAGACATACAGCAAAAGATATAGAATAGCACAGTCCTCACTGGTGAGGACACAAAGAGCCTAGACAACTCCCAGAGCAGACCCCAGACAGGGAAGATGGGAATTCTGTAAGCTTCCTGTGACTCATGGCAGCCTGGTGGGGGGATCCCAAAAACCATGTTCATCCCTCTGAGTAGGGAGTTCCAAGTCTGAGTGTTGTCCCTGAGAAAGCTCAGGGGCTCTGGAGGAGGCTTCCTACTTGGGGGATGAGGCTCTTACCTGGTGCAGGTGGCTGGTGTGGATGGGCTGAGCACCCTTGGACAGGGCTGTACAGGGGATCCAGGACAGGACAGGGGTACCAGGAGTCCTGGAGCAGCAGTTTTCCTGGATTAAGGAGAAGCACTTCCATCCTACAATGTGTGATGTCATTCAGACATGCATTGTGAGGGTAGAACACAAAACCAGTGTGTGCTGGTGTGAGCTGTGCTGGAATCCATACCCATGTTCATTTTGGAGGTGGGGACATATATGCCTTGCTTTTCCAGTTTGGCCATTTGCAATGTCCTCACTGAATGGATGGCTGTCCAGTTTTCCACTGAGCCTCTGGGTGAAAGGCAGGACTGCCATTTCTCTCAAGACCACATCCCAGTACTGAGCAGTGCCAGCAAGGAGCAGATGTTCAGTGTCAAGAATATAGTTACATGTATGCACACTGCCTTTTGGCTCTCCCTGTGCCTCTTCACCTGCTCAGTGTCACTGTCTTCAGGAAGGGCCTGAGGGTTTTAGGTTTTTGATATTGCACATATTTTGGGACTAAAAAGCCACATCTTTCTGAGGGGATAAAAACCCCTGTTTGCCCTGATGCCAATGATAATGGACAAGGAATGGGGGCAGGCTACACTCCTAGGAATTGCCCTTTGGGGAAAGACAGTCTGCACACCCTTCCCCTTCCTTCCTGGTTCCTGCTTCCCTGGCTACATCTCTCATCTCCCATGCCCACAGTATCCTGCTTCATCCCATCTGGCTGAAAAGTCCCCCTTTCCAACAGCCTAGGGAAAGTCTCCTTCTCTGAGCCTAGTGGACTCACTCTGCACTCATCACTCAGTCCCATGTAACTTTGAACCAACTGTGGTGTGTGGCTGGGTCAGTGGTGGGACTTGATCTCACCCTGGGAAGAGAAGGCAGGGATGCCCACACAGTGGCCCTTCCCAGTCTTGGGGCTTCTGGCTCCTCCAGCAGAGTTCTCCCTGACTGCACTCTGTGTGTGTGTGTGGTTTCTTCAGGTTACCCACTGCAGGTTGGTCTGGGTTCCTATCCTTCCCTCCCGCAGTTGCCAGCTCTATTTCCCTCAAAGCAGGTGTTGTGTGAAAGATTTGCAGAGCAGATGGATGGGTAGATGGATGAACATCAAAAAATGTTTGTAAAAGAGCTCAGAAGCTTCCCCAGCACTTCCTTTGAGCACATTACCTAATGTGACCTCTTCTAAATGCCTTTGGCAGAGGGGTCACAATGCAGTGCGTACTAAAACTTAGGCCCTGAGGTCTCAGTTAACCCATGAACAGCTCTTGGAGCCCTCATGCTCCTGGGATTCTGGGACCCAGCTCTGTTGGGATACTTGGGGTCCCGCTGTCTGCCTGCCTCCATGCCCAGGCTTCCTTTGGTCCCCTTGTTCCTCTCCTCAAATACTCCTCAAATGGGTATCATACCCACCACTCCAAGAACTGTAGGCCAGTCCCTTATAGACTCCAAACTCAGCTGTTTCTAGCTCCTTCTCCTATGTGGGACAAGAGTCCTCCTCCTGAAGCTTCTGCTAACCTCTGCACTCACTCTCCCACCATCCTGGAGCCTTCCTTGCAGGAGATTCTTGCTGCCTACTCCCATCCCAGTCAGATCCATCCCCTTTGCAAACACCTTCTTGACCATTTCACGCCTTGCTAAATAAGATGGGAGCCTTTGGGAGCAAGGACAGGGGCAGTGTGGACTCTGCATGCAGCACACCCTGGGCTAGGGCCTTAACAGCCTCAGCTCTGGATAAATCAGTCTGCTAGTCCTTTTGTGGCCCTTGCCCCACATCCTTCCATTCTATAAAGTCCCACATTTTCCTTCCCTGCAAGTTGTCCCTGCACTCTCCCACTGGGGTGTTCTGGGAGCTCTAAGAACCCTTTTCCTCTTAGGGAGAGGAAAGGAATTTCCAGGTTGGCCTGTCCTGGGAGTTCTGCTATGTTGCCAAGCAGCTCCCTCCTATTTTCAGCCTCTGTGGTCTTATCTCTGCTGCAGACCATGGCTTACAACTTTTTTAAGTAGATGGTCTCCCCCCATGCAAAATCCAAACAACAATAACAACTCACAATCAAAAAAATCAACTGCAGATTCCAACATTATTATAGATATGTTTCTAATATCCATTAATGACCGAAAGTAGTTATCAAAGTTTGGGCTGCTAGCTGGCTGGCCTACTGAAAAGTGAGTTACAGCAGGAAGTCCTAGGAAATGATACATAAGTACTTTAAAACAGATGCCCATACAGTCACATGCCAAGGTCTGGAGAGGGCTGAGATCTTTTCCTGGAGTATAGGTTCACATTCTGATATTGCTAGCCCTGTCCTTGTTTAAACCACAGCACACCTTGTGTAATATCCAATTTACTTTTTCCACCAGCGAGGTGGCCAAGTATTCAGAATCGAAATCCTAGGTTTTTAAGACTTCTTATTCCCAAATTTCTGTCTCACCCACATCAAACTGACCATAGCTTCTGAGGCTTTCCGAAGCATCCACTTTGATTTCCATAGAAGCCCTCTTTATGCTCATTTTCTATCAGTTTATGTAATATTCAAGGACGTAATTATAGTGAGGACAAATTGTATCAACAGGTTTGAGACAAACACAGCCAACTCATAGGGTTATGAGCAGAAATGCTCAGGGGTGTTCAGCCTACCACTGACATAGGCCAGCATGCTTTACAGCAAGAATGGAGAGCACCCATTTATCCAGTAAGTGCTGATGACACAGAGAAAAGGGGTTTTTGCTCGCCAAGCTTTCTGTAATGCTTGTAAATGACTCTGCATTTCATTTATCACACAAGCTCCCCCAAACATTTGAAAAATGATAGCATGTGCATGTGTAAGATATTACTGATTCTGGCTTGGGAACATGTGACTTTGTGTTTGTGGGTTCTTTGTAATCACTCCGTGATCACTAGGGCCCAGACCACTGAGTTAGCTTCTCCATGCTGCCTGCACAACCTGTGGTCTGGCACTGCAGGCTGGCAGTAGGTCTCCCCTTAAAAGCAGGTTCCCTTTCTTTGCCTCCTGTAAGTTCCCTGCTTATTTTGAAGCTAGAGCCCAAATGGATGGTAGGAAGGACTAGGGTTAGTGTTCCCCCATTTACAGACAGGCTCCAACCCAACTAATGGCTCTGCCCTAGTTGGGCAGGTCACAGCCTATCAGGGTCCCTCTGCTAAAAGATGGTATAAGATGACCACGAGGCCCTTCCCTGTGACTCTGTGCTGTCTTAGCTCTGGTAGCCCTCCACGGTATGTCCAGTCTTCTGGCCTACAGCCAACAAGGCTCAGTAGATGAGAAGTGACAATACTACCGGAGGAGCAGGTACTTATGAGGCAATGGAGCCAGATGACTCTCTGAGCCAGAAGTAAATAAATAAATTAAAATGGAAAGATTCTACCTATGATGGGAGCTATTATGGGGAGGAGGGAAATGACAGTCAAGAGAAGAGGTAAGGAGCTTCAAAGGGAGTCAAAGCAGTTGCTGCCTAGGGCAGCTGTGGTCCCAGGATCCCCCAGCCCTGGTTTCCCTAAGGAAGGTTAATTGCTGACCTTCAATCAGGCTCCTCAGCTGGGTGGAAAGTCTGATTTCACCATTCTGGGTCTCTGTAATTTCCTGTCCTTGCCTCTGAGTGTGATATCCCTGGCCCCCAAACCATGGTTGGACTCTCTCTGGTGAAAATTCCATGGGATCAGATGAGTGACAACTCCTTCCCAGGCCTTTTCCTGTTTCTCTGTAGCCCCTTTCCTTTTCTCCTACCTGGAAGGTAAGCAGCACCTCCTGTTTATCCATTCCCCCTTTTCTTCCTTATTCTGGCCCACAGCCTGCTTCCTGTCTCCTAAACTCATACTCATGTACTAAGACCAGCTCATGCAGGTCACCAGTCAGGAAATCAGAGGCTCTCAGAAAAATGCAGATTCCCCCCACCCTCTGTCTCAGGAAGGGCCCAGGAATATGCATTTTGTCAAGCATTGTAAGTCCTCCTGAGGCCAGCAGCCTGGGAATCTGCTTCAGGTGACTCTCAGGAGCTAATACCAGTCCTTTTGCCTGTGATAGGCCACCACCAGGAGTGTCCAAGTCTGCAGCTGCTGCTGAACCCATCCAATCAGGTTCTCAAAGAAGAGGCAGAAGTTGAGCAGAAAATGTTGTACCTATGATCAATGGAGGCAGAGCATTCAGGAGAAACCCACAGAAGAGAGAAGAATGCAGGAAAGGCAAGGGAAGAAGCTAAGTACAGTGAGATTCCAGCCATAAAGAAGCCCTGGTTAGACCCCACAGGCAGCTCAGGAGGCAGAAGGACTTCACAGTTGTCCCATCTTGAGGGAAGTTCATCTCTAGGATAGGAGGTACCAAAGCCTTGAGGGCAGATGTCCAGTGAGGGGTGCAACTGTGAACTACTGGACTGCGGCTGGTGACAGTACACTGACAGGAAGGGGTCCTGGGGTACTATGGCAACCATAACATGCCTGGAACACCTTCCCTCTACCTTCTTCCTTTCTAATAGGGTCTGGAGCCTCAGGTCAGGACTGGGCTTGGTTGGTCTCAGGGGAGCCATCAGTAGACCTTCTATTCTGTCCATAATCCGACTATTTGAGTCCACCATGTTCAGCCCCTCCTCTGGACTGTAGCAGTCACTGATCTATCTCCTTGCTGTCCCCAGTCCCCTGTAGGTGGTACTCTACCAGCAGACAGGAGGGCTTCTCATAAAAACAAGGTAGGGCACATCTCTTTTGTGCTTAGAAGTTTTCTGTCCCTTGGCATCTCAATTCAGAGATAGGGTCACAGTTCTTCCACGGTCCCAGAGCTATGGAACCAGTCCAGCTTCTCCAACCACCTCCCACTATGCTCTCTACTTCCAGAATCCTGCCACACTGGTCCCTTGCTGACTTCCCTGCTGACTCTCCAGCACACATGGCTCACTCTCAACTCAGGGCCTTTGCACCAGCTGTTCCTTCCATCTAGAAAGTTTTGTCCAGAGTCAAGTGGCTCATTACCCCCAATCCAATTGCTCAGATGTATCCCCCTCAGGAGGCTATGCTGCTTATCCTATTTATGACAACCCCAACCTATGCCACATAACTTGGTCCACGATGTCTTAGCCCACATCACTGTCCTTCTCTAACATGCTGCTACATCACTCACGGCACTATCCCCTTCCGAATTATGCTCATAACAATATGAATACCACTGGGGGAGGGGCTGCTGTTTGCTCCCTGACACATCCCACATGTCTACAAGGACCTGGCATCAAGCAGGTACTGTGAAATCAAGCCCAACCTCTTGTAGTGATTGAATGAGAGAGGGGTTAACTTGGTGAAGGGAGGGGACAGCTGGGGATGTCTGAACAATCTTCTGAAAAGGTTCTTGGCCTTCCCGTGGATAGATAGTGGATGGATGGCTAGCTGACCCTGATGTTGCCCCACTGCTAAGCTCCCAGGTTCAGGATGTTGCCTCATCTTATAAATTCCTTGGGGCTGGATTTCTGTTGCTGTATGGAAAATGTACCTATATCCCTGCCTCCTTAAGAGGCCCTAGCCCTGCTGCTTTCTTGTGCCAGTGACAGGGACATTTCCCAAAAGCCTGGCCTGCCAGAGTCTGAGATTAAAGTCCATCCTTCTGCCCCAGAACACACCCAGAGACCAAGGCCAAATAGTGTGTATAGGGGGCGAGTTCAGTCAAAGAAACCCAGGAACTAAGTAGGGATGAGCGTGCTGGCATGGCCAGAACGCTCCCTGGAAAAGGTGAGTAGAACTGGGAGAATAAGAGCGATTTCATCAGTGCCTCCTTGCAGTCCCTTCCACAGGGCAGGGCAGAGCTGGGAATGTGCGTGTGTGCATGGTGTTATCGTAGAGGAAATCGATGCCTGGCACCAGCCCAGTGTTTAAGGGAAATGAATAGATTTTGGCCGAGGACAAAGAGAGTTTGATTAATCAGAAATTGGATAATGGAGGCAACACTCTAATTATTTTTCTTCCTAGCATTTTATCGAGAAATATGTTTGCACAGCATTATCAGAGGTAACAGAGTGGGTGAGGGGGGCAATCACAATGGAGGAAACCCTGGCTTAGGGATAGGCCACCCACACCCACGCTAACAGGCTAACAGGAATGGCAGGCCAGACAGCCAGGGTCCTTGGTAGCCAGTCCACAGGGTCATAGGAAGCAAGAAGGGTGGGTGGTGCAGGCTTGCTGAGGCAACTAAGGCCAGAGAAGGGAAGGAGAGAGGCACAAGGGTAGGCTTTCAGTCAGCATGAAGTCCCCACCCTCATGATCCTCCCTCTAGCCTGTCCTGTCCATTCAACCCCAGCTCATCAGGCAGGAGCACCAGCCCCCCATGGGACAACTACCAGCTCTGGTCAAGTTGCCTTTCCCATGGTTCAGAGCATGCTGGAGCCAGAACAAGGGGATAGGTGCCTAGTTCTTCAACACTTTGTCAAGGAGGGTCTTCACAGCAGCCCCCATTGCAATTTAAAATGTTTTCTCATTTTCATACCTAGTGAAACCTGATGGACCCCTCTACAGTCAAGGTCAGACAGGAGCACTGGGCTCTCCACAGGATACAGAGCCTAGGTCTCTCATACCTTAGCCCCCCTCCCCCTAGTCACTCTGCTCCCTACTCCAATGTTGTCCCCACTCTTGCAACACCTACAACACAAACCAGACAGTTTTGTACTCTTCTGTGATCATCCTATTTATACAGATAGGCAGGCTTCTTGGGGTTTCTTGCTGGAATAAAACTCAGTGCAAGATTTATAACCAGGAGGAGACTCCTGAGTCTTCAAAGCTTAGTGGTTCAATCTCTGTCTTACTCATTCACTTGCTCATTCATTAATTCAGTGTGTAGAGAGAGGCTACTATGGGCCAGGCATGGGACTGGACCCAGGGCACTGAAGGGAGCAAGGTGTCAGCTGAGATGGGAACAGACATCCAACAATGATCCAAGCTGCTTGACACTCCAGATGCCAGTTGGGGAAGTATTGAGGAAAAAGGAGAGTACTCACGTAATAGGGGTGTCAGGTCAGTGTTCCCAAGGAATGAGAAATAGGAATGAATTGAGGCTGCTAGGCAAGAAGAGTAGTACAGTAGTGAGATTGGTTAGTTGCTGGCAAACATGTCTTAATCCTGTCTCCTAGACCCATTGCAGCTATCACTACTCAGCCATGACTGCTTTCCCTCTGAGCCACAACACAACCTTTGAATTCTCTTTTTAGCACAGTGTGCTTTGGGTGGTTACTCCAAATCTGGAATAAGAATTGAGAACTATATGCACTCTTGACTAGCCCAGAGCCTCTGATTTAAAGGTGAAGAAGCCTGGGGGTACAGCTCAGTGGCAGAGTACTTGCCTAGTACGCAAAATTCCCTGGGTTCAAGCCCCAGCACTGAATGAATGAGTAAACAAATGTGAAGAAACTGAGGCTCATAGACTGAAAAGGACTCACCAGGGTCATCTTTACAGTCAAAACCAGGTCTTGGGCCTTGCCCTGCACTGAGCTGTCCTGCTTCCCTGACTGACAGGCTGTTCCCTGAATCTGGGGCACAGGGGTTACCTGGAAAGGCTATTTGGCTCTCACCACATTCCTTTACTTCCATCAGGATCTTGTATCATCTTTTTAGGACATTTTCCCATAAACATGCCTATGTGAATTCCCCCAACATCTGAATAAGGCCCCACTAAGTCACACAATGTACTGAAGGGCCAAGTGTCAATCTGAAGTGTCTGATTCAATGTGAGATACAGGAATCCACCTCGCTCACTCCAGAGTGAACCATGATCCAGCTTGACATGGTCTAATCAGTGTCTATGTGTGGGGATGTTTGCACTAGGTGGTCAAATCTAAGGCAAAAGTCATACCTCTCTGGAGCAGAAGGTTGAGGTAAAAGCAGCAGTTATCTAACATGAAAGCACAAGTCAGTTCATTCCCCCTCCATGACTTCCTGGGTGCTGGCTAGGGCACACTGGCTTTGGAAGCTGGTTCTCAGAGGTTAACACAGCTAAGTCCTTACCTCACAGAGCTTACATTCAGGTCCAGGAAAAAGATAATAAAAAAATAAAGTAGGGAGTAGTTTAGACTGTGGCTAGTGCCAAGGGGAAAAAGAGCAGCAGGAAAGGGGCACAGAAGCCATGTGGGTGGTGACATAAACACTGTTCTAGAGAGAGGGTCTCAAGTGAACATGAAGTTGAAAGACCTGGAGACCCTCCTTTGTGTGTGGCCTTGTCTGAGAACCATGAATGAGAAGAGAGAGCAGCTGTGAAGACCAGCTGGCACTGCAGAGAAATCTGGCCTTTAACACTGACACACAGAGAAACAACTGAGCAGTCAGAGGGGAGCAATTTTGGGCAGAAACCAAAGAAGTGCAAAGATGGATGGTGAGGAACCAAGCTCCCATGTCATGCTACCATCGGCCCAGTCTGGCAAAGAAAGCCTTCAGGGTCCAACAGGGAGGGAATACTGGTGTTGACACAGAAGGGGCCTCACGGCCTGTGTGCTTCAATCTTCACTTTAGAGAAAAGGAAATGAGGCCCAAAGAGGTGAAGTATCAGTCCTAGGGCACACAGCTACAGGTCAGCCCAGTCCCTGAACTGCTTTCACCACACAGGATTGTGGAGTTAGAATGGAAAGGGATGGATGGAAAAGGTCCAGGGTTTTCTGTAGCCCACCAGCCTGCCCAGAACATAGCCAAAACCTAAGAGTTTATAGCAGCAACCATGCCCACTCTAGGTCAGTAGGTCACTAGACCTCATCCACTATCCTTCTTGGGACCAACTAGGGATAGAGCCAGGCCACAGAGGAGGAAGCTGGGCCACTCTGGGCTGATAAGAATCCTCTGGTTTCTAGATAACTTCCAATAAGTCTGACGCCTAGACCCACTAAGGCACTGAGAAAAGTCAATTCACCTCTCCAGATCTGTCTTGTTGACTGTAAAAATGAGGTAAAAACAGGTCCCTTCTCTGCAGCATTGGTTGTGGGAGGATAAGGTGAACCCTGGTCCCCTGCAAGGAACATGGCTATGAAATCCAGGGTAGATTCTATGTGCCCTTCTTGTAAACACTTGAATCTGGGCTCTGGGGAAAACATGCACATTAGTCCATACTCCCTCACCCCAACACCCTGACAGAGCCTGGTTTTCATAGCTCACTGGGGCAGGCCTTGCTGAGGGGATCAAGGCTCAGATCAGACCTCTCCCAGGAATCCTGTCCTGGCAGTTCTCCATCCAAGGGGCAGGGAGGGCTACTTGATGGGGAAGGGGTCTTCTTCCCAAAGATATGCTCTGACCACAGTCCACCACAGTCCTTGGGGAAAGGGTCTGTTTTTGGTTTGAGGCAGCCAGCAGGAATACCAGTCTTGACACTGTTTGTAAGGCCCCTCCCAGCACTGTGGCTTTTAACAGTCTCGCTTCTTAGCACTTTTTGATGGATTCTCCAGGGACGTCTCTAAAAGAGAGTTATACCTTAATTTAGAAGCAAATAACTCAAAACTCCATGATGTAGCAGGCTCCTGTGGAAAAGAGAAGAATTCAAGGAAGCCATTGTGTGAAGCTGTCAGCCATGCTTGCCCAGGGCCTGCTGTGGCTAGACTTGTCTCCTGCTACCTTCTACCCAAGAGGTTGCTGGCTGCTGGTGGTCCACAGAGAAAGGGGAAAGAGGTGACAACTCAGAGCAGGCAATTTTTCACTTAATGTGTAATTGTGGGCTCCCCAGGCCAGGAGGCCAGGGAGGTTCATAGGCTGGGTCTGACCACTCCAGAAGCCCACCTGTCCATTCAAGAGAAAGAAGGAAAGGAGAAGAGCAAGGGGAGTAAGGGCAGTGAGCACACCACAGGCACATATACCAGGCCTTCCTTCTTTGCCCACATAGCCCCAGCATTGTTCTCACAGTCTCCACAACCAGGCCAACCTCATGGGCACACACCTAGGGATTAACACAGGGCCCAGTACCAGGAGTGATTCTCCATTGTCATTGCCTTGAAATGCTCAATAATTTCTTAACAAGGACCCTATAAATTGAGCAGCCAGAGCTGCCCATGTCACTTATTTCCCAGCACCCCCTGCCAACTGCAGCTTTTGACATAGGAGACCTGATATCCTCCTCTAGTCTCCTGAGGGGCTGACATAACTGTGTTCCTATCATTGGCCCTTTCTGGACCCTTCAGGCCCCCAAGTGACCTCAGCTGGTTCCAGGTTTCCCACATACCTTGATGCCAAAAACACCTTGATACCTCCAATCTTGCCCATCCCTCTGACCACCACTTGCACTGACATTTATTAGGGTCTAGGCCTATCTCCTGATTCCCTCCCTCTCATGAAGAAGTCTTGGTAAGTCTTCCTCAGTCAGTGCCAGCTCTGTCCTTTCAGTGGCTCAGATGAAAAATCTGCTGTGCTTGCATTTTCTCCATAAGCAGGTCTGACCTACTACGCTTGAAAGTAAATCTCCCATTCAGCCACCTCTCATCACCTCTACTGCACGCACCTCACTGAAATGTTACACAGCTCAGAAAGGCTTCCAGGTCTTAGCCCCAGCCCAGTTTATACTTCTACATTAGCAGAGATCTTGTTTTTTTTTTTTTTTTTCTTTTTTTCTTTTGCTGCTTCTTCTTCTTTCACTGGAGATCAAACCCAGCACTGCATGCATGGTAGGCAAGTGCTCTAACACTGGGCTACATCCCCAGCTCCAGCAGAGATCTTATAAAAGCCTAAATTAGTTTGTGTCTTCCCTCTGCTCTAAACTTGTCTAGGTCTTCCTGTCTCACTGGGGCATGTGGAGCTCTGCTCGACCTAGCCCTAAGACTCCACCCTTGCTCCTGTTGTTCCTTTGCTAGGTGCTCTCCCTTGGCCACCTCATAACTTGTCCGTGACTTCTTTGTTGCACTGCACCAAGCCCCACTCCAAAGAGATGCCCCCTTCCTTCTGTTTCAGTGTTTGGCCTGACATGGCACTCATCCACCTGCACTCAGTTACACATGTGTTACTGCCCACTGGATGTGAGCACTGGGAGTGGATGCTACATTCCACAGCACAGTGCCTGGCTCATGGTAGATGTTGGTACATAGCTCAATGAATGGGTGAAAGTCACAAGTAAGATTCCCTTCCTTGGGCCCTGTGGCTGCAGTCTCCCCCAGGATCATCAGAGGTTCCTGAAAGCTCACTCCTATGAAGCTTCTTTCCCTGCCAGTGTGGACATGTGCAAGGGGCCAAATGTGTGGGAGGGGATCTAGCAGAGCACGATTTATAAATGAGGACAAAATGGCTCAGAAGACAGGCCTAGACCAAGTGGGTAGCCAGACCACGGCCTGATCTCATATCTTTTGATGCTTACACTGGAGTTCTTGCCTCCAAACCCAGAGGCACAAGTCTGGGTGCTCCTGGGTCCTTTCCAGTGTGCATGAGCTGTAGCACGTGTGTGCCTCTGCTCAGGGGTTCTGCCTAGTGCCAACCCTTGGTGTCAGTTCTGATGCCTCTGTCCACAGGTTTCCCTAGAGGCCCAGTTATCCCAAGTTTCATTCCTGGGGTCTTCAAGAGAGCAGTGAGCTAATCTGCCTCCTGCAGAGTTCCTGTAAGCCAGCTGTGGTCAGCAGCAGCAATAAGCATGCCTCTACAGTCACTCAGTATCTTAGGTCTTCTGAGGTTAGTGTGGGCTAGCACAGGGTTGGCCTTGTTTTTTCCTTTAGGGAAGGAAGGGGCACACGCTGTCATTCAAGTTCACACATGAGATAATTAAGTGGCTAGGATGAGGCACACTCTCACCCAGCCTACACCAGCATTCAGAATTCCTTCTTTGAAAAAGCCCTCTATACCAGCAGCCTCTATATAGGAGTCCTGGGCAGCCAAGTCCATCCAGATACCCAGATGTTCCTGGAATCATCCTAGATGTCCCAGAGGTCCAGACAAAGGCACTTTTCCTCCTTGAAAACCAAGTCCAAGAGGCTTGGGACAGAGGAGGAATCCATTCCCTGTGTCCCAAACCTAGAGGCCCATGGCAAGTCCCTGCAATGGGCCAGGTGATAGGCACAGAACAAAGCAGCTTCATCCTGTTCAGCCCAGACCACACACCCCATGAGGGGAGGCAGGCCCTGTTTTCTCTGCAGTAACCCAGGCCTCAGCAAAAGCTAAGAGTGTGTGTGTACGTGCGTACACTTGCATTTGGGCATGGGCACACTACCAAGATGTTTTTGCACTCCTTGGAGTGGAGTGAAGGGGCAGATCTAGGGCAGAAGGTGTCACTGGTCTTCTGAGGGGGAGGTACTAGTCTTATTTACCTCCTGTCTCAAAAAATCAACATCTGTTAGAGGAACACACAGCAAGAATTTCAAATGAAATGCAAGTACCTCATCGTCTCTAGAGGAGGAGGCATACTGAAAGCATACTACTTCATCCAACCATGACCCGCCTACCTCCCAATGGTCCTTAAATGGACACTCCTAAACATGTGTGTCATGCAAGCAGAGACTGAATTAAAGGAATTTCCCAGCTCCAAACAGAACTACCATGGTCACTGCTCTCAATCATCCATGGTCTGAAGGCAATGTTACCAGCTTAGCATTATCCCAAAAGCAGGTGGCTCCATCCTGGCTATGAAGGAGGTTGGGTGTGTTGGTTACCCAGTGCCTTGGCCCTACCCAGAGGCAAGGTGCCCAGTTGCAAGGAGCCCTCTCTAGCCTTTAAAGGTCCTTCCCAAGCCTACTCCTGTTCAAAAGGTCACAGAACTGCTCTCCCTTTGTAAACAAGGAGGCTGCCACAGCTAAAAAGTAATGGGGTCAGTTCACTTCAGCAGCTCCCTCAATCCCTTGAAGCCCTCATCCATCTTTCCAGCCAAAACTGACTCCTTCCTAAGCACCCTCGTGCTCTCACCAGACTCAACTGCCCAAGTACCTCTCTGTGTCTCCATCCATTCTTCCCTTCTTCCTTCTCCCTGCAATGTCCATTCCAACTATACCCACGTCCTTCAAGCTTCAGTTCAAATGTCACATTGCCAACAGGCAGGTCTGACCTAAGCCTGTGGCACCTCTCTGAGGCCACTCCTGAGACCCTTGACCCCACACTAGGGGCTGGATTATCTTTGCATAGTTCACTATGGGGAAGTGAGTCAGTCCTTGGAGGGTAGGCCTACTCTACTCCCACCCTGTCTACACCAGTGCCAGGCCCTGGGGGAGCAAGAGCTCAGTAAACATTTGCTTAATTCAATTTGGCCAAGGAGCTTCCTCCAGACGGGGCTGAGGGCAGCAGGACCAGATCCCCAGGGCAGGGAAATCACTTGGGCAGAAAGGAGCAGGTCAGGGACTCAGCTGCTTCTCCAAACCAGGCAGACCTCGGCCACCAGGCGGGTCCCTCCACGTTCAGACTTGGACTCCAGGGAATCATGGTATCGACTGGCACCGCCTTCCCATCCTCTTCTCTTGGTTAACAGGAGCCCCAATTCTCGGCCTAGGCGGATTCCTGCCATCATCACCCAGACTGGCTCAGCACCGCCCTAAAGGCAGAGCCCCCTTCATATGGACTGCAAGATAATGAGCCTCAGTCCAGAGGCCCTCGCACCCCTCCCGCAAGCACCCCCGCCGCCTTTTAAGGGAAAAAATATTGAGCCGGGAACATATTACAATTGCAGCAGGTCGATACTCATCTCTTGCCTCCAAGGAACCTGCTCACTGCAGGAGCAATGACCGAAAACTGCGAGCCCTCTGTCCCCGGGCCCAGGCCTCTGGGGCCCTATCTTCCGTTCGGGTGAAGGCCACGCGCCGGCGCTCAGGCCAACCGGGTCGTCTCCTTCCAGTACCCCCGGAGGAAGATTCCACCTCAGCGCAGTTCCCAAAGGTCTCCCGGCCCGGTTCAGTACTGGCGGCCGCCCAGGGCGCTCGGCTGGTACCGCGCAGCATGCCTGACGCCCCGTCCCCTACCTCGCGGGCCAGCAGCTACCCTCTCCCGCGGGTTCCTCGGCCCGGCGCGCCTCTCTTCCCCGGCACCTGCCCTGCCCACGGCCACCTCCCACCTAGGCCGGGCATCCCTGCCAAGGCGATCCCCAACCCAGGCAGTTCCTGAACATAAGGTCCAGGAGGGGCCCCAGGTGGGGGTGGGGTGAACATCCCGGCCGTGCCCCCGACCCCTTGGGTCTCAACCGCGCGCGTCCGGGTCGCGGGTGCGCTCACTCACCTCTCAGCTGCCGCACAGTGCATCTGCCTAGCTGCTTCGGGTGGGGCGGGGCGGGGCAGCGAGCGCGGAGCCGCGGCGCCCTCGTTCCGCACTACGCGGGTGGTGGCGCTCGCGCGGGGACGTGACCGGACCGCGGGCGGCGCACACGCTTCGGCCGGCCTTGCTCCCTCCGCCAGCCTCCCGCGCCACCCGCCGCCCGCCCGCGGGTCCTCCCGCCCCGCGCCGCCGCCGGCAGGGGGCGGAGCCGCGAGCGCAGCTCGTTGCCGGGCCAACCGCGGGCGGGGGCTGTCGCGCGCCCGCCGGGCACCAAGAGCCCGGCGCCACCGCCCCGCCACGAGCGCCGGCTAATCGCCCATTGGACCCAGATGAATGACGGACCCTCCAACAGTCCAATGGTTTCACACAGGGGCGGAGCCGTGGCTCCACGCGCGCCGCAGTCCTGCAGGCTGTGCGGCCGCGGGCGTCCAGGGGCTGAGCTCTACTCAGGTCTCCGCGCCTACCTAGAGAGGCTGATTTATCAGCCAGGTAGGCCGACCCCAGAGCGGCGGTGGCCTCTGCCCTTTCTACTGCGGCTGGGATCCGCTCTCCTCCTGCCATCCAGGGTTCGAACCCAGCCCTTTCCCTTCATAACATCGACCTTGAGCAATAGACTACCCCTCCAACCTTTCATTTTGCAAAGTGAGACTAGTAGCACCTGCCTACCTGGATTGTTGCGATGGTCTTGTAGGATGTTCGAAAGACGTTTGCGAACCCTAAAGGTTCACACCTGTGAGATTCGTACAGCACAGGAGGGGCATTATTTATCCCTGCTGCTCTCGTTCTCAGCATGTTAGGGGCTCTTCAGGGTTCCTGGCAATATTGGTCCATGGAAAGGTTTTGTATTGTAAGAGACGGAAAGGATCTAGGAGATAGTCCCCAGTCTAGAGAAGCAGGAGGGAGCCAGTGCATGGCACCTTTGGGAAACCCACTGAAGGCAATGGATCCTCAGGAAAATGTACCTGAGGTCAGACAGCAAAATTCTGCTTGTAATATCAGGGGGAGCCCATCTGTGGGCCTTTGGGCCAGAAACCCCTCATTTCAGTGCTTAAAAGACTCAGACCAGAGGGCCAAGACATTCATGCTGCTCTCTCTTTTCTATTCTTATAGCCTGAAGCATATGTATTTTAGAGCATCCCTGGTAAAATGTAGAAAGTCACAGCTAAAATCTTCCTTGTCACTCTTTACACTTTCTTGGTCAAATTACTTGGATCACCTCACTCATTGAGCAGAAGCAGTGGAACTGACTATCAGCAGAAGTTGAGGATAAGACAGCCCCAACACAAGTCTGTGGTCAGATGATTCTGCTGGCCTTAAGATCATCCCATAACCTCCCTGGGATGTTTCCTTTGCTGTGCGATGGAGAACACTGCACTACATATCCCAGGATCAAGCCCAACTGTGAAGGTGCTGCCTAAACTTTCAGGAACCAGGATAGTTAATAGTTATGGTTACAACTGAGACCAATCTAGATGTGGCACAGTGATCCCTGGAGGTGGCTAGTGAGGACTAAAGGAATTTGACAGTTGAAAGGTTGCTCGCTCTGCATATATGCCCATCATGCTTCCTAGAGGGTAATTTTGAGGGTTAACATATAGGAAATGCACATTAACATCTGATCAAAGATGGGCACAGGCAATTTCTGTTGCAGAATCAGGGGTCAGAGTTAAGCTTTTTGCAGGGGCCAAACCCAGACGCAAGAGTGGGCTAACCCCTTACAGTATTCCAGCTGTGAGAGCAGATGCCAGCTCCTGGTGGGAACCGCTAGATCTGACTGTTGCCTACCTGACCTGACCCTGGATACCACCTCGAAGACAAAGGAATGGCTCACCTGGTGTCCAGCCAATTTTTATTTTCATTCATTTAGCAATCATTTACTGGAGGTTTCCTCAATGTGGGGCATATTTCTAGTCACAGTTCTAGGATGTAGACCTGATCCCTTCCTGGTGGACCCTTGTGGCTGCAGGGCAGGGGTAGAAAGTAGAACAATAATTTGTCATTATAGTTATGTAAATCTGTAACCTGATTCAGCATGGAGAGGTGGGTGGGGACCCTAGGATTCTGGGGGCACGAGGCAGGGGGAACACAGAGCACTGGGTTCAGCTTCCTGAAGGAAGAATTGCTTGAGCTGGGGTTGTAGCAGGACTGGAGGTAGCCAGTGATAGGGGATTGAAGTGAGTTCCAAGGTGGGGAGAACCTAGGCAGGAAGGAGTATGAAACTTGGAGAGACCAACCTGGATGCCCAGAATAGCCACACCTGGTCAATTGCATTCAAGTGATATTGGGGATGTTGGCCTAAGAATCACTGGAGAATTGTTAAATTAGCCTTTTAATGGCAAGTTTTGGTTTCATATTTATTTGCCTTGGGCATGGTCCCATAGACCATGTGAGTTGTGCTACTGGGCATAATCATATAGCAAAAATATTAACTAGTCAGTCCCAAGAAAATAAGAAAAAACAAAGAAGTCCAGTCTGTGAGGCATAGTTCAGCAAAGTGTCTGCTGTGTCATGGGATCATGGGGACACTGAATGTGTCAGTGATAGCGTTGGGGTAATTATCAGCAGGTGCTGTGCTGGCCTAGGGGCAGGGCACAGTTGGCAGGGGCCCTGTGACAGAACCCACCCAGCACCTCCCTGATAGCAAAGTGGTATCAATCCCTGCCCCAGGAAATTGACCAAACCTTAGTTTCAGGTGACTCCATGCCATGGGCATTCATGACAGCTCAACCCCAGGAGAACGTTCTACATCATTAACTATTAAAACCATACTGGTTCACACAGTATGGCAGTTTGCAGGTCCTCTCCCTCTGCCCATCTGGACTCTGCTCCACCTCTGTAAGACCTAGCTTCCCTGGGTCTACCTTTCTGTACTTCCAGAACCCATAGGACCCTGGAATTCCTTGTCTACAGACATGACAACCTGTTGCATAATGACCTGTCCCTAACTGACTCTCCCACTAGCCTTCCTACTTCCCCAGCTGGTGATCTCTGTGACCCACCTGTCCTAACCCCCAATCCTCACTGTGACTCTCAGGGTGGGTTTCTCTGGTTGGTTTCCTTGGGGTCCATGTGCCCCACCACCACTTGAACAAGCTGTTGTGGATCTGGGTTAGTTATAAATAGCCAGGCCCGCCACTCTCCTTTTAGCTGAAAAGCAAAGTGAACGAGCAGAAAGACACAACCGGCATGCGTTTTATTTTTAATCTCCCTCTGTCTCAAAATGAACCCAGGTCCCAGTACTGAGTATTTCTAGGAGCAGTGGCCCAAGACAGATGCTCGAGAAACAAAACCCAAACAGCCAAAGGGCCCTGGCTTTGTCCCCATCTGCTGTGTGACCTTGGTCATTTGAGTTTCCTCTCTGGTCCTCAGTCAAGGGAGAGGGGGCCATGGAAGTGATCACCTCCAATATTCTGACTTTTCTGACCTCACTTCTCTCCTTCTGTCCTTCCCCAGTGTGTGTCCATCCCAACTTGGACAGCACCTCCTTACAGTTCAGCAACACCTGTCACTGGGTTTTCTCGGGAAGTTTAGTTCAAATGTAAGTGAAGTCATGACCAAGTCCCAATTAGACAATTCCCATATTACATTGGTATTATATAACATCCTGCCAGGTGGGCTTATTTCAGTGCTGAGGAAATCAGTCTCAGAGAGGTTGAATTACCTGTTCAAGGCTACACAACTGGAAAGGATACAATTTAGGAGCTAAACCTAGGCTTCTTTGGAAATCTGTGAATATTAAATTTTAAAAATGAAAGCCTAACACACTTGAAGTAACAGGTAACTACTTTCTCTGTGGCCTGAGTGCCCTGAGAAGAAATGGGGCAGAGCTAGCTGCTCTACCCAGACACCCAAGTCAGAAGCTGGTTAGGGGTACTGGGAGCTACTGGACAGCAGGGAACATGCTGAGGGGCAGTAAGAACTGCTAAATACCCTAGCCTGCCTCTCCATCCGCCCTCACCTGGGGCATCTGCCATTTGATGTCCTCAGGGAGTGAGGGAAAAAGGCTGGGGTGATGTCTTCAAAGAGGAAATCCCTTGTGCTAATTGGCACTCAGAGACCTTTTGGCTAATTAACCTGTTTATTTACTCTCTAGAGTAAATTAGAAGGTTTAACTGGGGAGGGCAGAAGAGAGAGGTGTATGCTGGTGGCCACCTCCCCAGAGGCTTTGATAGTTTCTCAGTGGGCAGCATGGGATGCTGGGGGAGGATGGGAAGAGGGACAGATACAGGGCAGTAGTGATGGGTGTTTTGAGTGCATGGGGAAGAGTTGCCCTTTGCTCTTCCTACATCTCAAGGACTTGGGAGGGCTGCTCTGAAAGCCTGGGCCTCTTGGGAGACTGCTGGTGCTGGGGTTCTGGATTCTATTCCAGACAGCTACAGGTGGAAATATCCTTGCCCAGGAGGGAAGGAGAGCTGGAAAGAGTGAAGTGGGACCCATTTGTAGGGGAGTCTTTCACCGTCCTTCTAGTACCTGTTCTCCAGCTTCACCATTGGACTCTCCCAGGGGGTAACTGCTGCTTTTCAGGTTTCTGTATACCTGTTTATGTCTGATGTTCCTGAGGCCCAAGTGACCAAAGGCTAGCACCTTTTGTGACCTCTGGGACCTTATCTCTCAACCCCCACCCCATCTTCTGCCATGGTTGCACCCTCAGCTTCCTGATGACTACTCAGGCTCCATGCTAGGTCCTTCTGTCAAACCTTCCACCCTACCTGTGCAAGTCAGTCTGCATGGGAGGCTGTCCCCCAGTGTCTTTTCCTGTTCTGCAGGGGCCCATGGCATTGTTGATAGTGGCTTGATCTCCCCACTGGTGTGGAAGCTGCAGAGGGAGGAAGAGAACATCCAAGAGCTCATCCTGGACACGCTGGCTTCCTGCCTGCAGGAGGATGCCACTGAGGCTTTGAGCAGCGGTGCCGTGCCTTTCCTCAAGCAGAAACTTGTCAGTGACAACAAAGACATCCGCAGCAAGGCTGCTCGGGCACTCATCGCCATCAGGTGAGGCCCAGCCAGGTCAGACAGAGTGGCCATGCCCTTGGGCTTCTGCTGAAGTCCACAGAAAACTGAGCTGGCCAGAAGTAGGGCTTCACCCAACCATGTCTGCCCCAGAACCCAAGGCCATCCACCCTGAGCCTACTTCCCCTATCGTGCTTGTGCCCTGTGGGGAGGAGGGAGCTGGGTTGGAAGAGTACCTTATCTACTATAGTGATCACTGTACCAGTGGCCTCAGAGTGTACCCAAACCCTTTCTTACTACCATCCCAGACAAAAATAGCCAATTGGTCACCCACACTCATGAGGAAGGCAAACAGGAGTCTCCCCTGCCATAAAAATGACAGCCAGTGGTCACTAAATGCTTATGACACCAGGCATTGTCTATAAATTGCACATCTAGAAAATTCTCTAAGGAAGGGAATGTCTCCCTTTATAGGTAAGGAAACTGGGGCATAAGATCTAGTCACTTACTCAAGGTCACATAGGATTATGGTCTAAATTCTGGCCTGGAAACTGAGGAAGCAGGCTCCTTGTCCCCAGGATCACCCAAGTCCCTGAGAGGCTTGGGCAGATTCCTAGGCCTAGGCCCAGGCTCATCATCCTTCTGGTCTTTGCCCATAAGTCACCTTTCAGCACGGCTTTATACTGTATTAAAGTGTGGCCTCCTTCCAGTTCTCCCGGCCTTCCCCACCCAGCCTGTGTTCACCATCACCCCTATCATTTTGTTGTCATTCATTTGGGGAGCTTGGTGAGGACAGGGCATTTCTCTGTTTGCTGCTCTAGAACACAGGTCAGATTACTTGGCTTCCAAATGTCAACAGTGCCAAGGCAGAGAAACCCACCTCTTATCATGGTATTTGGACCAGTGACCACTGTATGCCAGGTGCCTGTATAGTACTTGCTGCCTGAATGAATTTGGGGAATCCACAAAGGTGGGCCCAAGCCTCTGTAGCCTTGATCAAGTATCTGAGAGTTAAGGCCCATTGCCCAGAAAGTCCAACAGTCTCACAAGCTCACAGCCATATGAATGACAAACCCATCTCTCAAACTATGTTTCCATAGAATACCTATGTCTTTGGGATGTTATTAAGAGTTCTACAAAGCTTGGTGCAGTAACATATGCCTGTAATCCTGGTTACTGGAGACCTGAGGCAGGAGGATTGCAAGTTCTAGGCCAGCCTCAGCAACTTAGTAAGGTCATGTCTTAAAATTTAAAAATAAACAAAAGAGCTTGAGGATATAGCCCAATGGTAGAGTACACCTGGGCTCAATCCCCAGTAGTCGGGAGTGGAGAAGAATTCTACCAAAATGAGGGTTCTGTGGATGGTGGATGGTGAAGTTTGAGAAAGTTTAAATGAATTGAAAAAGGGTCCTTGCTGCAGGATGCACATGCACCATGATGCTCCTGTGGGGCCTAATAGGCAGTATTTCCTGGTTTGGGGAGCTCTTCTCTTTTGCTGGCCCTCTCATGGTTAGGAAACTCTTGTGGAGTACACCACCTTATTTTCACAGCTTTATACAATGCTGAAATGAGATGTGACCTAAAAGTCACTTTATCTGAGTTCCTACCTGCTATTGCTCAGGGCTGGGCAGCTTACTGCTGTTTGGAGTAACTTGACCCTTAATTGATAGCTAACTCTTAGGTAGAGTCAAAATGGGTCTCACTGTGGTTCACATCCATGGGTCCTGCTCCTATGCATTTGGGACCAGAAAGAACATGTCTTGTTTCTTCTTTTGAGTGATGTCTTAGGGTGAGGTGCCATCGCCTCCTGGTCCCTGGTCTCACCTTCACTGGCAGCACGCAGTGCTCATACCAGCATTGCTATGTACCTGGCAGGGATAGTCCCAACACAAGTTATTTCTTTTTGTGTCCTCCTTGGGTAGTCCTGGGTCTCACTCCAGTCTTCCCTATCAAGTGGGACTCCTAGCTATCTCTGTTTTGCTCCAGCATCCCTCTAGGGGGCAAGAACCAGGTGTGGAAGCATGATGTCATCCCTATCCTGGTGCATCTGCTGAAAGATAAGGATGGAGAAGTGCAGGCCAATGCTGCTGGGGCTCTGATGTATGCCACAGTGACCACTGAAGGTAAGGCAAGGATGTTCACCCCAGGATCCTTCAGGCTGGGTGGGTCTAGGCATGAGGGAAGAGGGAGCCCTCCCACCCAGCACGTCAGCAGCCACTGTGAACTTTCCAAACTCATCCTTCTCATACTCAGGGACTGAATATTACTCCCCCAACCATCCATATTGGTCACTCACATTAGGACCTTTGTCCCTTCATACTACTCTTTCCTGGGCCTGGAATTACTACCTCCACTCAGATTCCTTGTGAGGTATGATTCTGGTATTGATTAGATTGCTATCTGTGATTCTGTTTTCCTGTGGTCTAAGCAAACCCTGGGACACTTGACTCTAAGGTGTTTCTTGATCATAATTGATTTTCTCAAATTGGTGGAAGGGCAAATGAGAGTACAGGATTATCTTCTCCCATACCCCCTGCCCAGGACTCCCAGACAGCCAGACTCTGAGCTAAGGGAAGAGACCTGAGCTGATCTCCACACCCAATACGCTGGATCTGATTTCTTCCTCCCACTCTTGAGAACTTCTGAAAACTGTCTGATCTTCTCCATTGGCCCACACTCATCTGCACCAACCCTGTGCCCTGTGCTTCCTTTGAATCCAACAGAGAGTTCTCTGAGTCTTGGATTTGTGATCAATATGGTGCAAAGTCTCCCCCAAACAGATTCTCCCAGAACCTCCTCACTGGATCCTAATTGTGGAATTTGAGATACATGGAGGAGGTGAGGTTGGGGCCTTCTCAGAGGTCACAGCCCTGCTTTCCATTGTGTGGTTAGGATGCTGACTACATGGGGGGCTAGGGGTGCCCCCTGTGCTTTCATCCTGGGGAATCTCAGCTCAGGCTTCCTATAAGAGCACTTGGAGGGCTAGGGGGCCCATAGGGGCTCAGACAATGGCCAGAGATACAGAATCCAGAAGCCAGGCATGCAAGGATAACTAATCCCCAGATGGCATTCCAGTGAATGATCTCTGAGCCCTAGTCATGACAGGCACTGAACTAGACAATGAGAACCCATAGTTCTCTGTCTCTGGTGTCTATAGTTGGCAGGACAGGCAGAATGATGAATGACATGGAGAAGTGCAGCATTCCACAGGTCACATGATAGGGGCCAAACATCCCCTGGGAGGGGCTTGAGGATCAACCCAAAGGACAGTGGGAGTTAGCAGGGTAGAGGCTGAGACTCCCTCCATCCCTCTACATACCCACCTTGCAGCAAAGGAGTTTGCTGACAGTGGGTTGAGAGAATCTTCTGTACATATTAATGTCTGTGTTCCCAATGGACTGTTAGCACCATGAGGGCAAGACAAATGTGGGTTGTTTTGTTGTTTCCTTCCTTCCTCCCTTCCTTCCTTTCCTTTCCTTTCCCTTTCTCTTCCTTTCCTTTCATTTTCCCTCCCCTCCCCTCCCCTCCCCTTCTCTTCCCTTTCTTCTGTACTGAGGATAGAATTCAGGGCCTTGCACTTGTTAAACAAGTGCTCTACCACTGAACTAGGCCCCCAGCCCTCGTATGAGTGTTTTTATGCCAGGTGTTGAGTAACTGCTCAAGAAATATTTTCCACATGAATTATTAGCTTTCCATTTTAAAAATGTAGACCTGGGAATGTGGCTTAGTGGTAAATTGCTTGCCTGGCATGCATGAGGCCCTGGGTTCAAATCCCATAGCACCAAAAATTAAAAAAATTAAAAAAGACAATTTGTATTGTCTCATGAGGACTGATTTCAGGATAAGAAAGAGAATGATGGAGAGAAGCCAGTTAGAGGACTGGAAGAGCAGGGTTGAGGGGGTTCTGGTTTAAGCTGAACTCGACAAAAGTGTGCAAGAGAGATGAGGAGAAAGGAGGGTGGATACAGGGTGGTGCCTCTCCTTGAAACTGCATAGGCAGGAGGGTAGGGGGAGGAAGGCCCCCTCAAAATGACTGGTTAAGAAAGCTGGTGTTGGTGGTCTACAGGGAAGTATGCAGCTCTGGAGGCAGAAGCCAACTACCCACTCCTGCAGCTTCTTTTCTCACCTCTGATCAAAGTGCGCCTGAATGCCACCAAGGCCCTCACTATGCTGGCTGAGGCCCCTGAGGGTCGCAAGTTCCTGCAGCTCCACGTTTCTACCTTCCGTGAACTTGAGTCAGATCAAAATGAGGCTGTACGGAGGGCAGCCCACATTGCTATCCAAGTGATTGAATGGAAACCCTGAGCCCTCTTTGACCCAGATCCAATAAGTCACCTCTGTGCCTGAATAAATGGGAAGAATCTTTATCTCAGGTCTCAGTGGTATTTTATGTTCCTGGAGCATTGTCACATATTTCTGCCAAAGGATAAATACCAAGCCCAGAGAAATAGGGTCCTGGGTGGCACAGACCCAATCCAGGGCAGGGAATGAGTAGGAGGTGATCCTGGGAGTTCTACTTTCTCTGGGTCCAGATTCTCCTTAGTAGGTGAAAACTAGGGCTGAGACCTCTAGGGACAGGGTGGGGGGCAGGGAGTTGGGTTTGGGGTTGGAAGGAACACTGCTGGACCAGGCACTAACCAAGCTTTGTACACTAGAGTGATCAGGCCTTTGTACACTAGAGTGATCAGGCCTTTGTACACTAACTAGAGTGATGCACTGTGGAGTGCATCTGGGTGTGGTCCTGCTGGGCACTCTCTTCAGTGCCCTGTTCGGCCAGTTCTGTCCCTTTCCCAAAGGCTTGTCAGGAAGCAAGGTGATGGTCTGATTCAGAATCTTCCCAGGGGAGGGTAAGTAGGTCATAAGAGCATCTGCCAGGGCTCAGCATTCAGGACAAGTATTGATTCTAGTTTTCTCCTTAAGACTTTCTCCTCAAAACAGCTTCATTCTTCTCAAAAGCAAGGAAGTCACCAGGACACTCTCCCTCCTGGGCTGGCTTAAAGCCCCCTGCACCTTCCCCCTCCTTCTTAAGCCTTCCTGACTGCAGAGCAGCCCTGCAGTGAGCCTGCCTACCATCTGTGCGTCCACTTGTGCTTCTCCCCTTGTAGTGAGATCAGCTAGAGAGGCTGGGAATTCAAGGAAGGGGAGGAGAAAGAAGCTGGACTGAAGAGGGTGGCAGTTCTGAGGCATGTGAACAAATTCAGAGGGGTGGTCAGGGGAGCCCTTTTGTCTCTCCCCACCCAGCCCTGCCTGGTTTGGCCATGCAACAGCTCCCCTCTGGTTTGCGGGGAGAAGCTGTGGTTCCAACCTCAGTTGAAGGACCATAAGAGTTAAACCTTAGGACTGGGCCCTTACTTCTGGAGCTACACTGAAGCCTTAATCTTTACCCAGGAAGTTTTGAGGCTCCCTCCTCACCAACCGAGAATTTATTCAGGGAGGCATTCTCAGGATAAATATTATCAGCAAAACCAGACTCCCAAGTAAGCCTGTTTTTGCACTCTTTTCAGTGAGTCCCAGGAACCCTCACTTTTCTGGAAGAAATAGAGAAGTTTGTGTCCTTAGATTTAAAGGATTATTCCAAATAGACGCTCTTATTCTGAAAGGGATTGGCTGTTGGTCCTGGCTGAGATTTCAGATTCAATCCCATTCTCAGAAAAGGACTCATTAGAGGAAATCATTTTTCCATCAGGGAAGCAGATACCTGCTCCAGGGACTCCAATGCCTCATGTTCCAATCCTGTCTCAACACACAGCAAGTTGGCTCCACCTTTTCCACAGGCTCTGGCTAAGTCACCAACTTCCCTGTCACCAAGACTCTGTGCCTTTGTTCTCTGATACAGAAGTCTCTTTGTGTGTGAATGGTGTACTGGGGATTGCTCTACCACTGAGCTACATTCCCAGCACTTTTTATTGAAACTGGTCTCATTAAGTTGCCCAGGATGGCCTCAAACTTGTGATCCTTCTCCCTCAGCCTCCTGAGTTGCTGGGAGGAACCATCTTTTGTTATATAACTAGTGGTATTGGTATTTCTCATGGTTCTGTTCTAGGCCCTCTTTTCTCCCATTTTTTCCTGTACAATCTTATTTGCCTGTCCATAAGCCTCCTTCACCAGGTCCCTTTCTTAGTTGGGATTGCCTTCTACCTTTTTTCTCCCAATCCTGGGTTTCTGGCACCAGTCTTTCTTCGGAATTCTGATTCCTTATACCTAACTAATCTTCTACCCTTAAATGTCTCCAGGCAAGAATTAACACCTGTCCTTAACAAATTGTTTCAGAAAATAGGGGAGGAAGGAACATTTTACAACTCATCCTGAGAACAATATTCTGATACCTAAATCAGACAAAGAAATCACAAGAAAACTATAGAGCAATATTCCTAAATGAATATAGACAAAAAACTCACAAAAATATTCACATGCCAAATCCAGAAACACATAAAAAGCATTATACACCAGGACCAACTGAGATTTAAATGTCCCAGAATGCATGATTGATTTATATGAAAATCATTTAATGTAATTCTGTAGCTAGAAGAAACGATTATATCTAATTCTATAGATAGAAGGGCAAAAACCAGAAAAAAATCACTCTACAAAATCCAACACCCATTTATGAGTAAAAACAAAAATAAGCTGAGCACAGTGACACATGCCTGTAATCCCAGTGATTTGGGAGACTGAGGTATGAGCATTGCAAGTTTGAGGCCAACCTCAACAATTTCACAAGGCTGTAAGTCACTTAGCGAGACCCTGTTGCAGACAATAAAAAAGACTGGGAATGTTAACTCCTGGGTTCAATCCCCAGTACCAATAAATTAAATAAACAAACCCAAACAAGACTCTTGGTAAACTAGGAATAAAGGGGAACTTCCTCAACATGATAAAGAACGTCTGCAAAAACTCATAGCTGATATTATATTCAGTAATAGAAAAATGCTTACTCTGAGATCAGGAACAAGACAAGGATGTCTGATCTTGCCACTTCTATTCAACAATGTCATTGTGCACCTTCTAGCTAGGTCAGTTACACAAGAAAAGAGATAAGGGGCATCCAGATTGGAAAAAAAGGCAAACTATTTTTATTCATGGATTACATGATTTTATGTAAGAAAAATCATATGCTTAAAAACTGTTAGAACTAATAAACTAGTATGGCAGTATTGCAGGATACAAAAATCAATATACAAAAACTGATTATATTTCTAAACACTAACAATGAACCATCCAAAATTGAAGTTAAGTCAATTTCACTTACAAGAGCACCAAAAAAAGAATAAGCTAATTAGGAAAAAATTTAACAAAAGAAGTAAAGTGCCAGACTTGTGCACTAAAAACAAAACATTGGTTAAACATTAAAGACCTAAATAAATGGAAAGACATCCCATATTCATGGATCAGATGACTTAGTGCTTTCAAAATGTCAATAAACATTTTCACACAGCTCAAACTCAACATGTAAGAAATGAAGCTCATATTTCTCCCATGTCTGTTCTTTCTCCAGTGTGTTCAAACCAGAGTGATGTCTGGCCCCTTCCTTCAGAAACCCCCTTCTCTTTACCTCTCAGTCACTAATTTGCCTGCATTGTTCTAGCACTCTCCTGGTGAGTGTTCCTGCCTCTTTTCATCTTCCCAGCAGCAGCCAGCAAATCCTATCCTATCACTTTCCTACCTAAATTCCCAGGGACTTAGAATTCCAAAGCATACAAGGCCTTCTTGTTAGGCACAAGACTTTCCACTTCCCACCATCCTTACACACACATGCCATATTTTCCATGGCTTCAAAGATGCCTTGTACTCTAGCTTCAAGTCTTTCCGTACATAGTCTCTTCTGATATTCAGCTAACTGACTTCTTTCTTCTTTAAGGCTAGGTGAATGCCTACCAGGCATTTCTGCCTGGTACAAATGATGTGGTGGGTAATTATGTGAACTTCTGTCCACCCCCTTGGTTTCTATGTTCCCTTGATGAACCTCAGTTTTCTCCCCTGTGAAATGTAGTTAATTCTAATCCTTCCACAGGGGGTTCTGTGGCTTGAATGTGATAAGGTACATAGGGCATGAAAACAGCAGGCTACATGAAATGTAGGCTATCATCATTATTGTTTGCTTTCCTCCATAGACCATGAGCTCTGAGAACAGTTTCTACGTGCTTTGTTTAGGGCTACTTCCTAGAGGCACACAGCAGGCATTCAAAACTGTCAGGTAAGGATTAGAGAAAGGAAGGCCTGGCTTTTGTGAATGGGACTTCAGAGTATGATTTTCATGATGCTGGGTGTGCTTCCCCCAAGATCACTTCAAGGCACCTGAAACATTTCCTAGACACAAATAATTTATTTATTTTGGTATGAGAAGAAAGAGGAAGGAGAAGTTCAGGGAGCCCCTATAGAAACACAGCCCAGGAGTGGCCTATATTTGCTAGCTAAAGGGAATCTAACACATGTAACACATGGGCCCAACTCCCATTAATGTCAGACTGGGAGTGTGATGGGGAGAGCTGGCATAGGGGGACTTTCCCCCTTCCCTCCCCTTCAGGAATACAGTAAGGCAAAAGTCAAAACAGTGGTGAGTTATATGGAGGCCAATTCTGTTAGAACAGAGGCTGCCTAGGCCCCACCCATGGTCCAGGCAGGAGCTGGAGTTTCCAGCTACATGGCAGCTGTTGTTCCATGGCTGTGGTCATCAGCACTGGGTACCGAGATTCCCCAGTAGGGGTGGAAAAGGAGTAGGGCTTACACCACACAGCATCTTTGCCAGCAGGGGCATGCTTCGAAAATGAGGAGACGACAAAGCAATGGAGGATGGGTATAGGAAAGAAATGGTGACAGTCAAGTAAACACAAGCAAAACACCCCAAATATATCTAGAGATAAAAACCCAAAATTAAATTTAAAGTGAAAGTCAATGCTTATGCAGTAAATCCATTTGGAGAAAATGACTCATTTTGGAGAGGAGCAGATGTTCTCATTTACATAGTCTCTATAATCATGAATGAACTTTGTTCTGTCCCCCTGTGGCAAGCATGACCAGCAGCTGGTCACATTTGATGCATGACACCAAGGGAGAGTTTCCATTAGTGTAATCCTTGACCTCATATCCTTGGGTCTCCCGCATCCACTTCAGGATGAGGGAGTCTGGGAAAGGCAGCAGTCCTGCCTTCCCTCTGGACAACCCCAACCTGAGCTGTTTCAGAAGAAGTAGATGTGACTGAGGACTACAAGTATAATCAAGATTATTCCATTGGCATTGACCACTCTGCTCCAGAAGGGTTCTTCTGATATGTCACCCCACTCTGTACCTTCTGCCTTTTTCTTGGTATCCTCCAGCTTCCTGATTGCTGATTCTGGGGTCAGCATCTCTGTACCTCCTGACATATCACCATGCTCCATCTTCTTCTTGGTCACCTCTAACTTCCTGGTTGCCTCTCCTGGGGCCAGCACCTCTGTACCTTTGGCTATGTCACCATGCTCTATCTTCTCCTTAGTTGCTTCCATATTTTCCTTTGTGGCCTTTTCAGGGGACAATTTGGGACCTGGCTGTGGCTCCAGACCACAGAAAAGGTCCCAGGTTTTCCAGAGGCAGGTGTTGGCCTCCTTGAACTTATCTAGAACATAGGAACAGGCAAAGGTCAGGAGGCATGCACACCATGACACAGGAGAGAAGATTCCAAAGGGAATCATTTCTCAACAGCAAGTCCAATATGAAGTCCAACAACTCACTCCTAATAAAGAAGTGTTCAGCCTGAACATGGAATGTCTATAACCATCCTCAGAGATGTGACTGAGGTAAAAGGTGGAAAAAAGGACTTAGGAAGCACTCTGGGAGCAGAGTAGGTCTGCAGAGCTATCAGCTATACCCAGAACCCCTAATTGGGCAGCTGACATAAGTGTAATAGGAGCATAGCCCTTCCATGTGCACCCTGTTGTGCCATGGCAATGCCCTTCCCTGTTTTTGTAGGTCTAGAACAGGTGGTGACTGCTCCTCTGAGCATGTACTCCACCCAGGTCATTAGTATTTGGAGGATGGAGAAAGCCCTGCAAGTCCTGGAAATAAGACACTACTTTCTTTGACAGTTGCTGGGAAAGTATCTTCTCCAGGAAGCAGCCAGTCTCTCTACTTGACCCAGTAGGGCATTTGCAGATGCCTGGGTCCTTATAGGAACTTCCTATTGTACAGGAGGGGAGACTAAGAATTACAGAAAGTTTTCCATTCATTTTCTTAAGGCAAACTAGTGGAAGTACCGGACTGTGGAGCTTGAATTTTACTCCAGTGTCAGCACTATGGATGCTGGTTTGCCCCTTGGGACCTGCTTAGGCCTGGGTCAGCACCACGGTCAGCTCCCAGCTCAGTAGTATGGACTCAATGGCTGCCTGGGATTTAACCTTAGAGCCACTCCTGGGAATGGTTCCCTTCTGGATGACAAGACAACCCCATTTTAGTCAGAGTGGGCTCCCAACCTACTGTGGAGGTTGAGAAGGCATCAGGGATGATGGAACCCACCTGACATGGATGGAAGAGTCTGTTAGAAGGGGAAGGGTGTCTGTAGCTGGAGAACCTTAAAGCCAGTGACACAGATATATGATGTTTGGACTGAGAAGTCTGATCACCAGTCATACTCTTGCTTCTGTTCTCAGACACCCAAGTTATAACACTGTCATGCAGCTTGCAGGATCTAAGATGCAGCTGGAAGAGGTAACTAGAATTGAAAAGGCAACCAGTCGTTCAACCACAGCACAACTGTCACCCCAAATAGACAAGGCAGGATGATGGGCAGCTGTCTGGCCTAGGGGCTGAAAGCCCATACTTTGGAGTGAGACTGCCGGTTTTTAAATCCCAGCTCTACCACTGTCTGGTCATCTACAGGGCCAGGGACAAGTTATCTGACTCCTAATTGCCTTAGTGTCCTCAGCTTTTAAATGTAGTAGTAGTTGTACCTATCACACATGAGTATAATTTTGGCAGCATCTGGAAGATTGTGGGTACTCAGAGGGTCAGCTTAAAGGAGAACTGTCAGCAGGCATCAGAGGGAGTCTTCAGGAGTATAGGGTCCTATGCCCAGTGGAGACCACTGGGGTACTCCCCAACCAAATACACCATCTCCTTTTGCAGATATCAGCCCTGAGCCTCTCTGGACTCTGAACTTCCCCAAGAGAAGTGCATGCAACCCTGCCCCAGCTAGAACCCTGCTTTCTTCCTAGCTAGGCCCTTTTCTTCTCTCCCTTCCTCCCACAAACTCATAGCCTCTTCACCACTCTCTACCCCAGGCTCAGGACTAATCTCATTATGTCCTTTATCCCTGTTTGCGTCAGGGGCTGCAAGAAGCTCAGGTCACCTCTGCACCCCCGCCATGGCCCTGAATACTCCTTTTCTGACCCTATCTGCTAAAAACTTTTCTCTGACTCTGAAGGCCCAGTGCCTCAGTCTCTCCCAGGGACGCTCTTCCCCTTCTTGCTTGGACTGAAACCTAGTTATCCCATAGGCCTGCTTCTGGTAGGCCCTCTTAGGTAGGGCTGCATACTCCCTCCCTGCTCCTGCATCCATGCTAGATAGGGCTGTCTCCTGTCCCCTTCACTGCCTATTCCCTTCCTGGCACCACACCAACAGATAGCTCTGTTGGAGGTGCAATAGTATGTGGCTAAACCCAAAGACAAGTTCTTGGGCATGGTCTTTCTTCACCCATCAGTATTTGCCTCAGTGGCTTACCTCACCTCTTGAAACACTTTATGACACCAGACACTTAATTTTCTGTCCCCTTGCAGGCTCCCCCTCATTGCCTGAGTGCCCCTTTCTTCAATCCTGACTTCTCTACTTTCACCACCCCCAGGGGCCACTCAGCACAACTCCTTTCTTCCACATCCCTCCCCTCAGCCCAGCCTGCTTACCATGGATGTTGGATGGCATCACAACCTCTGCATGCCCTAACTGCCCCAGGAGGCATCTGAGGGAAAATGAAAGCCAGTGCCTCTGCTTGGAAGAACATTTCTGAGGATGAAGATGGTGAGGCAGAAGGTGCTGGGTTAGCAGCACAGGCCATACATTACTCTAGACCACTTCACACAGGATCCCTCCCAGGGCTGTGGATCTTCTTTCTCACCTTCCTGGGATGGGAGATTGGGGAATCTCTTCCACTGTATCCCTGCATCTAGATCTACCCTTTCCTCTTGGCTGTTGCGTAAGCTCCAGCAGAGCCCATGAAGCTGTAGGGTGGAGAAAACAGGGGCATGTTACCTCTGGGCCCTGTCATGCAGCCATAGAAAACCACAGACTACAGCTGGGACTAGGGTCCTGATGGACCGAAAAAAATCTGGTTATTAGATTTTAATAAAAGATGAAAGGAAAATCATAGGAACTATGATTCGGGTTTTAGTTCTGGCTAAGGTATCATGTGATCATGTGACTTTGGCAAAGAGTGGTACAAAGAGTGTGTCCTTCAATGTAAAGCTAGGGATTGGAGGCAATGAACTCAGGGATCTTTCCCATTTTGAGGGTCCAAAAGCATGCACCCTTTCAGGCTGGGAGAAGCTACCCATTACTTTTGTGGTACCCTACTTCTGATGGTCAGAAGCTTCTGAAGCTCTGTCAGGGCATCATACAGCAGGAATGCTGCCCAGGAGGGGTTTTACCTGGCCCTGGAGCAGAACTTGATTGCTCAAATTCAATAGCATATTTGTGGATGCCAAGGAGGGACAATTTATTTTCTCTCTGCCCTCTAATTATTTTCTTTTCCTAAAAACATATATGAAAAGTAACAAAACCTTGGGAAGTAACAAAATTCAGTCAATTGCTGCTTCTTGTTTGGGGGGTAGGATAGCAAAAGCACAAGTGAACATTTCCACCAAATCTAAGTCTATCCAAGAATATAGTATATCCAAACCCACTACACCAGTTTTGGTGCAGGTATAGGTGAAATTCTGCCCTGCATGGTTTCCTGTTAATACACAATGGAATACTTATGATCCTCACTGGCTGGCAGCCTCCCCAGCCTGCCCCACTCCAAGATTCGGCCTTGTCTTTCAAATAAAAATGTTGGGACTACAATTGTGTTGCGTTGATGACTGACTCAGCTTAACCTTTAAATGTTTCTCGATAGTGTCATATTCATACATTTTGCCTTCCCAGCAACACTATCAACCTCCTGTGGATGAGGTCACTGGATGTGCTAGAAGGGCCTGGGTCCCAGTGATGTGTAACATCTGTGTGCTTCTGAGCATGGATGATTTGGGGGCATAAAGTCCTATCTTCTCTGGTTGTGGTGAGCAGAGGTGCCATTTGGAAGGCTCAGGCCAGTGCGTGGCATGTTGTCACTGATCCATAAGTGCTACTTTTTCTCTTTGGTTCCTCCCCTCTGGGCAGCTACTTTGTCTTTTCCAGAGCACTGATGCTTTGCTACGGAGCAAACATACTTGACTGACCAAGTGAGAAGTGGACACCAGAAAGCTGGCAGTAAGAGAAGAGCAGAAAAGAATGCCAACAATCTGAATGATGAAGGCCCTGAGGAACAGGAAACTTAAAGTCAGCCACCCCCAGGGTTTTAAGACATTAGGAGTAGGGGAGTCTCCCATGCTGTCACTGATTCAGGAGAATTTGCAGTGAAATGTGAGCATCTGGTTCTTCTCCCCATTTGTTATGTTCCTCTTCCAACTGGGCTATGTATGCAAGAGAGGAATGAATCAAATGGAAAATACTAAGAAGAAGGAGTGGCCAAAACAGAGCTGGGGATCACTGAGGTTTGCAGTCTTCCAAGTTTACCTGTCCCTGTGACTCAAATTCTGATAACAGAAGACCAACTTTTGTCTAAATTCTGAGAAAAGTTGTAAGGCACAGGGCTTTACATATTAAAGCCCTTCTGAGTTTCTCCCTAAACTCCAGGTCTCTTGATTGCTGGCTAGATGACCAAGATCCTTACTCCTTCCACTTTCTGGTGAGGTCAAGTCTCTGTCCTGCTAAGGTGCCAAAGTAGGTGACATGGTGGAGGCAGTATGAGATTTAGAGTCAGGTTGGAACCCAGATGGGCCACTTACTAGTTTTGTTACTTTCAACAAATTACTTAACTTCTTTGAGTCCAGGTAAATAAACATCTAAAACTGGTAACTAACACTTGCTTCCTGGGAGGTAGGAAATGGATTATGAGAAGGCTATGAAGCACAGCTACAGCATCTGTGCTTTCCCCTTCCTGGTGGCTTAAATCCCTTTGGGTAGGCAGTAACTGGGACTTCCTTGATTATATTAATTCATATCGAGGTTAGTTAATTTAACACTTCCACAGAAAATTTGTATTTTATTAGTCAAATGATCAATCTAAATGAATACTTAATTGGCAAATCATTGAAGAGTTTTTAGTTTTTGGGGGGTAGTACTGGGGATTGACTGGCACATGTTGGAAGTACTAAGAACTTTACCACTTTGCTACGTCCCTAGCTACTAGTGTTATTTTTTTAAAAGCAGGCCATTTTTAAAATAGGCAAATTATTTCTGTGTTATTTGCCTATCTTTGATGCACCAGAACCCCACAATTAGCCCCCAGTCCTCCCACTTCCAAAGAGAATTCAGGAATCCAGGCACTCTTCCCCAATTTGCTCCACCCTGGGACCAGAGCATCCTAACAGCAGCACTTACATATTTATCCGGAATTGGGTCTGTGATTAAGGAGATCCCCAGCATGCTCAGAAGACTAACTAGGAGGAGGAGTATGCTAAAATAGAGGTAGTGCATGCCACAGATAAGCACGGGGCACTTGCTGTTGTTCTCGCAGGTCTGGAGTCCGTAGGCTAACTCGGCCAACAGTCGAAAGACACCAATTGCAATTCCCAAAATCAGCCCCCAGAAGGCACCCTGTCAAAGGAGGAGCCCAACAGAATCACTTGGGAAGAAGACAGGTGATGAGACAAACCACTTTCATTCTCATTCCCCTTGCTAGTTGGGTTCTAAAACTAGTTATAGTGAGGGCATTGATGCCTAACAGAAGATAATATGAGCAAGTGAGAAGATGCCAGACCTGAGACACTGGTACTATCTCAGGTTAATTAGAGAACTTAAGAAAAATTGGAAACACTATTAAGTGAGACCATGAATACACATCTCAAACTAAATGTGTCCCCAAAGAACCCCATTCCCCCATTTCCCCATGTGGCACCTCCATTTCCCTGTTTGCTCTGGTGCCTTTCTGCTCCTTTCTTTTCATCCTGCTATCCCACCAACCCTTCAGCAAACCCTGTTGGTTCTAACCACAAAATGTATCCAGAGTCTAATTCCTTGCCATCAACTCCATGGTCATCATGTTAACCCCACTCTGCCATCTTTCCCTCACACAGTTGGGTTCCCTACCTTGACTTCTTATTGTTCACTGGCCCTGCAGAAACTAGGTAGTTTCTCAAAGCTTACATAAGAGAATGCCATGCCTTTATCTAGACCTCCAATGGCTTATTATCACCTGCCACCAGAATCAGACCTCAACTCCATACCACAGTTCACCTTGCCTGGTTCTGCTACTCTCCCTTGGTCATTCTATTCCAGTCATAATGGTCTTCTTGCATCTTGAACCTATTCACTTTGCTCTTGGCTAGGGCCTTTTTACTTGCTCTTCTCTTGGCTTGGCTCTCTCCATAGACCCTGGTATTTCTGTCTCATTATTCAGGTTTCAGATTCTAGGTCACTTCCTTAGAAGAAGTCTCTTGCCACTTTATCTCATATCCTTGTCTGCCCCATCCCCTAACCTTCCCAGGTGCCTCCATGATCCTTTTTAATCTTTTAAACAGCACTATGTCATTATCAGTAATCTTTATCTGCTCAATGTGTATCTTCTGTCTCCAATTAGACTACTCCATGAGTGTATTTGGAGCCTGATTTGGGAGGGGGTGAATGTCAGAGGGAAGAGAAAGGCAGAAAAATATTGTGGGATAAAGACCTAAAACAAAAATCCAAGGAGAGGATCCACAGGAAACAATTCTTGAAGGAGATGGGTAGCAGCTAGATGAACACATCATCCAAAACAGGGTGGGAGAGAGGGCCTGGAATAGTGCTCTAAGTTGAAGAGGGTACATGAAAAGTGGCTGCAACCATGGACTGGGGGTAGCAGGAATGTTCCTGACCAGATCCCTCCATTTTCCTTGGCGATTCCCCCCATTCCCTGAGGTTGGTGTTATAGGAGATAGGCAGAGTTCCTGACTGCCTGCCTCTCTTGCAAGTGCCCTTCCAAGGAAAGCAAATAAAAGCAACTCCAGCACCCGGACTGCTTCCCCTGCATTCTTGGTGCTAAACTGGGTCCTAATGAGCTGGGTAGAACAGGAGCACTGGCAGGTCGTCTAGAGGGTTGAACACCTCGAATTAAAAAAAAAAAAAAGAAAGAAAGAAAGAAGGGGGAAAAAAAGAAAAAAAAAACAAAATTAAAAAGAAAGAGAAACAAAACAAACAAGATTGAACACTGAAGGTGAGCCTTGAAAAAAGTATCAGTCAGGTGGAGTAGTATTCCTGGAAAAAGAAACAGTTCATAACAAATGAAGAGAGGCTAGAGACATCAGGGGACGGTACAGCAAACAGCACTGACTGGGGCCTAGGGGCTGAGCATGGAGAGGACAAGACCTGAGAGATGGGCAGGGTCAGATCACAGGTGCCATGCTCAGGGACACATAAGGACCACTCACCTAGTGCTGTTCAGGGAAACAAAAAAGTTTAAGAAATGACTCAAAAATTAAAAAATAAAATAGAGAAGAGAGTCAGGCAAGCTATACTGTCAAAGTCTTATTGGCAAAATGATCAAACCATCAATTGGGATCTTTATTTGGTCTTAAGTGTGACTGAAAGAGATGATCCAAATAGTTATTTCCTCAATTCAGAGAAGGTAGAAGGAGCCCACTGCTGTATATCCCCCACGTGAGTGTGGGACCCCAACAATGACACATCCATGTATATAGGTAATAGAAGATTATTTTCTTGCAGCCAAATATGCGGGTGGAAGAATCATTCAGTTTTGTATCATCACCTCTACAAATGTAAGGTGATTAGTCTTGCATAGCATGGTTGAAAATTTATTATATTAGAAAGGGAGGAAAACAAATCACTCTTTCTCCCCACATATATAAGCAAGTTTGGAACAAATCTGCCCAAGAGGACATCATCCCTCAGAAAGCAGTGCCCTCCCAGGGCAACTCTGTTAAAGACCCCTACAGTGTGAATGCAGTAACCCCTCACACCATTCCATGCCAACACCCACCTTTTCATTGACTCTTTTGCAAAATATAGCAAGCAGGAATATGGCGGTGACTGGTGGAGTCAGGTAACTCTTAGCAACCTGTGTGTATTCAAACAGGTTTTTACTGTGAGCTGTTTCTATAACACGGATCCAGGTAATGGTGACAGCAAGTAAGGCTATAACAAAAAACCTGCAAATTAAACCAACATTTTGTGAGGAGTTTGATGAGTTTCCCCTGCCAATAAAATACCTACAACATGTACTATTAATTCAGTTATTTCTTACTTTTTAATTTTATTTTTAATTTTATTATTGTTTTTTGAAGTGCTACTGATTAAGCCCTACTGATTATGCTAATAAAGTGCTCTATCATTGAGCTATACCCCCAACCTTATTTCTTACTTTAAATTCAGGTGCCCATTCATATGTATGGGGGAAGAGGAGATAGCAATACCCTTAACCACAAATGGGTGTCATAGGGCTACAGATAAAAACCCTTCAAGTTCTGAACAAATGAAACTGAGTATCCATACTAGACAGTCACCAAATTTGGAGGGCATATTTAACTAAATGTGGAGGGGCAGTCCATCTTAAAATACATAATACATGAAAAATACTAATTTCTTGAGAAGCAATTCATTTTTAAAAATTTCATACAGATTATTTTGGTTCACAGTTTTAAAGATTCAACAAGTTGAGAAACATATTATGCAACATAAGTGAGAGTCATTGCAGGATGCAAGGGTGGTTCAATATTAGAAAATCAATCAATGGAACACATAAAATTAAGATATGGAAAGGGAGTAAAAACCCACCTATATCCCAACTGACACAATGAAATGTTTAACAAAATGTAATACCTTTTTTACAATGGAAAAATACATTCAGAATACTGGGAGTAGAAGGAACTACCTCAACATGACAAAGGACATTTATGAAAAACTCATCACCAGTATCATACTCAATAATGAAAGACTGAAAGCTTTCCCTTCGAGATCTCTAAAAAAAAAAAAAAAAAAACAAAAACCACCAAAACTGGGTAGAGCCTACAAATTTTCATTATTTTTTCTAAGTCAATGATTTTAAATATGTATCTCTATAAAATCATGCTAAATTAAATGTCATCCCAAAGATAAATAAATAATAATTACATATCAATAAGGGCTGAAAAATTATAATTTTGAGAGAGTGAATGTAAACTAGAAAGGAGCAATCCAATTGATAGTCAAAGAAGAGGCAAAGAAGCAAATTTGAGATAGTCAAAGAAGAGGCAAAGAAGCAAATTTGATAACTATGGAATAGTTCACACTAGACTAACCTTCCTATAAGTGACAAGGATAAACTCTGGGTCACATATAAAAATGACTTAAAGACATTGAGTAAAACTGAAACTGGACAGAAGTGAGAAGGAATCCAATCCTTGAAATAAAGGAACTACATGAGGTGAGATATTTATACAGCTTTTCTACTGAGGGCTCTCCCTAGTCTTCCAGTGGGAAGTGGCCAGCAGTTAAGCACAGAGTCCCATTCTTACTGAGTTGAGTTGAGGTTGAGGATTTGGAGCAGTTGAAAATTTGGGGAGAAATTCTAGAAAGCAGGGAGCCACAGAGCAAGGGGATCCAAATCTGCATATAAACTCCCCTTGAATCCCTGGCTAACCCCTGAACTGTGCACTTGTAGGAGAATTTCTAAAGAGTCCACCAACAGGCAACTGTAGGAAAGAAGAAGAAAACTGAGCAAAGATTCCAGTTGCTGCTTACATTAAGGGAGACACAAATTAGATCTGGAATTCCATTAAGTTAGAGGGACTTTGTAACGACCTTAGGTTTTTCACTGAAACCCCAGGAGGGCCATACCTTAGGAATACAGACTATATTCCAGGGCTAAGAATTCACCCGAAGACTAAGAGAAAAACTGAAACAAACTACTCTATCAAAGTATAAAATTAGATATTTACAAGTTTAAGGTGATCAGCTAGTAACCTATCTGAGTGTTAGGACAAAAATTAATACTTTATAGAGGAATGGGATCCAGAGTTCCTGCATATCATTCAAAATGTCTAGCATATATTATTTACCAAGCATGTTAGGAAAAACAAAATGTGACCCACAACCAAGGAAAATGAGAAATCAGCAGAGAGATCCCAAGTTGACTCAGATATTAAAATTGGCAGACAAAGGATTTCAAAGCAGCTATATTAAAGGTTGTAAAGGAAATGATGGTTATGAGTGAACAGACAGGAAGTCATGGCAGAAAACTGGAAACCATTTAAAAGCTTTGGAAAGGAACCAGATAGAAATTCTAGATGTGAAATTCCTGTTCAATATCTGAAATTAAAAATTTGCTGATTGGTCTTAACAATAGATTGGAAATGGCAGAAGAAAGGGCCAATAAATCCAAAGATAGATCGATAGAACTAAACAGAAGAAAACAGAGAAAAAATTTAAATAAAAGTCCTAATGATCTATGGGACAATATCAAAAGGGCTAATATATGTGTAAATAGAGTGACAAAAGGAAAAACAAGGCAGAAAAACATTCTAAGAAAAGGTGATCAAAACTCCCCCAATTCAGTGAAAACTATTAATTTATAGATTTCAGCTCAGCAAAACCTAAGCAGTATAAACACAAGTGCATGTATATGCGCACATGTGCACATACACACCCCTCATAATAAAACTGTCAAAAAGTCAAAAATGAAGAGAAAACTTTGAAAGTCATGGAGAAAAAGATATATATTCATACAGAGAGCAAAAATATGAATTATGACTGACTTCTCATCAGAAGCAAGAGGGCAGAAGAGAATAGAAGAGCATCTTTAAAGTAGTGAAAGAAAAATATTGTCAACCTGGACTTCTATATTCAGTGAAAATGTCCTTCAGAAATAGCGATGAAATAAAATTTTCTGATAAACAAAAACTGAGAATCTGTCAGTCTATTTTGTGCTGCTTTAACAGAAAACCACAGACGGGGTAATTTATAAAGAACAGAATTTTTTGGGGGAGGTGTTGGAAGCCCAAGATCAAGATACTGGAATTTGGTGTCTGGTGAGTGCTGTGTGCTCTGGAGGAAAAGAACACTGTGTTCTCATATGGCAGAAGGGCAAGAGAGCCTAATGCTGCTTTTGTAAGTGCCTTAATCCCATTTGTGGCAGGGAGAGGGTGTCATGAACTAATCAGCTCTTAAAGGCCTGAACTCCTGAGTACTTCTTTGGTGGTTCTGGCAGGGGAGTGCAGCAACTTGTATCCCTTGACCAAAAAATGGTCCTCCTCTATTGGGGAAGGTCACTCTCTTCACTGAGCTTGCAGCTTTGGGAGGGAGGTACTTGGGGTAGTGAGGGAGGAAGGGGATACCCACCTAACCATCAGATCAGCTGAATCAACCTTGGTGATCAATGGGGCGACAGATGTAGTAGCCAGATTGCTCTCACATCCGGGACTGAACTCTTAATACCATCACATTAACCATTAAATTTCAACATCTGAATTTTGAAGGGGATACATTCAATTCACAGCTCTACTTACTTTAAGTCTTACTGTAAATGTACAGTAACCAAGACACTTTAATAATGGCATCAAGATAGATAAGTAGATTATGGAATAAAAGAATAAAAAATAGATCCACGTGTATAAGGTCAATTGATGTTAGGTAAAGGTGCTAAAATGTTGGTGAAGATACGAAACAACTAGAATTGCTACACATTGCTTATGTACTCCTTTGGAAAATAGTTTGGCAGTTACTTATAAAGTTAAACATATGCCTATCCTTAGCCTATCAAGTCTACTCATATCTATTATCCTAGAGAAATTATACTTAGGTCCACAGAAAGGCTTTCATAAGAATGTTTAGAGTCCAAACTGAAAACAATCTAGATGCCCATTAATGGAATGGCTAACCCAATCGTAGTACACTCATACAATGGAATTCTAAAATTCAACAAGAAAAATGAACAAACAACGGAATGTGTAAAAACATGAATAGATCTCAAAACACCATGTAAAACAAAACCAGACACAAAATAGCACGAATCATATGATTCCACTCATATTAACTGATATTCTTAATCCTAATGTTACTGTAATACATTTTCCCCTTAATGGTCTGTTTCCTTTATATCAGGTGTTAAGTAATCTTTGCAGACTCCAAGGTCCTGTTTTTTTATAAAACTTTATTGTTTTACTTTTCATGTTCAAATATATACAATTCATCTGAAATGGATTTTTGTGTATAGTATAAGATAAGGATCACTATTCCTTTTTAAAATTTTAACCCAAACCCTCAGTTTCATTTGTTGAAAAATTCCTGTCCCTTACTACTTTCCTCACCTCATAGTATAGAAATCTCTGCCATAGATCAAGTAACCATGCCTGTGGGGCCTTTTTTGTACTTTGCATTTTGTCACATGGGTTTGTCTATACTTGTCCCAAAAGCACACTGTTTTAGTTAGTATTGATTCACAATAGCTACGATAGTATCTGTTAGCGTATATCCTCAGTTTTGTTTATCTGAAAGAAATTCCCTTGGCTATTACTTGCTATTTGTATTTTCATGTTAATTTTTATTAAAGAGTTGGTATGTCAATTAAAAAAAGTTACTGCAATTCTGCCTGGTATTATCTTGAATAGGTAGAACAGTATGTATGGCATATTGTCAATACTGAGGCTTCCAATTCATGTATATAGAATGTTCTTGTACATATTTAGGTCTCATTAATATTTTCTCAACAATGCTTTGTGATTTTTGAGCAATTTTCTCACATCTTTTGGGATATTTATTCCTAGGTATCTGATATGATTTTATGATATTATAAATGATAATGAGTAAAATGTTCTTATATTTTGATCTTGTTACCATACTTGTTAAAATCACTTTTAAATTTTAACAATTTGTCTATAAAGTCTTTTATGATTATTTTATTTCTTCACCTCTATTCTTACGTTATTTATTTGCCTTTTTGAACTGGCTATACCTCCAGTACAATGTTGAATTAAGGTGGCTATGATGAACATATGAACCTTGCTCCTACTCTCCAGGGGAAGGATTTCCACATGTAAATATTAAGTATGGTAAGTGCTATATCTAAACTAGATGTTTACAAGTCAGAATAATTCTTAATTTGCTGAGATTCAAAGAAATGGTATTAAAGGGACTTTTACCTAGTGAGATTGTATAACTTTCTTTTTTCTGTTGATGTGGTCAAGTACATGGTTATTTTTAAAAATTTTATTTTTGGTTATACATAATTGTACATTCTTATGGGGTACAATATGATATTTCAACATATGTATACATTTGTAATAATTAATTTAGGCTAATTATCATAAATTGATGGATTTTAAGATAATAAACTATTCTTGAATTCCTGAGTAAATTGCAGATGGTCATGTACATTATTTTTCCTATATGTTGCTAGATCTCAGTTGCTAATATTTTGTTTAAAATTTTTGCATCTATGTTTATATTTGCATGGTATATACTACCCATGTTTTCTTTAGCCTTTTCATTTGAAAAAGAAGTCTCTCCTAAGTAGCATGCAGTTGGTTTTAAAAAATATAGTCTAAATAATCTTAGCCTTTTAACTCAAGTATTTAGAATACTTATATTTCAGGAAATTGCTGATTAATTTGGATTTATATGTATAAAGCTATTATTTGTTTTCTATTTAAGTCACCTATTTCATCTTCTTTTCATTCTTTTTTTGGACCTCTTTCAGGCTACTCAAATATTTTATTAGTTGTTCTCCACTTTTCTTCTATTAACTCCCTAGTTAAACATTCTTGAACTACATTATTCTCTTATTGCTTGGTTTAGAGATTACATGCATCCTTGAATATAGTATTGTCTAAATTTTTAAAAATTGTATCTTCATTAATTTTAGAACGTTAGAATATTTAAGTTTCATTTAGCTTCTTTTCATTTTCTCTGTGTGTGTGTGTGTGTGTGTGTGTGTGTATGTAAAACTCTTATATGTCATAAATCCCATGGATATTTTCTTATTGTTTTCAACAGTTGATTTTTGTTTATATTTTCCATGTACTTACCCTGTCTCATGCTCTTCATTTTTCTCTGAAGTTCAATTCTATTTAGGTTATTTTACATCAAGACTGAAGAATTTCCTTTAGTATTTCTTACAGTACAAGCTGAGTGTACTATAATGTTTCTTGTTCTCTCTCTTGCTTTTTTCTGTAGTGCTGGGGACTGAATCCAGAGCCTTGCATTTGCTAAGCAAGTGCTCTACCTCTGAGTTGCATCCCCATCCCTTTCTATTTTATTTTGAGACAAGGTCTTACTAAGTTGCCCAGGCTGGTATTGAACTTGCAATTCTCCTACCTTAGTCTCCCAAGTTGTTGGGATTATAGGTGTGCACCACCTGGCACAACTTAATAAATTCTTTTAACTTCTATTTATCTAAGAACATATTTATTTTACCTTCATTTTGGAGAATATTTTTGATGGTTATTGAATTCAAATTTGGCAGTTTTTTCTTTAGCACTTGAAGATGCTATTCCATTGTCTTCTGACTTCCATAGTTTCTTCCAAAGACTATCTCTTTGTTGCTCCTTTAAAGGTAATGTGAGTTATTTTCCTATGCCTGCTTTAAATATTTTCAAATTATATTCAATTTTCACCATAATGTAACTAGGTATGGTTTTCTTAGTATTAATCATACTTCAATTTGTGGAATTTCTTAGGTTTCTGGATAGCTGTCCATCAGTTTTGGACACTATTTTTTTCAAAATTACTTCCATTCAACTTGTTCTTTTGTCTCTGTGATTTCAATACCCATATTACTACTCTGTGTTTCATGTGCATCTTGCTTGTTTTTGTGTATTTCAGATTGATATTGCCAACTGATCCATCTTTAATAATTGTGTCTTCTGATATATTCGATCATTGAGTCATTTTTTTTTTTTAAGATACTGGGGATCAAACCCAGTAGCACGCTGAGCTACATCCCCAGTTCTTCTTATTTTTAATTTTGAGACAGGGTCTCATCAAGTCACCCCAGGTGACCTTGAACCTGCATTCCTTCTGCCTGAGCCTCCCAAGTTGCTGGGATTCTAGATGTGTGCCATATTTGGCTTTCACTGAGTTCCTAATTTCATATATTTATTTTTAAATTATAGAACAACTTCTTTCTGAGTCTCTAGAAAAATTCTCAGTGTTTTTACCCAGTTCATAATCTCTCCATTTATTTTATTATACATATTAATCATGGTTATTTTATTCTATTTTTTTGTTTTACAAATTTGTTCTTTTTAGATATACATGATAGTAGAGCGTATTTTGACATATACATATATGGAGTTTAACTTATTCTAATTAGGATTCCATTCTTGAGTTGTATGTGGAGTTTCACTGGAGGTGTATTCATATATGAACACAGGAAAGTTATGTATAATTCATTCTACTGTCTTTCCTCTTCTTATTCCCCTCTCTTCCCTTCACTCCCCTTTGAACTAATCCTTATTAGTTCTTATTTGCTTATTGTGTGTTAGCATCTACATATCAGAACATTTTTGGCTTTTGGTTTTTGGGGACTGGTTTGTTTCACTTATCATGATGGTCTCCAAATCCATTCATTTACCATTCATTTACCAGCAAATGTCATAATTTCATTCTACTTTATGGATGGCTGAGTAATACTGCATTGTGTATATATACCACGTTCTCTTTATCCATTTATCTGTTGAAGGGTACCTAGATTGGTTCCATAGTTTAACTTCTATGAATTGAGCTGCTAAAAACATTAATATGGCTGTGTCACTGATTTTAAGTTCTTTGGGTCTATGCCAAGGAGTGGGATAACTGGGTCAAATGGTATTCCATTCCAAGTTTTCTGAGGAATCTCCATACTGCTTTTCAGAGAAGTTGCTCCAATTTAAAGCCACACCAGCAATGTATGAGTGTACCTTTCCCCCGCAACATCCTCGCTAACATTTATTGCTACTTGTATTCTTTTTTTTTTTTGAATATTGTTCTGTAAAAGGGCTACTTGTATTCTTGATAAGTGCCATTCTGTCTACAGTGAGATGGAATCTCAATGTAGTTTTAATTTGCACTTCTCTAATTGCTAGAGGGGGTGAACATTTTTTTCATATATATTTTGAATGATCATATTTCTTTTGTGAAGTGCCTGTTCAGTTCCTTTGCCTATTTATTGATTGGGTTATTTGGATTTTTGGTGTTAAGTTTTTTAAGTTCTTCATATATCCTAGAGATTAATGCTCTGAGATGCAAGTGGCAAAGATTTTCTCCCATTCTGTAAGCTCTCTTTTGACATTCTTGATTGTTTCCTTTGCTGTGAAGAAGCATTTTAGTTTGACATCATCCCATTTATTGATTCTTTTTAAAAATTTTTTAAAGTTGTTGATGGACCTTTATTTTTACTTACTTTTATGGGGTGCTGAGAATTGAATCCAATGTCTCACACATGGTAGGCAAGTGTTCCACCACTGAGCTCCAACCCCAGCCCCCATTTATTGATTATTGATTTTACTTCTTATGCTTTAGGAGTCTTCTGAGGAAGTTGGTTCCTAAGTTGACATGATAGAAAGTTGGGCCTACATTTTCTTCTAGTAGGTTTCAATATCCTGGTCTAATGTCTAGGTCCTTGATTCACTTTGAGTTGAGTTTTGTGCAGGGTGAGAGGTAGGGATTCAATTTCATTTTGCTACATATGGATTTCTAGTTTTCCCAGCACCATTTGTTGAAGAGTCTACCATGTATATTTATGGTACCTTTGTCTAGTATAGAGATAAGTGTATTTATGTGGGTTTGTCCCTGTGTCTTCTTTTTTTGTTTTAGTTTTTTTTTAGATCTTGACAATCATTTTTATTTATTTATCTTTTAATTTGTTATTTTTAGAAATATATGACAGTAGGGTAAATTTTGACATATTACACATACATGGGGTACAACCCATTATAATTTTGATCCCATTCTTGTGGTTGTACATGATGTAGAGTTACACTGGTTATGTATTCATATATGAACATAGGAAAGTTATGACCGATTCATTCTACTGTCTTTCCTATTCCCATTCCTGTACCTTCCCTTCAATCCCCTTTGTTTAATCCAATGAACTTCTATACTTCCTCTTCCTACTCTCCCTTGTTATGGGTTAGCATCCACATATCTTGTCTCTGTGTCTTCTATTCTGTTTCATTAGTCTTCATGTCTATTTTGGTGCCAAAGCTATGCTGTTTTTGTTACTATAGTTCTGTAGTGTAATTTAACACCTGGTATTATGTTGCCTCCTGCTTCACTTTTCTAACTGAGGATTTCTCTGGCTATTCTGGGCCTCTTTATTTTCCAAAGGAATTTCATGACTGCTTTTTCTATTTCTATGAAGAATGTCATTGGAATTTTAATAAGAATTTTCATGAAATCTGTGTACTACTTTTTGCAGTATGGTCATTTTCACAATATTAATTCTGCCTATCCAAGAACAACCATGGTTGTTTTAAAGTCCTGGTTTGCTAACCTTACCTGTGGATCTGCTTTTTATCTATCTGTCTATCTATCTATCTATCTATCTATCTATCTATCTATCTATCTATCTATCATAGTGAGGGAGGCATTCTTGTCTCTCTAGTTTCTTCATTAAGCATGATGTAGGCTTTTAGCAAAATATAGATATTTTATTATGTTGAAAATCACCTATTATGCCAAATGTTTTTTCATCATCTGTGAAGAGTTACATACATTTTTTTCTCTTTCGATCTGTTAATATGGTGAGTTATATTACTACATTTCCAAACACTGAACCATCATTCTATTTCTGGAAAAAAAATTAGTTTGTAATCATATATATTTTTTATGATATTCTTTTAATGTATTGTTGGATTTGTGTTGAACATTTTATTTATATTTTTATTTACATTTTTGCATTTATATTTAAAATTGAGATTTGCTTCAATATTTTTCTATGCTATATGTGTTAAGTTTTGGTATCAATAGCTTCAGCTTCATAAAATGAATTTATCTACCTTTTTTTCTATATTCTTGAACCAAATCTGAAATCTGTTTCTTAAAATTTCTCAGAAAAATATTTTTTCAACCATAACACTAATAAAAATGTAAAGGAAAACTCAAACACCTATAGGGATAAGAAAGGTAAAATAGATAATGATATAAACCTTGATGCAAGATAAAGGCAATATAGGCCATGTTAAAGATGTGTGAGTTGCATGTGTCACATGGGCAGTCAGCATGAAAGCCTATAGAACAAGCCCTTGTAGGTGCCATGTGGTTTCATGGTTAAAGGCATCTGCCCCATGACAGACAAGTTCCCCTATTTACTATGTGATCTCAGATAGCTTGGTAATCTGAGCTACTGTTTCTTCATTTGTACAACAAGAATAAGTACAGTGAAACTTACCTTTAATGGTTGTCATGAGGATTAAGTGAAATAATAAGATAGTTTATGCCATTTTCCCCAAATGGACTATTTTTGGGGGTCCATTAAATTATGCTCATTTTTATCATTGTGATGATGATTTTTTCCCAAGTGGAAAGAGTTTTCTTTGTAATCATCAAGGAAATACATCTTCATTGCAAAATTACAACAAAAACCAAAAATAAAAGTCGGAAACAAAAAGCAAGCCCTCAAACTAACAGGACTGTCTGTAAACAGGATAATTCTATATACAGTATTACACATTATGAGTGATATTTCGTTGACAGAATTAATTCATGTGATTAGAGGAATACTTCACCTTCCTGTTACCATGAGTTCCTTTTCAGTGGCCCTAGGCCGCATCAAAGTATATATGTTCATTGTGAACAGGGCACTGGAACTGTTGAAAATGGAAGTCAGGGAGGACATGAGGGCAGCACATAGTGTGGTCAGCATCAAGCCTTGAAAGCCTGGAAGAAAAATGACACTTCCTGGACTTTCAGTTCTCTGACCATGCCTTGAAAATTAGGCCTCCTAAGGAACTTACCCAAATACTAAATTTTCCCCTATAAAAGATCCAAAATTTACTTGGATTAGAATTCTGTCTAATACAGATTGTTGTGTTATATTTTTTTCTTGCTTTGTGACAAGACTTAATAGTTTCCTGCTAGGTCTTTATATAAAAATGGGAGCTAATATCTTGTGTGGTAGTTCATGCCAGAACATCTCTTCAGGTATTTTCCTGCACTATCCTCCCTACCGTGCTGTGAGGCAGACACCATTGCTTGCCTTCTTTACAGGTGAGGAGCCAGAGACTCAGAGATGGTTCAGACTGTAGACAAGTGATTTAGTTCCTTGTACCTTAGTGTCCTCATCTGTAAAATGGGCATATGATATCTTACCACACAAAGTTATAGTTAAGATTAAGATAGATTAAGTAAAGATGGGTTGGCACAATGTCCAATGCACAGCAAGCACTAACAAATGTCACTTATAAATCTCACAATCTTTTATTTGCTACCTGGAAAGTCATCATATGGCAGAACATTAAATGCTCCATTTGAAGATTTCTTTTCTATGTGCTCTTGGAGAACCTAATGATAACCAGTGAGCTGGAAGCCCACTATGGCAATACCCAAACTGTCCTCAGTGGGCCACTTGGGGCAAGACCAGACATAGACTGGGGTCCTTGGATTTGCCTGCCTTCAACTGCCCAGGGTCACTTACAACCCTGGCTGTTCCAAACTGGGGCTTTTTCAGAGAGTCAGCTGGGAGTTCAGACAATTCAATTCCTGAACTGTGGGAAGGTCGGAATTTCCCTCAGTGTGATTCCACCTATCCTGTGTTTTATGCAAACAGCAACCTTTTCTATCTATTGTTCTCCAGAGCTGACACAGAATTTTTAAAAAATATTCATATGGACATTTTAATGAAATTTGGGGAAGGTGAGAAAAATACTTGAGCTTACTACCACCTCACAATGAAAGTCATCTGACTGTTAGATAACTGCCTGTATCCTCGTCAACGCTATTGGACAGTGATATTTTTGAGGACAGGACTAGTCTTGCTTGTCTTTGTGTTGCCATGGCTTAGAATAACACCTTTTACAGCATGGAGCTTATTTTTATTTTCCTATAAATACTTTTTTTACTGGTGCATTATAATTATATGTAATAGTAGGATCCACTGTTATGTATTCACACATGCACATGATATAACATTATGATGGGTAATATTGTTCACATCTCCCTTCCTCTGGTCCCTTTCCTCTACTATACTGGTATCCCTTAGATTTTCATGAGATATCCTTGCCATATCTTTTCATTTATCATCTCTAGCTTCCACGTGTGAGAGAAAACATGGCCCTTGATTTTCTGAGTTTGGCTTATTTTACTTAATTAACATAATTCTCTCAAGTTCTATCCATTTTTGTGCAAATGACATAGTTTCATTATTTATGGCTGAATAAAACGACATTGTGTATATATACCACATTTTTTGGGAATCCATTCATCCACTGATGAACACCTAGGTGGGTTCCATAATTTGGTTATTGTGAATTGTGCTGTTATAAACATGGCATGTATGTGCCATAGTGTGAAGACTTTAATTCATAGTAGGAAGACTTTAATTCTTTAGGATAAATACTAAGAAGGGGGTATGGTTGGGTTGTATGGTGATTCTGTTACTAGTCTTTTGAGGAACTGTGGAGCCCATTTTCTGAAAGAATGTGCAAGGGAATGCACTTAGTTGGTGAACTGAATAATGCCAATGGTAGGTGCAGGTTGTGTCTCCCAGAAGATGTGTACTACCAGAGTGTGAGGTGCAGAGAAGGAGAAGACCCTGTTCCTTCTGTCAGGGAAAGCAAGCTTGCTTCCATTGTCCTAATGTCCCTCTGTCTGCAGCCTGCATTTCCACCCACAGTGATGGGCTGGCTGATAAAGAACTCATCCCTGGTACCCTCACTCCTAACTGCCTACATGTAGTCTGAAGGCAGTCTCCAGTCATGGGGTTTCTGTGACCCTCGGTGGCAGGGTATGTTTCTTACCATTAGGCAACACTGCTGTCACCAGCTTTGGATAAGCAATGGCTTTGCAACTGGATCTACTGCCACAGTACTTTAGACATTCTGAAGGTACAACACATGCCACTTGATCTGCAAAAAGAAGCAACAGTAACACCAACATGCTGGCCTCAGAGCTCTAAAATCTGGGCTTAGAGTAAGCAAAGCAAATTAGGAATCACATATTTACATGTGGTTGTTAGATCCTCAGTCCACTGGTGACTATTCCAGTTCAGGATCCTACAGTCTTGGAGGTTTAGGATGGAGGAAAGGGCTAGGACTCAGGTTCCTTTTAGTCAAATGAATTGCATGCTAATTCACTGCATGACCCAAGTCAACTCACAAGACTTCAATAAGACTTTCAATGATTCCATCAAAGTGTTAGGAAAGTGAATGGATTATTCACCATATACAAACATGTAACCAAGTTATAATCTTTCTCTCTTGGTCCTGATAAGGGTGTTTATTCAGAGTAATAACTTGAGACTAGGTCTTGGAAAGCATAGGGGCCTATTTTCTAATTTATGAAAAAGCACCACTTACAAGGTCTAACAAATTTCTACTTGACAGCCCAAGGCACAATTAGGGAGTGTTGAGAGTTCTCTCTGTTAAAACTGGGAAGAATTAAGATAGAAAGACATATCTTAGGCACACTGAGGATGGGTTAGGGTAAGAGATTCTATTACATGCTACTTAGCATTATAAAGCATTCTTCATTTTTTTTAGCCTTGTCAAAAGTACTGTAGAGACAGATTACTCTGGAAGTCATCTTCTCTGCCCCTGTGACTGCACCTATCAAAGTAAGTGCTACAAAAAGTTTAATGAATAAACAGACTCATTACAGGATAAGCTAGTAAAACTAAGTTGAAATGGGGGTGCGATACATGCATGGGAATTATGATTACTCATTAGGGGAAATAAGTATGCCTTAATAGTATTTAAGGCAAAGAATGTGGGTCTCACTCTGAGTCAGGACTACTTTGGGGCTGCATCAAGCTCCCTCCAAAGTGCCTTATGAGTTCAATGAGGCTATGAAATGCTGGCCCTGGGGCTATGAGAAGCAATGACAATATCCGTGAGATCCCAGCAGAACACATAGTACATAGTGCATGCCCAGCATGATAATGTTTGTGATGCAGTGGAAGCAACTCAAACTTCTATCAGACTATGCCCCAAAGTTATAGCTGAGCCCCCACCTGAGGGAGTGAGGCTTTGACCCATGAGAAAATGTGTTGACTTGATCTTCCGTGCCTGAACATGTCAACCAGGAATTTCTGTCTTACTGTACATGTTTATAGTTTGTGCCAGACTTCTGCTCAGCTACATCCCAAGGAAGCACTTCAGAATATCTCAATAACCAGTATACTGTGGGAAACCTCATAACCCCAAATATTTTCTAGATTTCTGATTCAGGAGAAGATGATTGGTGTAAATGAACACATGAGAATCAAAAATTTACCTGGGAACAAGATGCGACTGATCATTCCTGGCATTACCATGAGGAACATGGGCAGCAGCTTCAGGTACCCACACAAAATGCAGCCACCTTTGATGTGAGACATGTTCTTCCCTGCCAGGCACCGCTGGATAAAAATCTGTCAAGGAAACAGTAGTAGGTAAGGTGAATGATGGCTCCATCAGGGCATATAAACCCTGGGCCACCTTGGCACAGGTTAGGACAATTGTGACCTGCTGTAGTAGCAGGATGTGCCCTCTGGTGGGTTTTTGCTAAACTGCTCACCCCTTATCCAGACATCTCTGGGCCATCCAGGGCCAGGGAGACATTTGTGACCAATAAGAATATTTTGCCCAGTGCACAGCTGCCAGAGAGGAAGGGATGATGCATGTGACACTGGCCTCATTGCTAGTACTGTACACCAATCAAAGCAGTGCAGGGCTTACAAGATATCCTCTGGCAAGGATGAGACTCCATTTGGGAGGCCACAAATTGTCTCTGCTGTGCATAAGGAAGAGGTCCTTGTGACATCAATCAAAGCAAATGTGGCCCCCTGAGTGTTCAGGACAGGGGCCTACTTCATTCATCTACAGTGAAATAAACTACTCTAGTCCTTTAAAATGCAGACTTTCCCAGGAGACATTTCAGGCCCTATTTCATGGTTCTAAGGCTGGAAGAGGCAACCTTCTGTCAAGCTGAAGGGAATGATATAGCCAGCAGGGTGGAGAAGCCCTTAGGAAAGAAAATAGACATGGTCTAGAGCATCAAAATAATGCACTAAAATTATGCTCTTCATGCAGACAGCGCCTAAAGAATGGGAGAAAATCTTTGCAATCTGCACCTCAGATAGATATTTTGAAGATATACCAAGAACCCAAAAAGCTTAACACCAAAAAGAGCAAATAACCTAATCAATAAATAGGCAAAGGAACCAAACAGGCACTGCTCAGAATAAGAAATATGGTCAACAAATATATGAAAAAATATTCAACAACGTCTCTAGCAATTAGAGAAATGCAAATTAAAACTACACTGAGATTTCATCTCACTCCAACTAGAATGACAATTATCAAGACTACAAGCAACAATAAATGTTGGTGAGGATGTGGAGAAAAAGGTACATACATACATTGTTGGTGGGACTGTGAATTAGGGCAACTTCCCTGGAAAGCAGTATGGAGATTCCTCAGAAAACTAGGAATGGAAACACTATTTGATCCAGTTATCCCACAGTGATGCAGCCATATCAATGTTTATAGCTGCACAATTCACAACAGTTAAGCTATGAAGCGAACCTAGATGCCCTTCAACAGATGAATGGGTAAAGAAAATATGGTGTGTATATATATATATATATATATATATATATGTATATATACATATATATACATACATATATATATTATATATGTAATAGAATATTACTCAGCCATAAAGAAGAACAATTTTATGACATTTGCTGGTAAATGAAGGGATCTGGAGACTGTCATGCTAACTGAAATAAGCCAGTCTTAAAAAACCAAAGGGTAAATATTTTCTCTGATAATGTGGAAGCTAACCCACAATAAGGGGAGCAGAGGGGAAGAACAGAAGTTCATTGGATTAGACAAAGGAGAATGAAGGAAAGGGAGGGAGGACAGGAATAGGAAGTACAGTAGAAAGAATCTGACAATTTTCCTATGTACTTACATGAATACACCACAGTGAATCCCATCATTGTGTACACTGGGACCCTAATTAGAATAAGATATATTCCATACATATATAATTTTATCAAAATGGACTCTACCATCATGTATAACTAAAAAGAACCAATAAAAAATTATGCTCTTGAAGAACATTCAAATAACATGAAAAAATGGCCACAGTGACTCAAAAGCACAGGATACAAATATGCACTGTGACATGGTATCTAGAAAAGTCCGTAAGAATAAACCAACAGGATAATAGTGGTTAATCCTGGGATGAGAGGATTAATGGATAAGATTTTAATTTTCTTCTTCTTTTAAAAATAATTTTAGTTGTAGAGAGACATAATACCTTTATTTTATTTATTTTTATGTGGTGCTGAGGTTGAACCCAATGCCTCACACATGCTGAGCAAGTGCTCTACCACTGAGCCACAACCTCAACCCCTTCATTTTCTTCTTTATGTTTAGTTTTGAAGTGCATTATTTTACTAATAGGGGAGAGAACCCAAAGGTGATCTTGACTCATGTGACTGATACTGATTCTTGGGATGTCTACTGCGAGCCTGTCATTGGTCTCTGGTAGAAAGGAGCTGCTTGCTGCTGAGCAGGTGAAGAGCACACATGTTGTAGTTCTTAATCGTCCTTAGGCCTGGGCACAGAAGAGGTGGTCTTTATGGAGGGTATGTAGCAACAGGGCAATGGTAGAAATGTGACCTTTGTATAGAGGAAAGGGTTACATAAGTCCTAAATACTAGGCTGAGGATTTAGCTCAGTGGTAGAGCTACTGCTAGCATGTGCGAAGCTCTGGGTTCAACAATTCCCAGCACCACAAAATAAGAAAGAAAAATAAGAAAAAAATCATAAGCACTTTATCATATTTATATATATTGCAAAACAGGGGAAGGAAGGATTCTCCTTTAAAAATGGTGGTGAAGGCAGGTGCAGTGGCACACACTGGTAAATCCTAACTACTTGGGAGACTGAGAATTGCAAATTTGATGCCAGCTTGGGAAATAGCAAGACCTTGTCTCAAAATAAAAAATAAGAAGGGCTGGAGATGAAACTCAGTGATAAAAGTGCTCCTGGGTTCCCTAGAAACCAGGTCATGGGGACAACTGATGGGGGGCAAAACAGTTAACAACTATCTGTCAGTTACTTGCTTTAGCTAGCATGTGGGAGGCCTTAGGTTCTATCCCCACCACTCTAAAAAGAAGAAAAAAATTTTTTTCTTAAACCATTTCCTTTATAAATTAGAGAGTTACATATTCTACTTCTATGCTTTTAATAATTGTTCTTCAATTTTTAATATGGCTACAACTCAAAGTCTAAGGTAAATTAATATAATCTTCCTCCTGAACAATTTAAGGTCTATAGACAGGTGTGACACCAGTGATACCATACTGTCTTGGTTTTTACCTTGTTTTAGCCTGTCAATGTCTTTGCTCAATATTCCCAGTATCTCCATTTTATGTATAAACATTTTTCAGTCTTCTAAGGGAAAGTAATGCCTTTATTTTGTCCTTGTTTTTGAATAACATCTTTGCTGGGTCTTCAATTTCAAACTGACATTTCCCCTAGAATTTCAAAAAATTACTCCTCTACCTTCTGGCTTAAATTATAGCTGCTGAGAGGTTTGTTGTTAGTATAACTGTCCCTTTAAAAAAAAAACTGATCATTTATCTCAGAAGATTTCTTAAAATATTCTTGTCTTTGATACTCTGAACTTTCATTATAATATGTGTTTGTGGGAATTTTTAAATTATTTCTGCTTGGGATTCACTGTTATTCTTGAATCCAATGATTCCTGTTTTTCCAACGATTATAAAAACTCAACCATTCTCATTGAATGTTTACTTCTCTTTCCTTTTCATCTGAAAATTCCAATGAAATGTTGTAATCCTCATTCTCTCTTCCATGTCATTTTCTATTTTTGTCCTTTCTGGATAATTTCTATAGTTCTCTCTTTAAAATTACCCTTTTTTCTTTAACCATATTTAATCTGCTATTTTGACAGTTACTGAGTTTTATCTTTCAAAAATACAATTTTTCATTTCTAGATGTTTTTCTTTTTTTTGTTTTTTTATTTCTTCTAATTAGTTACACATGACAATAGAATGCATTCTGACACATTATACATAAATGGAGTATAACCTCATTCTTCTGGATGTACATAATGTAGGATCACACTAGTTATATAATCATATATGTACATAGGGTATTAATGTCTGATTAATTCTACTGTCCTCCCTACCAGCATACCCCCTCCCTTCCCTTCACTTCCCTCTGCCTAATCCAAGTACCTCTATTCTTCCCTAGCCCCAGCAACCATTGTGAATTAGCATCTGCATGTCAGAGAAAACATTTGGTCTTTGGTTCTTTTGGAATTGGCTTATTTCACTAAGCATGATATTCTCTAGCTCTATCCTTGTTTTTAGGTGTATGTACATTTTTTTTAGCTGAGTTCTTGCCCAGGCTGGCCTTGAACTCATGATCCTCCTCTCAGTCTTGTAAGAAGCTGAAGTTACAGGCATGTGCCATCATACCAAGCTCTTCCGCATTTTCTAATCTTGGGTTGGACATCTTATAGACCTGGTTTGAGGGCTTAGTCCATTCCTGCTACTATTTAAAAAATACCTTTCACTGGATAATTTATAAACAATAGAAATTTATTTCTCACAATTCTGGAAGCTGGAAGGTCTAAGATCAAGATGCCAACAGATTCAATATCTAGTGTTGGGGGTGGGTGGAGGCTTCAAGATGTTAGAATAGAAAAGGTTGCTTTCCTGGCCCCTCTGTGGCATGAAACCAAGAAAGCAGATAGGAAGCTTCTCAGCAAGGTGGGTGAACAAAAAAGGGGGAACATTACTAGAATTTAATACTGAACATTCAAAGCAGATTGGGGACTCAGGAGGCTGAATATAATAAAATAAGAAAGAAATCCCAATAGCCACAGCCACTGCCATGGCCAGAGGCACCAGCCAGAGTGGTCTCTCCATGAGCAAAGTGGAGGGATGAGGGAATTAAAGGAACCTGTATTTTTAGGAGGTCTGAGACATGTCTGGGTGTGGAGAGTTTAGAGATCAAAGACACTGCCTGACTAAATGGGAAAGTGTGCTGCACAATATCCTCATGTGGGAAAGAAGCTGCATCTCTCCTGGTTGCTTGTGGAGGACAGAGGAAGGAACCATTTTGCAACTGCAGCCAGGGACTGACAGCTGGGGGAGCTAATTCCTGGACAAACTTGAAAACCCATACTGCACGATACAGGATGTACTTAAGTGACAAGGAGAAAATCAAAGGTGGGAAGAGGTTTAAACAGAGAAGACTGGTCATGGAAACCCACCCTGCCAATCTGGCTGGGAGAGATGCATCTGGCTGGGAATTCAAAAGGGTGGACAGGAGAGATTGAGTTTGGAGATTGAACCCAAGACCAGGAAATGGGTCTGCAGGTGATGCAGTGAACTAAGAATTGGCTCTTCCATCAATGAATGGAACCCTGGGGAGGTCTCTGGAGTGCCATCACTCTCAGCAAATGCAAAAAATAGAGGTAATACTTTGTATTCTATCAGATCATAACAGAATGAAATTAGAAGTCAATGATAAAATAAAAAAATAGAAGCTACTATAACACCTGGAGACTAAATAATACACTATTGAATGACCAATGGATAGCAGAAGAAATTAGGAATGAAATTAAAAAAAATTACTTGCAAGTAAATGAGAATAGTGATATAACATATCAAAATCTCTGGGACACTATGAAGGCAGTTCTAAGAGAAAGTTTATTGAATTGAGCTCACTCATAAGAATAGAAAGTCACCAAATAAATAACCTAACATGACATCTCATAGCCCTAGAAAAAGAACAAATCAATATCAAAAGCAGTAGAAGACAGGAAATAATTAAAATCAGAGCTGAAATAAATGAAATTGAAACAAAAAACACAACTCAAAAAAATCAATGAAATAAAAAAGTTGGTTCTTTGAAAATAATAATAAAATCACTAAACTCCTAGCTAAGTTAACAAAGAAAGAAAGAAAATCCAAATTACTAAAATTCATGATGAAAAAGGAAACACCACGATGGACACTACTGAAATACAGACGATAATAAGAAATTTGGAAAATTTACATTCTAATACAATAGAAAATCTTGAAGACATTGACAACTTTCTAGAGACATATGACCTACTCAAATTGAATAAGGAGGACATAGAAAATTTAAACAGATCAATTTCAAGCAATGAAACTGAAGATGATATCAAAAGCCTACCAAAAATAAAAGCCTAAGACCACACTGATTATCAGCTGAGTTCTATCAGAACTTCAAAGAAGAACTAACACCAAGTCCTTCTTAAATTACTCCATGAACTAGAAAATGAGGGAAGCCTTTCAAACTCATTCTATGAAGCTAATATCACCCTGATACCAAAACCAGACAAAGACACATCAAGTAAAGAACACTTCAGACCAATATCCATGATGAACTTAGGTGCAGAAATTCTTAATAAAATCCTAGCAAATTGTATACGAAAACATATTAAAAAGATAGTGCACCATAATCAAGTAGGTTTCATCCCAGGGATGCATGGTTGGTTCAGCATATAGAAATCAATAAATATATTTCATAACATCAATAGAATTAAAGGCAAGAATAACACGATAATCTCAATAGATGCAGAAATAGCATTTGACAAAACACAGCATCCACTCATGTTCAAAACACTAGGAAAACTAGGGATAGTAGGTACATATCTCAACACTGTAAAATCGATATTTGTTAAACCCAAACCCAACATCATTCTAATTGAGAAAAATTGAAAGCATTCCCTCTAAAAACTGAAACAAGATAAAGATACCCTATTTCTCCACTTCTATTCAATGTAGTCCCTGAAGCTCTAGCCAGAGCAATTAGAAGAAAAAAAATTAAAGGAATACAAAATGGAAAAGAAGAACTCAAATTATCCCTATTTGCTGATGACACGATTCTATATTTAGAAGATCAAAAAAAAAAACTTCACCAGAAACTTCACTTATAGAACTCATAAATGAATTCAGCAAAGTAGCAGGATATAAAATGAACACACATAAATCAATAGCATTTCTATACATCGACTAAAAGTGAAATTAAATAGATTAAATTAAAGTGAAATTAAATAAAAGGAAAACTATCCCATTCATAGTAGCCTCAAAAAATATTTGGGAATCAATCTAACAAAAGTGGTGAAAGACCTCTACAATGAAAACTACAGAATACCAAAAGAAGAAATTTGAAGAAGACCTTAGAAGATGGAAAGATCTTGCATGTTCTTGGATAGGCAGAATTCATATTGTCAAAATGGTCATACTATCAAAAGTGGTATACAGATTTAATGCAATTCCTACTAAGGTTCTGATAAAATTCTTCATAGAAACTGAAAAAGTATCATGAAATTCATTTGGAAAAATAAGAGTCCCAGAATAGCCAAAGCAATCCTTAGTGAGAAAAGTAAAGCGGGAGGCATCACAATACTAGACCTTAAATTATACTACAGAGCTATAGTAACAAAAATGGCATGGTATTGGCACCAAAACAGACATGAAGACAAATGGAACAGAATAGAACACATAGAGACAAACCCACTCCATATATGTATATGTCAAAATACACTCTACTGTCATGTATATATAAGAAGAACAAATAAAAAAAATCTAGTGTGGATATCATCAGTGCTTTCAAGAAGGTTCCAGGAATACTGTTCTCGTGGTGAAAGAGATTCAAAAAAGATTCTAGCTATTCCCTCAAGACCTTTTATCAGGCATTAATCCCATCCAAAAGTACAAAGCCATCAAGGCCTACCTAATCACTTCCTAAAGGTTTTACCTCTTAATACTGTTGCACTGGAGATTGAGTTTCAGTAAGAATTTTGGAGGGGATACAAACATTTGAACAATAGCCAGGGTATTTCCCTGTAGACAGAATTTGCCATGTCTCCTGCCAGATCAGTTTGTAACAAATTTTTAATGAGTTTACATTCATTTTTTCATATGGGAAAGGTAAACTGAAGACCCAAATGTACAGGAAGCCAGGCCTGCCTTTTTGAAGTATCAGCAGACTTTTCCCCACTTTTGGAATCCAGGTACAGCACCTATTTTGCTCTTATTGTTTCTCTTTGCTGGTGGGCAGACCTTTTCCCAGTCCATCTTTTCAATGAGACTATAGAATCCAAGTTCTACCTGGAGAGTTTACTCTTCACTCATTAACTTAAGGCCTTTCTCCTGTTCTTATGTGGCTGCTCAAATCTAAACATTTGAAACCCAAGGTTGGTAACTGCTGTCAAGGTACTGTCAGTCTAGCTCTCTTGATTTCAATGCTTTCTTTCCACACTCTGGATGTTTTCTTCCTCTCTTATGAGCTCCTCTATTACCATGAGAAATATTTGTATATTTTATCTAGCTTTTCTGGCTGTTTGTAGTGGGATGTATTTCAGGAAATATAGTTCGCCTAAATGGAAGTCTCAGGAGAAACTCTTTCAAGTTATGGTTATGAAAAATTGTAAAGAAAACATGGAAAGGATTAAAAATATTTCTGAGATAAAGTGGCACAATTAAAACACACAGGGGTTAGGAGTGTAACTTAGTCACAGAGGCATACGCAAGATTATGAGTTTAATCCCCAGTAACCCCCCCCCAATAAAACAAATAAAAAACTATCTACTTTATAGAGGTCAACTGTTTATTATACTCTAGATCTCATTTTTTCCCTTGCTGTTCCACTCAGAATGTTTTGAAGACCCATCATTGTGATGTGTGTACACCTAGTCTATTGTTCTTAATTGCCACAAGCACTTCTAGTATTGCTCCCCTCCCATTTCATCTCTCACTTCTTATAACTGACACAATCAACACTATGATGAAGGTCTCATATATAGTTTCTTATGAACTTGTGTGAGGACATTTTAGGTAGATTCTGGGAATCACTATTAGGTCACAGAGTACAATATACTTAACTTTATTAAACCCTGCAGATATTCCAATAGAATACACTAGTCTATATGTTCACCAGAAGTACACAGTGGTTCAATAGCCTCCCTAAGGAGGAACTTTCTAATGTTTATCAGTCTTATTGTGGTTTTAAATTTCACTTCCCTGATAATTCAGCATTATATGTTTGTTAGCATTTATGCTTATTTGAATTTCTTTTTATATAAATTTCTCATAATTGTCTTTTGTCCTTATTTCTATTGGAACTGATTTTTCTTCTTGAGTTTGCTATTAGTTTCTAATAAACATTTCTAATATTCTAATATGTCATCTGGCAACTTTGTCTAGGGTGTTTTTTGCTAACAAGTTCTTATATGTAAAGAGATGAAGTATTATTTGTACCTCTCCCTCTAAAAATATGCTCTAAAAATTATCATCTCTTATAGTTCTATTTCTCAAGCTTAGTCTTTAATTCATCTGAAGTCCACCTTTGTATAACAGTTTTAGTCATCTTTCTGTTACTGTAATATAATACCTGAGATAATCAACTTAAAATAGGAAAGGTTTATTTGACTCACAGTTCTAGAGGTTTCAGTCCATGGTCAGTTGGCATGTTGCTTTTGAGCCTGTGGTGAGGTAGTACATGGAAGTGGTTGTGTGTGGCAGAGGGAGATGCTCATCTCATGGCCATCAGGAAGCAAAAGAGAAAGTTTGAAAAGGAGATGCCTTGGTTCCACTATTAAGGGCATTTCCCCAATGACCTAACTTCCTTCCACCAGGTCCTATTTTCTAAAGTTGCCACCACTTCTCAATAGTGCCACAGGTTGAAAACCAAGCCTTCAATACACAGGCATCTGGGGGACATTCAAGATCCAAACTATGATAGTTAGTAGGGATGAAGTTTTGTTTTGTTGTTCCAAAAGTAAGCTGATTTTTCAAATCTTATCAAAGAGTTAGTATCTCCTCCATTGACTTGTGGAGAACCCTTGAATTAATATTAAGGTCCCATAAATACTTGAGTCTGTCTTCACACTCTTTGTTTCAATCCATTAATCTTTGGGTCTATTGTTGGTAATTTTAGTGTTTTTATTACTGCTACTTGGTTTAAATATCTGTTAGGTCAAGTTCTCTCCTTTTGTTCTTCATTTTCAAACTTGGGTTAGTTATTTGGCATTTTCTTCTTACATATTTTTAAACCTTATCTTGATATAAAATAATAAAGTACATTAAACAAATATATAGCTGTATAGCATATATAGCTGTACAGCATACCATGTAACCCCACTCAAATTAAGAAGCAGAACACTGTAGGCACCCCAGAAGCCTCCCTATGACTCTTTTTTCTTAATTAAGATAAAATTCACATAACACACAGTTTTTTAAAGTGAAGCATTTAGTGCATTCACAATGATGTATAACACTACATCTCTTTAGTTTCAAAATATTTTCATCATCCCAGAAGAATACTCATATCCATTAAGTAATCATTCTCTATTACTCCTCCATTCCCTTCCTGACAAGCACTAATATGATTTCTGTCTCTATGGATTGGCCTAAGTCTGGATATTTTATATAAAATGAATCTTCTAATAGGTGACCATTTGTCTGGCTTCTTTCACTTAGCATAATGTTTTCCAACTTCATCCAAGTTGTAGCATGTAGGAGTATTTCATTCCTTCTTATGACCAAATAATATCCCAATATATGGATACACATTTTGTTTATGAATTTATTCACTGATGGGCATTTGGGTAGTTTTTACTTTTTGGTTATTGTGAATAGTATTGATTTGTGTGCCTCTTTTAATTTAAATCCCATCCCTCATTATAGAGGAATTGACCCGAGGGGCACTCTACTGCTGAGCTACACCCCAAGTCCTTTGTTACAAATTTTGAATTTGAGACAGGGTCTTGCTAACTTGTGGAGGCTGGCCTTGAACTTGAGATCCTTCTGCCTCAGTCTCCTGAATCACTGGAACTACAGGTGTGTGCCACAATGCCCAGCAGAAATGACTGTTGTAATGACTATTTCTTCCTTTAAATAATTTTTGTCATTTAGTTGTGCATCCCTAAATAACATAACTAAGTATTTCCTGTGTGCTAAAATTTATACAAATATAACCATGCAGGACATAAACTTTTGTGTCTAACTTTTTTAGTATCATGCACTAAAGAGTAAAACATGTCGGGTATGGCTCTCTGCCTGCAGATTCTGCATGTGGAAATTCAGGCAACCATGGATAGAAATATTTGGGAAAAAAGCATCTATACTGACCATGTACAGATTTTTTTCCTTGTCATTATTTCTTAAACAACATAGTATAACAACTATTTAAGTAGCATTTACATTGTGATCTTTTGGTTTTACTAGCCCTCTACATTTTTACATTGTACTTCATTGATCTCTGCCTTTGTCTTTATTGTTTTCTAGTTGGCTGTATCTCTTTCTCTCTCTTTTCCTTTTTCCCCTCTGTGGCTATTTACTCAATTTCTGGATATGAATGTTTAACTCACTATGGTTAAACTTCCAGGTCTCCTGAAATGCACATTTAATATACTGTTTGCAATATGCTCTAAAAGTTGACATGTAGTGTTTTCACTGGTATTCAGTTTTAAGTATGATTTCTTATGAATAACTTTCTAATCACATGCTTACAAATAACATGTTACTGAGTTTTCAGACATAAGGGATTTTTAAAAGTATTCTTTTATTATTTTCTTCTTTTTGCACTAGTTTGAATAAATTGTTTATATAACATTGGTCCTTTTTAAAAAATATTTTTAGTTGTAGATGGACACAATATCTTTATTTTATAACTTATTTTTATGTGTTGCTGAAGATCGAACCCAGTGCTAGGCAAGTGCTCTACCACTGAGCTACCACCCCAGCCCCTGACACTGATCCTTAGTAATGTAACAAAGCTTCTTTTTATAGCCTAATTATGATCAGTACTTGTAAATGTGCTTGAAAAGAATGTTTATTTTCTGTTTACTGAATACAGACCTTTTCACCAGTAAGATATACAAATTTATACCACTACATAAATAAAACTGTTTATTTCACTGCTTAGATTCTGGTTACCTCTTACTTTTGTCTGCTTGATGACTTTGTGGAGGTGAGTGCTAAATTCTCCAATCACTGCTGATGCTTTATACAGTTTTGTATGTTGAAGTCCAAGTTGGTGCAGTGAGAAAGACAAATAAGTAAAAGGTTCAAGAACAGAAATGGAAGGAATAAACCCCTCATTATCTGAAGATGATTTACTGTATACCTACAAAACTTATATAAAATTATTAGAATTAATGAGATTAGCGAAGTGGCTGTTATAAGCCCTGTATCCTAAAATGAATTTGTGTATCTATATGTAAATAAAAATAATTAGGAAACATAATTTAAGAAGCACCATTTACAGAAAGGTAGCTAGGAGTCAGACAAATGTTACAGAGATGTATGCCCAAGAAATATCCAGAGATGGTGTCACAGCATCAGTGCTTTCAGTAGTGAACATTACAAACTACTTGATGTCCATCAACTAAAAACTAGTTAAATACATTTGAGTATATTACATAGCAGAGATTATACTATCATTAAAAATGAAAATGTTGACACTTATTTACTGACACAAAAAGATGTCTGTGACACACATATACTTCTAATAGTAAAGATGTAACATATGGGTGTATGTGTATATGTGTGTGTGGTGCTGGGAATTGAATCTAGGGTCTTGTGCATGCTAAACATGTGCTTTACCACTTACATGGTCAGCCCCTGCCATATATATATATATATAAATATTTAAATTATTTTATTGTTGTTGTTTATTTTTTATGTGGTTATAGGGGTTGAACCCAGGGCCTCATGCATGCTGGGCAAGTGCTTTATCACTGAGATATCTTCCCAACCCTGTATACTTTTGAGTAAAAAAAAAGTCAAAAGGTGACAGGAAAGATAGACTAATTTCATTTATGTAAAATAATTTATACACCTCCATTTGTTTATGAATACAGAAAGCTGTCTAGAAGTATGTTCACCAAAATATTGTAGCTATCACTTCTTGATGGGATTTTGGTGATTTTCATCTCTGAACTTTTATTTCATGACTTCTTTAAATAGTAAAGATGCATCATTTTTATTCTTAGGTAATGGCTATGTTCTATTCTTAACTGTGGTAATTGTCACACAGATGTTCACGGTGTCATTCTTCTTTAAAGTTTATATGTGTGAATAAGACAGTGTTGTGGTTTGGATATTAGGTATCCCCCAAAAGCTCATGTGTTAGTGCAAAAATTTTCAGGGGCAAAATGACTGGGTCACGAAAACCTTAACCTAATCAGTGAATTAATCCACTGATATGGATTAACTGGGTGGTAACTGTAGAAAGGTAGGGTGTGGCTAGAGGAGGTAAGTCACTGGGGGCATGGCTTTGGTTTATATTTTGTCCCCTGTGAGTGGAACTTTCTCTGCTTCCTGATTATCATGTCCTGAGATCCTCCACCATACCCTTCCTACATGGTATTTTGCTTTACCTTGAGTCATCCATCTATGGATTGAGACCTCTGAAAACTGTGAGCCAAAATTAACTTTGGCTCCTCTGTGTTGTTCTTGTCAGGTTTTTGGTCACAGTTATGAAAAAGCTGATTAAAACAGTCTTTTGCTATATGTCTCACAATGCAATAATGTTATTTTAAAAGAAGCTATCACTGTTACAACAAGAACATAAAGTAAAGCTATTTTTCACTTCCAAAATGTTGTGCTTTTTAGACAATGATAAAGAAGAAAGAAAAAAAATTGGTATGTTTTAGATAGGAGAGCTTTTAAAAATTTATTTATTTATTTATTTACTTACTTATTTATGCCATGCTGAAGATTGAACCCAGAGCCGCACACGTGCCAGGCAAGCACTATATCACTGAGCCACACCTCTAACCCCAAGAAACTGCTTTTAAAGACAATTACTTACAAAGTTATTTAGGCAAAAAAATTGGAAGGGAAAACTTACCACGCAAAGCAGGAAGGTCACAGCTGCCTGTGGATGCAGAGACTGTGGCCAAACTTGAAATGCTCCAAGGACCCTCCCCACCAACCTTCAAGACAGTCACTTTAGTGTGACTGTCTTTAATTACCTGGTCAGCACACCCATAGAATAAGGAGATGGTGGTGGTGCCAAAGACGAGGCCGGGCCAGGGGATATCTCCAGAGATGGGATCTCGGAAGATATGGAGAGCATCTGGGCGAGGCATGTAGCATTCTGTCTTGGCAGTCCAGTTTCCTTTGCTGATCACACTTGGGATGGAGTGGAAGTACTTATATGTCATTGCCTCATATCCTCCCACTTCATTAAAGGCTTAAAAAAAACAATGATATTTATCAGTTCCTTAAAGAGCACAGTAACACATAACTGAAAAATTAAGATTACACGGTAGACCCAGTACGATTGAAAATGGAGTGACAAGTAATCAAGATCTCATGTGCTTAAGGAAAACCTAGCTCTTCTTCCCTGCTGTACTCCATAGTGTGTGCTTTAGATAGGCCTGGTCAAACTGTCTGCTATTCTAATGTGGTACATGACCCAGGCCTGGCCAACATTTCCTGTCTCCTGGGCAACAACTGATGTGTGAGGAACAGTCGTGAGACATACGCAGGGCTATTCAGAATTTGCTCTAGGAATATCATGCTAAGTGAAATAAGCCAATCCAAAAAACCAAAGGCCAAATGTTTTCTCTGATAGGTGGATGATGATACATAATGGGGGTTGGGGGTGGGGTAAGAAAAGAAAGGAGGAAATTTGGATTGTGTAGTAGGAAATGAGAGAGAGGAGGGGGTGGGGGGAAGAAAGATAGTGGAATGAGACAGACATCATGACCTTATATACATGTATGATCACACAAATGATGTGAATCTACATCATGTACAATGATAAAAATGAAAAGGTATACCCCATTTGTGTACAACGAATCAAAATACAGTCTGTAAAAATAAAAAAAAATTAAAAAATTACATTTAAAGAAGGAAAAATAAAAGGAATTTGTTCTAGGATTCTTCTACTAAAGAAACTGAAAAAGACTGCTTCCTTCACTGTGTTCTGAGCCTGCTTGTCAGTTGGAAGCTATTTTATTTACCTAGTTTATTCAGAATCCTAGATCTAGCTATGCCTGAAGGTAGTGTGCTCCTGAAATATTTTATCCTAAAAGCCGGAAAATGCTTATTTGCCTACACCAGTTTTGAACTAAAGTTCCATCAGGTATCATCTAAAGAATCTTGACTAAAACAAAGGTTAATATTCTTTTTCCTGCAATGTTGAAAAACATTTATAAAACTTCCTAAATGAAGTTTTCCTCAGAATCTATGGTATTACTCCCCTGATACCCTAAGTGATATAAAATCTTAATATTAAAGAAAAACATTTAAAAAAATCTACTGAACAATGTTTTATTTATTTTCTGGTATATAAAATCATGTTCCTTTGAACTACACTCAGTTTTTGAAGTGGGTTCTGAGTCATTTGGATTCAAGACTAATCAATAAGAGAATATGGGCCTTTCTTCACAGAACCAGCTCCAAGTCCCGGAGCCAGCAGCAAGCTCTGGCCCGCAGGCAGCTTCAGGGACCAGGACAGGGCAGCCAGAGACTTCCCCAGGCAGCCCTGCTCCCTCCGCGGGAAGCGCCTTTTGAGGCTAGCTTCTCGGAGCAGACAGCCCAGTGAGAGCCTTTCTACACAGAGCCAGTCACAAGTCTTGGAGCCAGCGGAGAGCTCTGACCTGCAGTCAGCCTCTGGGACCAGGGTAGGGCATCCAGAGACTTCTTCAGGAGGCCCTGCCCCCTCCGGCCGCAGGCTCTTTCCACGGGGAGATCCAAGATGGCGGACTAGAGGGTGACTGCATCTCCTGTCACTCCAGAACCCAGGATTCAAGAAGGCGAGGCATTGAGAGAATCGGACTAAAATAGAGACACGGGGTGAGTCTCCCCGACTGGGTGAAGCTCGGTCTGGGCGGCAGGCCCAGACAGGGGCGGCTTATCAGAGCAGGGAAGGGCAGCTAGAGTTTTCCCCAGGTAGCCCTGCTCCCTCCAGCAGTGGGCTCCTCCCACATGGCCAGCTTCTCGGAGCAGGCCCCCCAGTGAGAACCTTTCTGCACAGAACCAGCTCCAAGTCCTGGAGCCAGCAGTGAGCTCCGGCCCGCAGGCAGCTTCAGGGACCAGGACAGGGCAGCCAGGGACTTCCCCAAGCAGCCCTGCTCCCTCCGGTGGCAGGCTCCTTTCACGGCCAGCTTCTCGGAGCAGACAGCCCAGTGAGAGCCTTTCAGCACAGAGCCAGCTCCAAGCCCTGGAACCAGTAGCAGGTTAGGGGCAGCTTTCTTCGGAAGCACTGCATTATCAAGTTCCTCCAAGACTTCAGGCTACTGAAGGCTGGGAGGTGATATACTGGAAATCTACAGGGACACAATAAGCCAATAGAGGAAATCTGCAATATCTCAGAGTCCCACTGACATCTGACCAATATGAGAAAACAAGGGAAGAAAATGCCCCAAACAAACCTAGATACTATATCAATAAAACCCAATGACAGCACAGCAGAAGAAATGTCAGAAAGGGAGTTCAGAATGTACATAATTAAAACAATCAGAGAAGCAAACGAGGTGATGAAAGAGCAAATGCAGGCATTAAATGATCGCACCAATCAACAGTTAAAAGACCAAATACGGGAAGCAAGAGATCAATTCAATAGAGTTAGAGATACTGAAAAAAAAACAAACAGAAATCCTTGAAATGAAGGAAACAATAAACCAAGTTTAAAACCCCATAGAAAGCATAACCAATAGGATAGAACACCTGGAAGACAAAACCTCAGACATTGAAGACAAAATATTTAATCTTGAAAACAAAGTTGACCAAGCAGAGAAGATAGTAAGAAATCATGAACAGAATCCACAAGAATTATGGGATACCATGAAAAGGCCAAATTTAAGAATTAAATTTGAGGAAGGCTTAGAGAAACAAACCAAAGGAATGAACAATCTATTCAATGAAATAATATCAGAAAATTTCCCAAATCTGAAGAATGAAATAGAAAACCAGGTATAAGAGGCTTAAAGGACTCCAAATACACAAAATTACAACAGACCCACACCAAGGCACATTATTATGAAAATACCTAACTTGCAAAATAAAGACAGAATTTTAAAGGCTGTGAGACAAAAGAATCAAATTACATTCAGGGGGAAACCAATAAGAATATCAACAGATTTTTCAATCCAGACCCTAAAAGCTAGAAGGGCCTGGAACAAAATATACCAAGCCCTGACAGAAAACGGATGCCAACCAAGAATCTTATACCCAGCAAAACTTACTTCCAGATTTGATGACAAAATAAGATCCTTCCATGATAAACAAAAGCTAAAGGAATTTACAAAAAGAAAGCTGGCATTACAGAACATTCTCAGCAAAATATTCCATGAGGAAGAGATGAAAAACAACGATGCAAATCAGCAATGGGAGGAACTAGCCTAAAGGAATAGCCAAATAAAGGAGAAACCAAATCATGTCAAAAAACAAAAATGAGTCAAATGACTGGGAATACAAATCATATCACAATAATAACCCTGAATGTTAATGGCCTGAACTCATCAATCAAAAGACATAGACTGGCAGATTGGATTAAAAAGAAAAATCCAACAATATGCTGCCTGCAAGAGACTCATCTCATAGAAAGAGATACCCATAGACTAAAGGTGAAAGGATGGGAAAAAACATACCATGCACATGGACACAGCAAAAAAGCTGGAGTATCCATCCTCATTTCAGATAATGTGGACTTCAAGGCAAAACTAGTCAGAAGGGATAAAGAATGACATTACATACTGCTTAAGGGAAGCATAAATCAGCAAGACATAACAATCATAAATATCGATGCCCCGAACATTGGCTCATCCACGTACGTCAAACAAATCCTTCTCAATTCCAGAAATCAAACAGACCACAACAAAATAATACTAGGCGATTTTAACACACCTCTCTCACCATTTTTGTTTTTTTCCAAACAAAAATTGAATAAAGAGAAACATGGACAACTGGGAACATCGTAGAGGTGGCTGCTCAGCACAGCGCTTGGACTCGGAGCAACCACTGGGGCTCCGGGCGGCTGCCTGAGGAGGAGCTGCGTGGCGAGATGTTTGGATTCAGAGCGACCGCTTCTGAACACCGGGGGGCTGCCCGGAGGAGCACAGCGGGTTGCTTGGTCTAGGAGTGACTGCATCAGAGCTACAGGCGGTTGCCAGAGGAGGAGTTGCGTGGCGAGCTGTTTAGACTCAGAGCAACTGCTTCTGAACACTGGGGGGCTGCCTGGAGGAAGAGGAGGAATGTGGCGGGTCGCTTGGTCTAGGAGTGACTGCATCAGAGCTACAGGCGGTTGCCAGAGGAGGAGGCGAGTGGTGAGTTGTTTGGACTCAAAACTATCGCTCCTGAACACCGGTGGCCTGCCTGGAGGAGGAGCACGGTGGGTCGCTTGGTCTCCGAGTAACCGCTCCTGAACACCCAGGGGTCTACCCCAAGGAGGAGGAGGAATCGGGCGGGTCACTTGGACTCAGAGTGAATGCCTAGGGCTACGGGCAGTTGGCGGGAGGAGGAGACGTGAAGTGAGTTGCTTGGACTCCTAGTGACTGCGTTGGAACAGCAAGTGGCTGTCCGGAGGAAGAGGTGTGTGGCAGGTCTCTGGGACTTGGATCTATTGTACGGGGCTCCAGGTGGCAGCTCAGAGGAGGGGCCACATAGCCAGGCGATTAGGTGCAGAGCAGGGTCCCAGGACCTAGGCAGCTTCTTGGTGGAAGAGCCGTACAGAGACACGCCTAGGGGCGGAGCGAAGTTTCCAGGACTGCGGGCAGATTCTCTGAGGAGAGGCAGCCTAAGGAGACTCGTCTGCGAAGGGTGAGGCTCCCAGGCCCAGGAGGTAGGTCCGGGCCCCTGGGAACGTTGCAGAGGAAGGCAGCCCAGGCCAGGCGGTAGTTGTAGATTGAGCGAAACCTCTAGGAGGGGAACTGACCAGCAAGACCTCCCCACTGGGTGAGTCTTCCCTGCTGGGTGAGGTTTTCCCACAGGGACGGTAAATCCAGAGACACAGGCACAAACAGGCCTTGCCTCAGCCCGCAGCCTAGTTCCCCTTTGGATGACCATTGGTCAACAAGTGGAGGCACCTCTGCCCACTATCAGGGAATATACCCCACCTGAGGTAACCACCCCTAGAGAGGCAGCTTTCTTGTGGAGCACTGCATTATCAACATCCTCTAAGACTTCAGGCTACTGAAGGATAAGAGGGGATATACTAGCAATCTTCAGGGACATTAGAAGTCAATAGAGGAAATCCGCAATATATTAATGATCCACTGATTCCTGAACAATATGAGAAAACAAGGGAAGAAAATGCCCCAAACAAATCTAGATGTTACATCAATAAAATCCAACGACAGCATGGCAGAAGAAATGACAGAACGGGAGTTCAGAATGTACATAATTAAAATGATCAGGGAAGCAAACGAGGAGATGAAAGATCAAATGCAGGCACTGAATGATGAGATGAAAGAGCAAATGCAGGCATTGAATGATAGCACCAATCGACAGTTAAAAAAGCAAATACAGGAAGCAAAAGATCATTTCAATAAAGAGTTAGAGATATTGAAAAAAAAAAACCAAACAGAAATCCTTGAAATGAAGGAAACAATAAACCAAATTAAGAACTCCATAGAAAGCATAACCAATAGGATAGAACACCTGGAAGACAGAACCTCAGATATTGAAGAAAAAATATTTAACCTTGAAAACAAAGTTGAACAAACAGAGAAGATGGTAAGAAATCATGAACAGAATCTGCAAGAATTATGGGATATCATGAAAAGGCCAAATTTGAGAATTATTGGGATTGAGGAAGGCTTAGAGAAACAAACCAAAGGAATGAACAATCTATTCAATGAAATAATATCAGAAAATTTCCCAAATCTGAAGAATGAAATGGAAAATCAAGTCCAAGAGGCTTATAGGACTCCAAATACACAAAATTACAACAGACCCACACCAAGGCACATTATTATGAAAATACCTAACATGCAAAATAAAGACAGAATTTGAAAGACTGTGAGAGAAAAGAACCAAATTACATTCAGGGGGAAACCAATAAGAATATCAGCAGATTTTTCAATCCAGACCCTAAAAGCTAGAAGGGCCTGGAACAACATTTTTCAAGCTCTGAAAGAAAATGGATGCCAACCAAGAATCTTATACCCAGCAAAGCTTATCTTCAAATTTGAGGATGAAATAAAATCCTTCCATGATAAACAAAAGCTAAAAGAATTTACAAAAAGAAAGCCAGCATTACAGAATATTCTCAGCAAAATATTCCATGAGGAAGAGATAAAAAACAAAGAAGCAAATCAGCAAAGGGAGGAATTATTCTAAAGGAACTGTCAAATAAAGGAGGAACCAAGTTGTGTCAAAAAAAAATAAATAAAATTAAAAAATGAACCAAATGACCGGGAATACAAATCATATCTCGATAATAACCCTGAATGTTAATGGCCTGAATTCATCAATCAAAAGACATAGACTGGCAGATTGGATTAAAAAGAAAGATCCAACAATATGTTGCCTGCAAGAAACTCACCTTATAGAAAGAGATACCCATAGACTAAAGGTGAAAGGATGGGGAAAAACATACCATGCACATGGACACAGCAAAAAAGCTGGAGTATCCATCCTCATTTCAGATAATGTGGACTTCAAGCCAAAGTTAGTCAGAAGGGATAAAGAAGGACATGACATACTGCTTAAGGGAAGCATAAATCAGCAAGATATAACAATCATAAACATCTATGCCCAAACAGTGGCTCATCCACATATGTCAAACAAATCCTTCTCAATTTTAGAAACCAAATAGACCATAGCACAATAATACTAGGTGATTTTAAAACACCTCTCTCACCACTGGACAGATCTTCCAAACAAAAATTGAACAAAGAAACCATAGATCTCAATAACACAATCAATAATTTAGACTTAACAGACATTTATAGAATATACCATCCAACCAAGAGCGAATACACTTTCTTCTCAGCAGCACATGGATCCTTCTCTAAAATAGACCATATATTATGCCACAAAGCTAATGTTAGCAAATTCAAGAAGATAGAGACACTACCTTGTATTCTATCAGATCATAATGGATTGAAGTTAGAAATAAATGAAAGAGTAAAAACAGAAACTACTCCAACACCTGGAGATTAAACAATATGCTATTATATGATGAATGGATAACAGAAGATATTAGGAAGGAAATTAAAAAATTCTTAGAGGTAAACGAGAACAAAGAAACATCATATCAAAATCTCTGGGACACTATGAAAGCAGCACTTAGAGGAAAATTTATTTCATGGAGCACATTTAATAAAAGAAGTCATACTCAACAAATAATCGACCTAACACTACAGCTCAAAGCCCTAGAAAAAGAAGAACAGACCAACACCAAAAGTAGTAGAACAGGGAAGAGTTAAACTCAGAGCTGAAATCAACGAAATTGAAACAAAAGAAACAATACAAAAAATTGACAAAATAAATAGTTGGTTCTTCGAAAAAATAAACAAAATTGATAAACCCTTAGCCACACTAACAAAGAGAAGACGAGAGAAAACCCAAATCACTAAAATTCGGAATGAACAAGGAAATATCACAACAGACATGACTGAAATACAAAACATAATTAGAAGCTATTTTGAAAATCGATACACCAACAAAATAGAAAATTTCGAAGACATCAACAGGTTTCTAGAGACATATGAATTGCCTAAACTGAACGAGGAGGACATACACAATTTAAATAGACCAATTTCAAGTAATGAAATAGATGAAGTCATCAAAAGCCTACCAACAAAGAAAAGTCCAGGACCAGATGGGTTCTCAGCCGAGTTCTACAAAACCTTTAAAGAAGAACTCATTCCAATACTTCTCAAAGTATTCCATAAAATAGAAGAGGAGGGAACCCTCCCAAACTCATTCTATGAAGTCAATATTACCCTGATACCTAAATCAGACAGAGACACATCGAGGAAAGAAAATTTCAGACCAATATCCTTAATGAACATCGACGCAAAAATTCTCAACAAAATTTTAGCAAATCGCATACAAAAACATATTAAAAAGATAGTGCACCACGATCAAGTGGGTTTTATCCCAGGGATGCAAGGTTGGTTCAGCATCAGGAAATCAATAAATGTAATTCACCATATCAATAGACTTAAAGTCAAGAATCACATGATTATTTCAATAGATGCAGAAAAAGCATTCGATAAAATACAGCATCTCTTCATGCTCAAAACACTAGAAAAAATTGGGGTAGTGGGAACATTCCTTAACATTGTAAAGACCATCTACGGTAAGCCCATGGCCAATATCATTCTAAATGGTTAAAAACTGAAAGCATTCCCCCTGAAAACTGGAACAAGGTAGGGATGCCCTCTTTTACCACTTCTTTTCAACATCGTCTTTGAAACTCTAGCCAGAGCAATTAGACAAACCAAAGAAATTAAAGGGATACGAATAGGAAAAGAAGAACTCAAACTATCCCTGTTCACTGATGACATGATTATATATTTAGAGGAACCAGGAAATTCCACCAGAAAACTTATAGAACTCATAAGTGAATTCAGTATAGTAGCAGGTTACAAGATCAATGCTCATAAATCTAAGGCATTTTTATACATAAGTGATGAATCTTCAGAAAGAGAAATTAGGAAAACTACCCCATTCACAATAGCATTGAAAAAAATAAAATACTTGGAAATCAATCTCACAAAAGAGGTGAAAGACCTCTACAATGAGAACTACAGAACACTAAAGAAAGAAATTAAAGAAAACCTTAGAAGATGGAAAGATCTCCCATGTTCTTGGATAGGAAGAATTAATATTGTCAAAATGGCCATACTATCAAAAGTGCTATACAGATTCAATGCAATTCCAATTAAAATCCCAATGATGTTCCTTATAGAAATAGAGCAAGCAATTATGAAATTCATGTGGAAGAATAAAAAACCCAGAATAGCTAAAGCAATGCTCAGTAGCAAGAGCAAAGCAGGGGGTATTGCAATACCAGATCTTCAACTCTATTACAAAGCAATAGTAACAAAAACGGCATGGTATTGGTACCAAAATAGAAAGGTGGATCAATGGTACAGAATAGAGGATGTGGACACAAACCCAAATAAATACAATTTTCTCATACTAGACAAGGGGCCAAAAATATGCAATGGAGAAAAGATAGCCTCTTCAACATATGGTGCTGGGAAAACTGGAAAAGCATATGCAACAGAATGAAATTAAACCCCTATCTCTCACCTTGCACAAAACACAACTCAAAATGGATTAAGGACCTCGGAATCAGACCAGAGACCCTGCATCTTATAGAAAAAAAAGTAGGTCCAAATCTTCAACATGTTGGCTTAGGATCAGACTTCCTTAACAGGACTCCCATAGCACAAGAAATAAAAGCAAGAATCAACAACTGGGATAGATTCAAACTAAAAAGCTTTCTCTCAGCAAAGGAAACTATCAGTAATGTGAAGAGAGAGTCTACAGAGTGGGAGAATATCTTTGCCACTCATGCTTCAGATAGAGCGCTAATTTCCAGGATCTATAAAGAACTCAAAAAACTCTATACCAAGAATGCAAATAATCCAATCAACAAATGGGCTAAGGAAATGAACAGACAATTCACAGAAGAAGATGTACAAACAATCAACAGATATATGAAAAAATGTTCAACATCTCTAGTAATAAGGGAAATGCAAATCAAAACTACCCTAAGATTCCATCTCACCCCAATTAGAATGGCGATTATCAAGAACACAAGCAACAATAGGTGTTGGCGAGGATGTGGGGAGAAAGGTACAATCATACATTGCTGGAGAGGTTGCAAATTAGTGCAGCCACTCTGGAAAGCAGTATGGAGATTCCTCAGAAAGCTTGGAATGGAACCACCATTTGACCCAGCTATCCCACTCCTTGGCCTATACCCAAGGACTTAAAGTCAGCATACTACAGAGATACAGCCACATCAATGTTCATAGCTGCTTAATTCACCATAGTTAGATTGTGGAACCAACCTAGATGTCCCTCAATTGATGAATGGATAAAGAAACTGTGGCATATATATATATATATATATATATATATATATATATATATATATAAAATGCAATATTTCTCCGCCATGAAGAATGATAAAATTATGACATTTGCAGGCAAATGAATGAAATTGGAGAATATCATGCTAAGTGAGATAAGCCAATCTCAAAAAACTTAAGGATGAATAATCTCGCTGATAAGCGGATGAGGACATATAATGGGGGGTGGGAGGGGTTAGTGTTAGGGTTAGGGTTAGGTTTAGGGTTAGGGTTAAGGAGGGTGGTAAGAATGGAGGAAGGAAAGACTGCATAGAGGGAAAAGAAGAGTGGGAGGGGTGGGGGGGAAGGGAAAAATAACAGAATAAATCAAACAACATTACCCTATGTAAATTTATGATTACACAAATGGTATGCCTTTACGCCATGTACAAACAGAGAAACAACATGTATCCCATTTGTTTACAATAAAAAAAAGAACTCCAAATGAATGAAAAAAAATAAGAGAATATGGAATGACTGTGGAATTAAGAAAAGACATCTCTTGGCATTTATAAAAATAAATTCACACGGATTAAAAAAGGTAAAACACAAAGCTACAAAGATATTACAAGACAACAAAAGAATATCTTTATAACTTTGGTTACTGAGTACATTCTTAAACATGATATGAAAAGGAAAAGGAAGGTTTATAAATATGACCTTGAAATTTAAAATTTATATGAGAGAAATCACATTAAAAGTGATTAAAAGTGAAAGAAGAGATTCGCATAATGTATAAGGGACTCGTGTGTATCACTGATCAAGGAAAACTACTGCAAATAAATATGGTAGGAATATAAACAGGTAATTTATAAAAGAGGGAATATGAACAGCCACTGAAAGTAAAAAATGCTTGGCCTCACCAGTATCTGGAAACTTCAAATTGAAACAAAAGTAAGAAATGGGATGCTAAAAAAAAAAAAAAAAAAAAAAAAAAAAGGATTAAGATGGGCAAAAATGTTAAAGGTCTTAAAAATATTTGAGTGTTGGCATGGAGTGGGGTTATATTATCATACACTGCTAAGAATATAAGTTAGTTCCTTCCCCCTCCCTCCTTCTTTTTGTGGTGCTGGGGATCAAACCCAGGGCTTCACATTTGCTAGGCAAGTTCTCTACCACTGAGGCACATCCTCATCCCTAAGAATATAAGTTAGGATAGCAATTTTGGAGAGGAATTTATTCCAATAGTGAAAGGCTGAATTGACATTAGAAATCAAGTCAGTATAGTTCATTAAGTTTACAGAAAAAAGGAAAAGAACATCTTAACAGGTATGGTAAAAACACTTGATACAATTCAAAAGTCATTTGTGATAATTTTTATCAAACTAGTAATAGAAGGAAACTTTATTAGTCTGACAAAGCATATCTATAAAATACTGACAATATTTTATTTAATGTTGAAATATTCCAAGTTTTCCTTCTAAGATTAGGGTTGAGGCAAGGATGCTTGTTTTTTCCACTTCTATTCCATACTGTACTATAAAGGTCCTGGGTAGTGCCATAGCAAAAGAACATAAAGTTTGGAAAGAAGGAAACAAAACCACAATTTTTTGACTTGGGTATTGGTCATTAGTGTGTGTTTACCTTGTGATATTTCACATGGCTTTTTACTTTGATTTGTGCACTTTCTGGCAAAAATTATTACATAAACAAAATAAAAAAATGATGCACTAGGTCTCTACTTGTTGCATAAAAATCTGTCTATAATATAGTGCCAGTGTTGGGAAAACAGCTCATAAAGTTGTATTTTTTAAAAAATACATATTTATATTTGATTGACACAAAGTTGTTATACATATTCATAGGGTCAAGTGTGACATTTAAATATATGTATACAATGTACAGTGATCAGATCAGGGTAACTACATATCTATCATCTCACACATTGATCATTTCTGTTGGGAACATTCAAAGTCCTTTCTACCAGATATTTTTGAATAGTCAATTAAATTCTGGCAACTATGTTGTCCTACTTTGCCATTCAACATTCCTTTTACCTAAAGGAATATCTACACTCCTGTAAACTTTATATTTTGATTCTATTAAAATATATATTTCATACATAAAAATGACTATATATGTGAATAATATCTTCAGAAGAATGTACACAAAATTTATAGTACTTGTCTTTGGGGAATGAACCAAGAAACTGAGGGTTATCTGTATTTCACTGCATACCTTTTGGTTTACTTAGAATTAAGAATAAAATATATAGATATTCCATCTCACTCCAGTCAGAACAGCAATTTTCAAGGATACAAATAACAATAAATATTGGTAGGAATGTGGGGAAAAAGGATTCACTCACACATTGCTGGTGGGACTGCAAATTGGTACAACCACTCTGGAAAGCAGTGTGGAGGTTCCTCAGAAAACTTAGAATAGAATCACCAGTTGACCCAGTTATCCCACTTCTTGGCATAATACCCAAAGGACTTAAAATCAGCATAACTACATTGATGCAGCCACATCAATATTTATAGCAGTTCAATTCACAATAGCTAAACTATGGAACCAGCCCAGGTGCCCTTTAACAGATGAATGGATAAAGAAAATGTGGTATATATATACAATGGAATACTACTCAGCCAAAAAGAGAAATGAAATTATAGCATTTGCTGGTAAATGGATATAACTGGAGGCTATCATGCTAGGTGAAATAAGCCAGTTCCCCAAAACCAAAGGCCAAAATATTCCCTCTGATATGCAGATGCTAACACAAAATCAGGGAGGAGGGAAGAATAGAAGTTCATTGAATTAGACAAAGGGGAATGAAAGGAAGGGAGGGAGATGGGAACAGGAAAGAGGAGAATGAATTGGATATAACTTTCCTTTGTTCATATATGAATACAAGACCAGTGTAACTTCACATGATCTACAACCATAAGAACGGGATCCTAATTAGAATAAGTTATACTCCATGTATGTATAATATGTCAAAATATACTCTGTCATTTATATCTAAACAGAAAAAAAGGGATAAAAATATAATTGTATGTGCGTGGGTTCCTACAGTGACTAGACTGAAGGACAACACTCATTTGGATGTATAAGGAGTTGCATATCTTTAAAAGAAAACAATTATTTCATTACTTTATAATAGTTTATTTCCTAAAAAAAAAACCAACAAAACCCTAACCTGGATACTTCCATTAAAAATCCCATTAAATTTCTCAGTAAAAATCTAGAGATATAATTGTTAACACTAAATGGAACATTCCACCCACTCATCAAGTTTATTTTATTTGGATGCCATTAACAACTTTTGGGGTAGACTTGACAGGATTAAAAAATGTTGATATGTAATACTATCACAAAACTAAACATAGTGGTTTACTGTGTTTTGTAGCTAACAATTTTGTCACTCAAATTAGTCATTGCTCCCAGTGCATTTAAAAATGATACAATTCCTTGACCTATATTTTGTTTCTTGCAACATAGCACTGAGTACAATTCATGGTATACTAATTCTTCCTGAATGATAAGGTAGGGCACTGTGTGAATCTGTTTGACCTTATCTGTTCTCATTCCACGAGACTCAATGATATACTCTCTAGAACTATAATCCTTCAATTGTGTTCACATATTATTTCAATAATTTTTCATTACCGGAACCCAGAACTTTTCCTTCTAGATTTCCACAAGACCAGTGTCTGAACCATGGGGCAGTGGTCATATCAACTTGCTAAGCTCACACTCCTAGCTGTGGAAAGAAATTTCTATTTTAAGGTGTCTTCTTCCATTACTGTTCTGTAATATGTTGATTTATAGATTAGGTTTTTGGTATTAAAAGACCCAGTTCTCATTGTATTGTACTTTTGGTATATTTCATGAGCAAATTACTTAACTGAGACTTATTTTCCTCATCTGTAAAATGGGAGTAATTAAAGTAATCATGCCTCATGGTGATTATGATGATGAAATCAGGTCACACAGATAAATGTCTACATGGGGCTTGATAACATTCAACTTATATCAGCTATTACTTTCATTCTCATAACTTCATAAGCACCTACTCACTAAGTACTAAATTCATCAGGCTGTGCATTTTGTGGGAATATTTTGTGTGGGTTAGAGAAGAAAGACGTATTGATGGAATAATGATGAAATCACACCATTTGGGGTGAATTGTCCATTGACCTTGAAAGATGTATTTAATTGAACAAAAGGAAAGGCTTTTCAACTGGAAAGGAAGAATAAGGACAAAGCCCTGGGATAGGGAAGAGTGTGACAGACCAGAACACTGGAGTTTGTCACCTTGACTTTATTCCTCAACTCCTCTTTATCCTGAAGTGAGCAGAGGTTTCCTCCCCAATTTTCAGCATAATCTTTGACAGTGCTGTTGGGTTTTGAGGGCTTCAGTCCCCTCATTTGTGAGATGAAGGTGTTGAGGATCTAGGGCAGCTATGGATTTAAAGGTTCCACCCTCTGATGCCCAGTCTTCTTAAGTTTTACTTACCAAAAAACATTAACAAGATGGATCCTAAAATCATAACACCAGCATGTAAAATCTCAGTATAAACCACAGCTGTCAAACCACCTGAAGAAAAAGAGGATGAGAAATGAAAACTATGTCTGACTTTGCAGCCAGTAATTTCTGAATCACCTACTCTATTCATCTTTCTCCTCCCATCTCTCTCCATTCAGACTTTATATCCCTTTAAATCAGTGTGTCTTTCAACTACTTGTACTTGGTTTTTTAGTACATTCTCTTTTCTTTCTTAAACATCATTGACAATCTTTTATGAGATTCTTAGCTTGCTCTTCTATATCCCAATTTTCCTTTACTTCTAAATTTTTTCAGATGAATGAAAATCTGATGGATTTCCTAAGCAAAAATAATATAATCTTCATCACAAAATCTGTTTGGAAGCAACAGTTAGTAGCACCCTGGCCCCCACCCACTTGGTAGTATCCCCTGCCCAGTTGTGACAACCAAAAATGTATCCAAACATGTCACCTGAGAAGCAAAATTCAGCTCCTATTCCCATGTTGTGTGCACCATTAATTGAATATACTCTACTTCCCACTGATTCTCTTTACTTCTACTCTAGTGAACTCCTGGGAACACAAACCAGCACTGTGGCTGGAAGAAATGAATAACAAGAACTCCCACTCTCCATACCTAGGTAAAGGCTTCCTAGAACAGAACAGCCTACATAAAAGATCCCATACAAAGGCCTTTCCAGGGGACTTAAGAATTTTGTAGATTTTTCTTTGTTTTCTCTTTTGGGCGGTCGGGGATTTGAACCGCGGTCCTTGCGCATACTAGGCGAGTGCTCTCTGAAAGGAGCTATTTCTTCAGCTCCTCCAGGGGACTTAAGGCCTGTGTCTACCTCTCATTCCCTTTCTATCACCTGATAACCTGAAGTGACAGGTTGAACTCTGCCCCAAATATGGTCACTATTGACCCTATCATTTCCCTTGAAAAACCCCTAACAGCCCAATCTGATTTCTAGAAGTAGAACCCTTCTTAGGTACCCCTCCATCCAATATTTCCACTGCCTGTAATCTCTATACTTGGGGAAAATACAAAAGCTGGAAACTGTTGTCTCAAGGTCTATTAATACTCCACTAAGTAGAGTGTGTTTGAATTAGTATAAAGCCTGATTCAGTGTTTGAATCAGGGCAACCTCACCTGTGATGGTGTACATGCCAGAAATTGTCAGCAAGACTAGCATGGTCTGGTAAATATTCAAGTTCCAAATCATTTTCAAGAACATAGCACCATAGCCGATCTCCAGCTAAAATAAGTACAAGGTCAGCATACTGTACCTTCTTTTCCAGCATAATCAATAACAATCCAACAAAGAAATGGACCTTGAAAGCCATGTGAAAAAGGTGGTCTCTGACTGGCATCTCATCATGTGGATGCTGGGTGAGATCTACCTATGAGTTCAGCCAAGGTTGGTACATGTAGAGCTGAATTAACTCAGTTTTCCCAGTTAACACAACTTAGTCTTTTCCATTCTGAAGACTCGGAGTGGGGAATGTGGTTCTGACACTGGGAAAAAGCCATAGGGATAATAGCATCTCAGGGATTGGCAAACTTTTCTTGTAAAGGGTCAGATGCTAAATATTGCAGGCTTTTTGGACCACACATTGTTTCTGTTTTTTTTTTTAAAATAACCTTTTAAAGTCTTAAAAATCATTCCTAGCTCGAGAGTTGTACAAAGCAGTTTATTAGCTGGATTGGTCTCTAGACCAGATTTGTTGAACCCTGGCTTAGCTGATGCTGATTTTTAAAACATCTGCACATCATTTAACTGGGTAACCTCTTCATTTGTTATTCTGGGCTCCAAAGTCAGGGATACAATGGGCAAAGATTCATGTATCCACTTGTTCACTAAGTGCTTACTGAGTGCCAACCAAGACACAGATACTTAGCAGGGTTCAGGAGACACAAGGGTTACAAAAACTTAGTAGTTTTCTTTAATGAGCCTATGTTGAACGAAGGAGACAGACTTGTTCTCAGTGTGATAAATTCCACTCATTTGGTTATTTAAAAAACATCTACCAAGTGCCTTATGTGCTAAACATTTTCTCAGCACAACTCAATAATGCAGTGAAGAAGCCCGGCAAGGCCCTTGGACTCAGGAAGTTTGCACTGAAGCAGAGAAGACAGATAATAAGCAAATACATTACTCACATGGTGATAAACATTACAAAGAAAATAAAAACGGTTCCATGGAGTAGAGACTGATTAGGCACATCTGTCAAGGCCCTTTGCAAGGAGGTGACATATCTTCTCCAATGATGGGGAATTAGTCACAAAAAGAATCTGGGGAAAGAACACTGTAAACAGTACAGAGCAAGTGTAAAGGGCTTGAAGTGGGAATAAGTTAGCTGTGTTTGAAAAATCAATCAGGCAGTACATGTAGATTAAGGGGAGTAAATAAGAAAATAAGGCCAGTGAGGCAAGAAGGGGCTTGATCAGGACAGCCCTTACAGTCTTAAGTTTTCTTGAAAGAAGATAGAAACTCCTAGATTTTTTGGAGCACATTACCTAATGACCTGAGATAGATTAAGCCCATCTCATGGTTCTTTGACTTGTAACCTATACTTGAGAGGTAAAAAAAAAAAAGATGCCTCTGCCATTTATTAGTTTTTTGAAAAATATTATTAAGCTATTAATAGTAAAATTAAGTACTCTTAGATACTATAACTTACACAACACAGATCAACAAGTCATTTATGAAGATTTAGAATAAACTGCTGGGATAACTAACCATAATCCTGAGTCCTGCTTGTTAGTTTTTGGTTTTGTTCTTGTTCTTTTTCCTGGGGGGGGCGTGCATTTTCCAGGGCTGGTTTTCATGTAACTCACCGAGATCTTACTAAAGGTATAGATGATTAAAAACATAAAAGAGAGGAGGAACTGGATCCGGAAGCCACCAAATCTCTTCCTCAAATATTCTGGCAATGTCACCACCTGTACAAGCCACAAGACAAGTCACCATCAGATAGTGAGTGTGGAAGAGGCAGATCGGTGGGGATGTTGCCAATGGTGGGACTGGCCCAGGAATACAAAATGTGGGGTCACTGCCTCTGGTGCCGGTCAAGATTGGACAAACAAGAAAGGGCAATATTGCTGTCTTCAAGAAGCCTTGGAATCCAGCTTCCTGTGCAATCTTTGGAATGCAGATGGACATTCAGCTAATTAAAATTTTCTAGTGATGACAAATAACTTTTATGGAATAATCATAGAGTAAAAGCAAGTACCTTGTCATATACTACAAAGATATCTAGTACTCAAAGGAGATGGAATCTGACTCTACAGCTTGTATCCAAACTGCCAGTCTAGATGCTGGTGCCCAAATGATCCCATTCTGTCTCTACACTGTCTAAGGCTGTATGCACCAGGAATTCAGGATCATTCCCTCTGTACTCACTATGTTCCTGGACTAGAAACTGGGACCATATCCATTTAACAATTATTGATATCCCTACTATAGCTACCAGATCCCTGATACACCATGGTAGGCATATTAATAATTGTTAAATGGATATTATCCCAGTTTTGGTCCTATCTTTTTGTGCTCTTGTCCATCTATCAACACATCTACTTTAAGTTCTAACTTAAATTCCACCTGCTTGATGATGCACCACTCTTGTTAGTGTCAGTTTTTTAAATCTTAGCCATTCTGGTGTGTATTGTAAATATTTAAAAAAATTTTTATATCACAATGTTTTAATATCTTAAAAATATCTTTCTGGCTTGGGAGAGATTGACCTTCCCCATACTAGTCAATATTTAAAGATAATAAAGGGCCCAGCATAGAGTATGCCTTTGATATCTGAATTAACCAATCCAGAGCTAGACTTCCTCTAGCTAGCCTGTGCACCCCAGGAGACAATATCCCTCTGCTCATTCATGTCATGATCAGGTATTAGGCAACTAGAGGTCAACTCTATAGCTCCAGACCTATTGAAATTATTTAAACTAGGCAATCCTACACTGTTCATTCTGTCCTGCCTTGACTTTCCCATGGAAACACCAATAAAGTCCCAATTCCCTTTACTCCTTTCTTCTGCCTCCTGACCATCCTGGTGTCTTTCCCAAGAGGTCCTTCCTGCATGGCATGCTATCTCAGACACCCTCCTATCTCTACGACCTATGGTTATATTACTCATTTTTCCTGAGTTGCTTCTGTTTCTACATTTGTTGTCAAAGTCAACTGACTAGCTCATAAATAGAATAAAAGAATGAGTATGCAGAAGTATCATATTTTAATAGCATTTTCTTTTTTTTATTATTGTATACAAATGGGATACATGTTGTTTCTCTATTTGTACATAGAGTCAAGGCATACCATTTGTGTAATCATACGTTTACATAGGGCAATGATGTTTGATTATTTTTTTTCCTTCCCCCCCACCCCTCCCACCCCTCTTTCCCCTCTATACAGTCCTTCTTTCCTTCATTCTTACCACTCTCCTTATCCCTAACCCTAACCCTAAACCTAATGTTAACCCCTCCCACCCCCCATTATATGTCCTCATCCGCTTATCAGCGAGATCATTCGTCCTTTAGTTTTTTGAGATTGGCTTATCTCACTTAGCATGATATTCTCCAATTTCATCCATTTGCCTGTAAATGCCATAATTTTATCATTCTTCATTGCGGAGTAATATTCCATTGTATATATATGCCACAGTTTCTTTATCCATTCATCAACTGAAGGGCATCTAGGTTGGTTCCACAATCTGGCTATGGTGAACTGAGCAGCAATGAACATTGATGTGGCTGTATCTCTGTAGTATGCTGATTTTAAGTCCTTTGGGTATAGGCCAAGGAGTGGGATAGCTGGGTCAAAGGGTGTTTCCATTCCAAGCTTTCTGAGGAACCTCCACACTGCTTTCCAGAGTGGCTGCACTAATTTGCAACCCCACCAGCAATGTATGAGTGTTCCTTTCATTCATCTGGAAGAATAAAAAACCTAGAATAGCTAAAGCAATCCTCAGTAGCAAGAGCGAAGCAGGGAGTATCGCAATACCAGATCTTCAACTCTACTACAAAGCAATAGTAACAAAAACGGCATGATATTGGTACCAAAATAGACAGGTAGATCAATGGTACAGAATAGAGGACATGGACACAAACCCAAATAAATACAGTTTTCTCATACTAGACAAAGGTTCCAAAAATATGCAATGGAGAAAAGATAGCCTCTTCAACAAATGGTGTTGGGAAAACTGGAAAACCATATGCAACAGAATGAAATTAAACCCCTATCTCTCACTCTACACAAAACTCAACTCAAAATGGATCAAGGACCTCGGAATCAGACCAGAGACCCTGCATCTTATAGAAGAAAAAGTAGGTCCAAATCTTCAACATGTTGGCTTAGGATCAGACTTCCTTAACAGGACTCCCATAGCACAAGAAATAAAAGCAAGAATCAACAACTGGGATAGATTCAAACTAAAAAGCTTTCTCTCAGCAAAGGAAACTATCAGTAATGTGAAGAGAGAGCCTACAGAGTGGGAGAATATCTTTGCCAACCATACTTCAGATAGAGCGCTAATTTCCAGATTCTATAAAGAACTCAAAAAACTCTACACGAAGAATACAAATAATCCAATCAACAAATGGGCTAAGGAAATGAACAGACACTTCACAGAAGAAGATGTACAAGCAATCAACAGATATATGAAAAAATGTTTAATAGCATTTTCTTAATGATTAATTATAGTATCTTTTCATGGGGTTATTTGCTGTTTATATATTTTATTTGGTGAAACATTAGTTCAAACCTTTTTATTATCAAATTGTAAGATTTTTCAACATGTATATTTTTCTGAATATAAGTGCTTTATTATAAATGTTTTACAAATATTTCCTCCCAGTCTCTAGCTTGGTTTTTCATTTTCTTAATATATTTCAAAGTAAAAATTTAAATTTTGATGAAGTCTAGCATAACAATTTCTTTCTTTATGATTTATGCTTTTGGGGGTTCTCAAGAAATCATTACCTACCCAATCTCCTTGATTTTTGAGTAATACTTTTAATGGATATAAAGTTCTTATTTAATAGTTTTTTTCTTCTTTTCCAACATTTTGAATATGTCATTCTTATGTTTTCTGGCTTCTGATGTTTCTACTGAGAAGTTGACCATTAAGTATGTCATTGTTCCCTTAAATATAATGTGTCATTTTCCCCTTATTGCTTTCAAGATTTTCTTTTTGTTTTTAGCAGTTTCACTATAATATACCAGAGGTGTGATTTTCTTTGTGTTTAACCTATTCAGTGTTTGTAAAGTTTTTTGGATCTGTAAATGAACATTGTCCACCTAGCTTGGGAAATTTTTAGTCATTATGTCTTCAAAAAATGTTTTTCTGCTTCCTCTTTCTGGACTCCAATTACATGCATGTTGGACTGTTTGATATTGTATCACAGGTCTCTGGGGGTTTGTTTCTTCAGTTTTTTTCTCTGTTCTTTATCCTAGGTAATTATTTTTTTATTATTTAATTTTTTTAATTCTAGGTAATTCTTATTGTCTTAAAATTCATTGATTCTTTCTTCTGTCATTTAAAATATGCTATTGAGCTCCTCTTGTGAATTTTAATTTCAGTTACTATGCCTTCCAACTCTAAAATTCCCACTCAATTCTTTCCTATAGTTTCAGTGTCTCTGTAGAGAGGCCCTATTTGTTCATTTGTTAATATCACATTTCCTTTACTTTTTTGAAAATACTCGTCATAGCAGATTTGAAGTCTGTCCATTAGGTTAATATATGGGCCTGCTCAGAATGTGGGTCATTCATCTTCCTATTTTTTTTATGTCTAGTAATTGTGGGTAGAAAACTGGTCATTGGAAATAATACAATGGAGTGCTCTAGAATCTGTTTCTTTTTCTTCTGGGGATTGCTGTTTCTGATTTAGTAGGTAATTAACTTTCCTAGACTGAAGCTTCCAAACCTTTCATGGTCAGCCCTCCCCAACCCATGTCCATAGTTGATGTTTCTGCTTATTTTTTTTCCAGTTTCTAGCTGCTACTAATTAAATCTGGCCCTCAGGAGGTTTCCTATGAACCTGTGTAGTATGGAAATAAGTCAAGGATTTGAACCAGATTTATTGTCAGATTTGGGGGTCAACCCTCTCTTTGGTTTCCTTGTTTTTTTAGTGCCCCACCTAAATTTCCAAGTGCTTTGCCTGTCCTTTGACACTTCAAACCAGTAAGAGTTCTGTTTTCCACTGCTTATACTATATGGTTTGGGAAATATACACAGTTGAAGGTGTAAAAAGTGAAAAATCTCACCAGGTGCAGTACTGTCTTTCCAGGATAGATCTCCTTCTCTTTCTGGATAGGCTCTCTGGAGTCTCATATAATGCATGTATACTTTAGTGATCAGCCAGGGATTTGGAATTTTTATATTTTATTCACAAATTGTTCTCTATCTCAAGGATACAAAGATATTCTATACTTCCCTATAAAACTTTGAATTTTTTTGAATTTTATGTTTAAGTCTTTAATCAACCTAAAATTATTTTGTGTAGAGTATGGATCCAATTTTATTTTTTTCATGTGGTAATCAGTTGGCCTTCCTTTCTTTAGTGATCTGCATGCAATACCATCAATGCCATAAGTCAAAATGTCCATATATGATGACTGTTTCTGGGATTTCCCCTCTTTCACTTATGGGTATGTGTGTATGTCAGATTTCTATTACTGCAAAAAAACCCCCTGAGATAAATCAACTTAAGAAGAGAACGGTTTATTTTGGTTCACAGTTTTGAAGGTTTTAGTCTATGAACAATTGACCCCATTGCTTTGGGCCTGTTATGGTATCACAGCAAGAGTGTGTGGCACAGAAAGTTGCTTATCTCAAGGCAGGATGGAAAAAAAGGGAGAGGAAAGGGCTGGGGTTTGAATATCCCCTTCAAGAGTATGCCCCCAATGATTAGAAGCTAGGCCCCACCTCTTAAAGATTTCTACCACTTTCCAACAGCACCATGGGCTGGGGATCAACTCCTTAATATATGGGCCTTTGGGGGACACTTGTATAAATCACAGGAGCGAGTTTATCTCTGTGTTAATATTAAACTGCATTAATTATTACAGCCTTCTAATAAATTCTTTATTTTGTGAGGAGGGGTATCAGGGATTGAACTCAGGGACACTTAACCTCTGAGACACATCCCCAGCCCTATTTTGTATTTTATTTAGAGACAGGGTCTCACTGAGTTGCTTAGTGCCTTGCTTTTGTTAAGGTTGCCTTTGAACTTTTGATCCTCTTGCTTCAGTTTCCTGAGTTGCTGGGATTACAGGTGTGCACCATCTTAATATTTGGTAGGGCAAATCCATCTTCTTTATCTGTGATAGCAACATCTTTGTTATTCTTATACTCTTAAACATTTATTTCAGAAGCAGTTTGTCAAGTTCCTCAGAAAACCCTGTTTGAATTTTGTTTGGAATTACATTCCACACACAGACCAATTGGGAGAACTGACATTTTTAGGCTATTGAGTCTTCCAATCTTTAACATAGTTGTTCTCTTCGTTTATTTAGGTTTTATTTTTTAATAAAGTTTAAAATGTTTTCTATAAGAGCTTTAAAGGATAAACTCTTGAGTAAGCCAACAGTTATTGGTGTCTGTTTATCTAAGGCAGAATGATGTCTTGTAGGCATCTTGGGGTTTAGGGAGGTCAGTACAAGGTCAAAAGACTAAGAAGTTTAACTTGTTCTCTAGGATGTTTTTAGTACATTTGCAAAATTTGTGAGACAAATATTTAGAGAACAGAGTAACTGATAGTGGATACTTACCCGAGCCTTAATGTAAATAGGAATAAATATCCAACCAAGAACAAAGACCATAAATATAGTCTGAAACCAAAAAGAAGAACAATTAAATCAGGGGCCCATCGAGGTCAAGCTCTTAAATGAGATGCAAGCTCAGTTACTATTACGTTTGAGCCTGATATATGTATCATTACTTGGGACTTACAAATAAAGGTCCAAGAATACACCGTTCAGAACAAAGAAATTAATTTTCAGGCACATGATCTTTACCTACAAAAGATTCTTTTTAAAAATATTTATTTATTTTTAAAAATATTTACTCTTGGTACTGGGGATTGAACCCTGGGCACTTTACTAATGAGCTTTTCCCCCAGTACTTTTTATTTTTTAAAAAATTAAAACAGGGTCTCACTAGTTGCTGAGGGTCTTCTTATGTTGCCGAGACTGGCCTGAATTTGTGAACCTTCTGCCTTAGCCTCCCAAGTAGCTGGGATTATAGGGATAGTCAACATTCCAAGTGTTTATAAAAAAGTCTTAATTTGGGGAAGTAAACTTAGCCCATTTCCAATGTATTTAGTTTTGATTTATTGTTAGTCTACTCCCAGAGAAGAATGAGGGTGGTTTATATTTTAATAAATTTATAAGATTGTTAAAAAATAAGAAAACATTCAGGGAAAAAGGAGAGAAACTATGTCAAAATGTCACACAATTGAAATTAAGTAACAAATTTGGTTCTGGATTTATTTATAAAAAAGGGTAAGGTGAAGTGAGTATATGAAGAAAAGAGAAGTTTGAAAATTCTGAGAAGTTCATAGTGATGATGAATAGGGCTTCTTACTAGGTTTTGACTCTGTAGAAGTATTCTTTATGTTTTATAGACTAGAAGTACAAGGATGAGACAAAAAAATGTGGAGCTTTCTGATTACTAAATGATTTTAAAATTAATTTATAATTTGGGTGAATGAATTATATTTCCTACAACAAATATATTCCATTAATTAAATAAATAATCCAATATTTTACATGTTTTATGGTTGGAACTGGTATTTTGGGGAGATTACTTAGGAGATTTATAGCAACAAGTTGAATTTCTCAAAGAGCTCAGTTTTCAATATGTACTGCAAAGATAAACATATACACACAGATATGTCTATATATACACTATATATACATATACATACACATATATATCTGTATATGAACATCATATACATATAGATATATGTTTAAATTTTAATATAATCTTTTCCCTACCTAATATCCTAACAGTTCTTTGTTCACTATGTTCCTGTGGTTGTAGGGATATAAACAGTCTGTTTGTTATTTACTAAGAATGAAAACCAACACAATCCTTTTGAAAAATCAAACACATAGTTCCTTTCCCCCACAACTTCTCAATAAATCTTTCATAGTTATTCCAGATTGCAAGCAAGTTTTTAAGTTTATAAGTTTTATTTGAACAATAATAAAGGTTGAGGTTAGTTGCTGCAAAAGGTATTACTTACATTCCATTCAAAGGCCCCAATAGCGATCCCTGAAGATGCTCCTGTTCCAGATAGGCCCATAAAGTGGCCACTGCCAATATGTGTAGCAAAAATAGAAGTACCTATCTGAAAATAAAAAGATAAATACATGTCAGATCTCACAAATGCAAACTCCCACCAAATTTCACACTTTTTCAAAAGGGATTATTCCTTGGACAGAATTCTCATTTAGGTTTTTTCTATACATCCTCTAATCATGAATTAGAAGACAAGTAAAGAGGGAGAAAATGAAAAAGGTAGAATAGTCATACTTATGCTGTCACTTTCCACAAACTCCATTAATATACTTGTAATTTCCCAAAGCAGAAATATTAGTATAGTATAATTGTTTGAAATAATTTAAAACTATAAACAATGTAACTGGTTGTGAGACTGGTTAAAATACTAAGGTACATGATTGTGATGAAGTACAATGTAGCACACGGAAGGAATAAGGTAGCTCTATTAAGTGATAAAATAAGGTAAATAAGCGAGGTGTGGTAATGCAGGCCTATAATCCCAGCAGCTCAGGAGACTGAGACAGGAGGATTGCAAGTTCAAAGCCAGCCTCAGCAACTTAGTGAGGCCCTAACCAACTTAGCAAGACCCTGTCTCAAAATAAAAAAGACTGCAGATGTGGCTCTGTGGTTGAGTGCCCCTGGGTTCAATCCCTGGTACCAAAAAAAAAAATTAAATAAATAAAAAAATAAACTATATATATATTTAATTATATAATGTATACTATATTTATATGATAAATTTTATATATAAAAACAATCTCTAAAATTGTATATATTTTACATTTGTGCACATATATATTTACATATGCGTGGGAATGATTCTGGCAAGATATATAACAAAATGCTTCTGGGGCTAGAATTATGGTTACAGAGATGGAATGGGGAGAATATTTCAAGTTCCATACTTAGACTGTAATTTTTGTTTTTTTACAACCAACATCTGTTACTTTAAAAATGAAAAAGTCCTAGAGGCACATAAAAGGAACAAAATACCTCCAAAACCAATAATAACTTCTGAATGGAGTGGAGACACCCACACCATTTAAAACCGTAATTCAACTATAATGTCATTGGCATCAAACACATTTAAAACCAAATTATCAAGGGAGGCTGAAAACAACAAAGGCTTTTAGGTAAATGAAACCAAGAAGAAAACAGCATTGGCAATGTTAACATAAAGTAGTACACAAGACTAAAAAGGCTTAGAAGTGACCAATAAAAGACAAGGTAATCTAGAAGAGACATGTAACAAGTACTCAAATAATGGTAGCTATTTTTAGTCTTAAGGATATTTACTACATTTACCATAATATGAAAAATTATATAAAGTGTAAATTGCCTAATAATACAGGGCATAAGTAATGGAATGTCCATATGATATGATACTATGAAACTGCATATACATATAAAATATCTATATGTATATCTATGTTTATCAATCCTGAAAGTTGTTCATAGTACATGAGGAAATGAAAAGATGGGCTATAAAGTAATTATTCATTTTTTCAATAATAATATTAGTTATTATTATTATTTATTTTTTAGTAGCAGGGATTGAACCCAGGGGTGCTTAACCACTGAGTCACATCCCCAGTCCTTTTAAAAAACTATTTTACTTAGAGACAGGATCTAGCTGAGTTGCTTAGAGTCTCACTAAGTTGCTGAGGCTGGCCTTGAACTTGTGATCCTCCTGCCTCAGCCTCCTGAGGTGCTGGGATTACAGGTATATGCCACCATGCTTGGCTCAATAATTATTAATTAATGTGTACTGCCAACTAAGGGCCAGGTACAATGTTGTAGGTGTTAAGAATACAACAGTAAGTAAAATAGAGAAAGTCCTATCCCTGCCCTCATGAAGCTAACATTCTTTTGGGGAAGAAGAGAAACAATAAATTCAATATATTGTGGATTTATTTTATAGCACAGGAAATAGTAATAAGTACTATAGAGAAAAAAAGTTGGGAAAGTGGATAAGAATGCTAAATAATAGGGTTGTCAGGGTATACTGTCCTGAGAAAAGAGCTAAGAAATACCAGAAGAGCTGACACAGCAAGCTGTGGGGATAGCTAGGGAGAAATCCAAGCAGAGGCAGCAGCAGATGGAAAGGCACTGAGACAGGAGCTCTCGAGGACACTGGCCAGAACTGGGGACAGGCATTCTAAGAGAGGAAAGGAGGTGTAAATCATCTGTAGCCTGATGTAGGTCATTATGACAGTGGGCTTTCATTCTGGGTGAGATGGGAACCCCTGGAAGGTTCTAAGCAGAAGAGCATCATTGTCTAATTAAAGTTCTAAAAGACTCCCTTTAGCTGTATTTTTGAGACTAGAAATACAGGAGCAAAGATAGAAGTATGGAGTCTAGAGAAGAGGCTATTATAATTTATCAGGTGAGAGATGATGGCCGCTCAGAGCTGAAGATGGAGTGGATGAGAACTGGTTAGACTCCAGATATATTTTTTAGACTGAGTCACAGGATTTCTTGATGGATAGGATATTGGATGTGAGAGAATAATAAGGGTTTAAGATGACTCCAAGTTTGTGAATCCCAGCAGCTAGAAGGATGGAGTTGCTATTAAAAAGATGAAGAAGATGGCAGGAGGAGCAGATTTTCACAGCAAAATTGAGAGTTCTCTTTGTGACATGTTTAGTGTGAGATCCCTGTTGGGTCTTTCAAGTAAAGGAATTCAGTTGAAGGGAAAGATCTGGGTTAGGGATAAAAAGTTGGAATTTGCTAGCATGTGGTAGGTATTTAAAGCCATGAGACGAGATAAGACTGTCAAGTGAGGAGTGTAACTGGACAGAAGGCAGGGACTAAGGACCTGGTGCTCCCCAGAAGCTGTAAGGGGATCTAAAATCTCAAAAGGACTAAAAATCTGGGGAGTCAGGCAAGAACCTGCAAGAGAGTCTGAGCAGAATCTAGGGAAGCTAAAGAAATAAGGAGGGATGAGAGCCTGAGAGCCAGGCAACCAAACGGGAGGGGTAGAGGACTGAGGGTTTCAGATGCCACAGCTAAAGAGGTTAAGACGAGAACTGAGAAGTTACCACAAAAACAGGCGATGTGGAGGTAACTGGGGACCCTGACAAGACTATTGATATCCATCAATATTTCCTGATTGAACAAGAATATAAAAGAAAAAAGAAAGGGTGGCAAATTTTCTTGTATTTCAATTGCTTTTAATGTATTTTGTTTTCTAAGAAAAATCCTAATAATGAAAAAGAAATTGATAAATCAAAATATGTACAAACATTGGGAGGTTAAGCATATCAATATCTTATGAAAACCCATTACAAGTTTCACAGTTATACAAGGTAACATGGACAGCAGATTCCTATTTCTCTGGGAACAGAAAACACCTGTCTAGGACCACAGTGTGGCTGGTACTAAAGACTGGGTGCTTCATAGCTCAGGAGGAGATCTTGTTGTTAGAATCTCCCATCAAAAAATAAACTAAGTACAACGCCCAGTGCAAACAGCACTTTGCTACATCAATCTCTTCATATACTAGGTTTATAAAAAAGAAAATTAAAGCATAATGCAGAGAGTTAAAAAGAGCTTTCTCTCAAATCTCCCAGATAACAGAAACAAGGCCTCTTTAACGTTGCTTGATCCATCAGTTAATGACTGTGCTTTCCTGTTTCCTTTGAATAAAGACATTTTTTTCTCTAGAGACATGGAGGTTATCCTGATGTGAAAATCCAAATTCTTGTCATAAGACTGGTTAATATTTGAGGACAAAGAATAAGTGACTAAATAAAGGCCTGGTTGTTACACAATTTTCTAAATATATCTTAAATTCCTATGCGGGAAATGTATGTATATTTTTACATACGTTATGCTTGGCATCTTCCTTCTCCCTGTGGTGCCCCTACCCATACCAGTAAAGATACAGGGCTACAGAAGGGTAACTGCCTCCACTATTGTGGGGGTTTTTGATTTATTCCTCTTAGACCAATCTCTTTTTATAATCCATAAGTTAACATACAAAGAATAAAAATGTTCTACTTTTAACTCTACTTCCCTTCATCTAGGTGGAGCAGCCTCTATGCTGTTCTGCACGTCCATGCTTTGGGGTATGCTGCTTCCTCTGCATGGAATGCCCTCATACTTTGTCTACCTAGAAAACATTCCATCTCTAAATGCTGCTCACATAATCCCACCTCCTTAAGACCTTTCGTATGTTGAATCATTCATCAAGCACATCTGGTCTGTATACTTCCTAATAAACTTCTTGTCCTGCATTGTAATATACTCTAATTAGTTAAATATGTATCCTACTCTCATTCTTGAGTCTGCTATTCCATATGGAAGGGTGGTCTATTTTCTACCTATGTCCTGGAGCCTAGAACAATGCCACGTATGCACTGGGCACCTAGTAAATGGTTATTAAACTAAACTGTGATGAATGGGAACATTTAGATTAAGAAAATACTTAAAAGAGTTAAGGAAACTACTAATTAAATGACATGCCTGACTTAGCAACTTCACATTATTTTGTATAAGTCATCTACATTAAAGTAATAAACAAACTAACACACAGCTCCCTAAATGAATTGCCACATGCAAGGTTTACTCACCGACCACCATGATAGATTTCTGCCAGCCAGGAAGAAGTCTTTTATTGTTGCACGACTACTTGATATCATAGCCTAAAACAGAAATAAAAAAACACCCCGGTGGAATAGAAGAAATTAAACTACTCCAAAGACACAGGTTTCTCAAAGAGATAACTCTCATTTTCCCCCAAATTCATTCTTCCCTTCTTTCTTTTTAGAAATAGAATCTGCTATATCTAAATACTACCCTGCGGTAGAGGAGAGTCATGACTGCCTAGCTGGAGACTATCATCTCTTCCAACTATGAGACTGTAGGGTCATGGTCATTTCTCTGTACTCTTGTGAAAAAAGATTGCTTTATCCACCCCCTCCCCAAATAGCTAGTGCAATAGCTTCTGGTGGAGTCTGGAAGATTACTGGTTAATCAAGAATAGCAAATGTTCCTGAACATATGCCTAGCTTCTTTCCAGAGGGGAATCATACTGTCATTACTATGGTGTTCTTCCAATTTATCAAGTCCTTACTACTATGGGCCTTCAGCTCTCATTCTCAGATCTGATATGGTCAAAAGACCAAAGAGAAGCTTTTCTGGGTTTTCCACGACTAGCATGAGCTAAGAATGATAGCTGGTTGATAGAAATAGTTTTCCATGCAAAGAGTGAACTTTCTGCCACCATTCAAGGTATCTGCATTTTTAACAGGCATTCTCTTTATGTTATAAGGCCTTAAACCCAAAAAGTAACTCTCTAAATTCACATATATTAAATCAATCTCACTTCATCCATTCAGTGAATATCTATAAAGGTCCTACTATGGTATAGCTAACCCTTCTTGAGAAAGGTGTCTTTGTATGTAGGTAGAGGTACACGAGACTTCGAATTTACAAAACATTCTACGAGGAATGAAATCATTCTTTCTTTCCATTTTAAAAAGAACAAACAGAAAGTGGAGGTTCTGGCAAGAAGGTGACTTAAGCACATATCCATGATTCTTTCTTCCTCCCTACTCTCCCTCTGGAATAAAATAACAAACCACAACAGTTAGATTGCAGGGAAGATGCATCCAACACTTCATACAAGATCTCTGGACTGAAATTGATAGAAACAAGAGCCTAAAACATGTATACCTCCCTGGCTCAACATCCTGTAAAGGCTAAGGCATCAGCAACAAAGACTGACTTCCCAGTTTAATAGGAGGGCTCAGTAGACTTGTATTTGTAAGTACTTAAAAGGAGTTCATCTATGCAATTATTTATTTCAATTCAGTGGGAAAAGGGTGGTTTATTTAATAACTGGAATAAAATAAATATAGAATCCTCCCACTGCATCACATAAAAAGGCAAATTCCAGATGATACAGAGATTTAAATATTAAAAAACCTACAAAATATTAGAAAAATTCGTATAATATTTTCACAGTTTTAGAGTAAAGGAACACAATTCTTTTTCTTTTGTTTTTTGGTACTTAACCACTGAGCCTCATGCTCAGTCCTTTTTATTTTTTATTTTGAGACAGGGTCTCAGTAAGTTGCTGAGGGCCTTGCTAAGTTGCTGAGCCTGCCTTTGGACTTGCAATCCTCCTGCCTCTGCCTCCTCCCGAGCTGCTGGGATTACAGGCATGTGCCACTGCACCCAGCAGAAATATGATTCTAAACCAGGCAAAATATATAGAAGATATAAAAGAATAGAGAGATTGTTAATTTCCTTTAAAGAAAACAAAAACTCAAATAACAAAAAGACACCATTAACAGGTCTGGACCAGTGGTACTCAAATAGGGGTAACTTGACTTATTCTATCCTTCCAGAGAAAATTTGGCAACATTTGAAGACATGTTTGGTTGCCACAACTGGGTCAGGGTCAGGGATTCTTCTAAGTATTGGTAATGTACAGGTCAGACCAACTCCCCCACAATGGAATTATTCAGTCCCCAAAGTCAGTAGTTCTGGGGTTGAAAAACATTTGTGTAGACATATGATAGTTTAGAAAAAATATTAGTGGTTCAAAGGAAAGATAAATTGATAAAAGCAAAGTCAAACAACTTCATTCAAATAATAGGCAATAAACTGGCTATTCTCATAAGAGAAAAATCAGAGGACAATAAAATCATGAAAAAATGCTCAGTCTCACTCAGAGTTTGAAAAGCATAAATTAGAGCTTCAATGAGCTACTACTGTTCATTCATCAGATTGGAAAAACAAATTAAATAAGGCTGGTAAGGGACTGGGGAAAGAGCATGCTCATAAACTGCTTGTGAGAAATGAAAGTCTCATTTGGGGATTGCCATTTAGTAGTATCTTTTAAATTTTAAAGTAAACATGCTCTTCTGACTCAGCAATTCCATTTTGGGAATCTCTGTTACATGAGTTAACAAGCAACAATACATTAAACGAACAGATCTGGCAACAAATCTAAGGGTCAATTAGTAGAGAAGAGCTGAATAGTACATATTTGTATTAGCATAATGCAGCTAATTAAAACATGAATTAGATCTATATCTATTGACCTGTGGGACTCTACAAAATAAACTAAGTGAAAAACAGCAAGTTTCAGAATAACGTGTATGATATGATTCTATTTTTTTGTGAAGACAACACAAAAACTCTATATATGTATCTATATGTGCATAGGGGAGGAAGGATACATGGTCCCTGGCTATCTCAGAGAGATGGGAATGGACTGGGAAAGAATAACTTATTTTTAAAATACTTATATTTCATGTCTTACAATGAGAATGTAAATATTTTGAAATTAACAACAGTATATGAATCTCAAAAAGAACCAAGGGAAAGATAAAAATAAAGAAGGAAAGGAATCAGAGTATTCTAGATACTGCGTATGTTTTATGGCTCCCAGAAGAAGAGCAGAAACAACAAGTTTCCTTTGGAATTGACCAGACAGCTTACTAGTTCTCTGACCTCTGTCAGACAGAGGCCTCAATTGGTGCCAAGAGCAAGCTGTGTGTGGGCTTCCTAAACAATAAGGGAATTGGGACAAGGATTCCCATACAAATGCGCACTCAGAGCCCCTGCCTAGACCACCTAATAACTGAGGCCATTGAAGAAAAGAAAATAATTTGTTTGAATGATCTGGATAAATACTTCAGGCTTGCCTTTTACATTTGGAATAAAAGGCCTAAGCAGTCATCCTTTGGCGTTCGTGAGGGATTGGTTTCAGGAGCCCCCATGGATACTAAAATCTGAGGATGTTCCAGTTCCTTATATAAAATGGTATAGCATTTGTACATAACCTATATAATACTCCCACTTACTTTAAATCATCTCTAGATTACTTCTTCTATCTAATATTACATAGTTGTAAAACTGTATTGTTGAAGAAATAATTGAAAAAAATGTTTATACATATTCAGCACAGATTTTTAAAAAAATTTCAGTTGGTGAATTTGTGGATTCAGAATTCTTGGATGTGAAAGGTCGACTGTATTTTTAGTTCTGGTACAAAGTTCTCTTAACAGGATGGAATTTCTATCTTCATTAGTCCATCTGCCCAATAGAGAGATGACTCATTGGAAGCCTTTGAGAATGTCCAATGATTGCAATTTCAAAAGCCAGCTTCACTGTAAAATCCGCCTGTGACCTGGTGGAGCACACCAAAATAAAGGTTACATGGGCATTAAAACTTTGGCTGGGAGGAGGCCATCCAGCATGAAAGCTTTTCCACTGGTTAACAACTGATGGACTAGTCACCAGCTATTCTTGCTTGCTGAAGCAGGCCAGTCAGAGGCCTCTGATGGTTAACAACTTAGTCAAGGAGAGATACTGAGACACTACCCAAAGTTTTCATACACACTTGATATTTTAGTGGAACAAGGGCTATGTCTGGTCCTTGGTGGTATGGTTAAGGGACATATTTTTGAGAGCTTACATGCTAAGCTCTAGTGGACAGATGGCAGTAAAAGAGATGTGACTCTACCCTACTGAGACAACCTTATACTAGAAGAGAAAATATAATCTCTTTACTCAAATTTAAAGGGAGCATTTAGAGCACTAAGTTACACATGATTTTTGTCAGAGTAATTAAGCTTATGAATCAGGTCAGCTCTAAGTTTGAACTTGAACTCCACTATTCCCTGGATATTATTTAACCTTTTTGAACCTCAGTTCAAATAACAGTACAGTCCTCTTTCTATATCCATGGGGGATTAATTCCAGAACTCACTGAGGGAGGATACCAAAATCCAAATCATTTTGATGTTATAATTTAGATATTATAATATCTAAACAATGGAAATAATTGTTACACCCTATTGTTTATGGAATAACAAGAAAAAAGTCTGTGTGCAGTACAGATGCACATTTTTCCAAATAGTTTTGATATTTTGTTGAACCTGCAGATAAAGGACTCCTGGATAGGAAGGGCAGACTATGTTATTCACAGAAAAGTTGGGAAGATTATCATTCTCATCATCATGATTATCAAAACAAGGAGTAGGGGGCTGGAGTTGTAGTTCAGTGGTAGAACACTTGCCTAGCAAGTGTGAGGCACCGCGTTCAACTCTCAGCACCACATATAAATTAGATGAATAAATAAAAAGTTTCATCAACATCTAAAAAATCATTAAAACCATACGAACAAACAAATAAAAAACCCAAACAAGGAGGATTTGTGAAATACCCCTAAGATTTTAGGTTCTAGGAGAATTTGACCTGATTATTTGGAGGGTGGCAGGGCACGTGAGGAGGTGATGATGAAGGATGGCTTTGCTGATGAGGAAGCATGCTTACTCTTGGCAGGAAGGGTGAGCAGAGGCTAAGCAAAGGAAGGGTGGAGAGTTGCACAAGGCAGGGGCCAGGAGGCCAGGTGTTGACAAGGCACTGTCAGAGAGGGATCAAACCTACCCCGAGTCCCAGGCTCCGCCCTCCCCTGGAGCTACATCATACCCACAGGCCGAGGCCCAGGACCAAGAGGAGGTAAAAAGCCATTGAGAGTGTGTCCACACTGCTCTGGGAACTGAGGCCCACAGTGCTCCAGTTCCAGTACTCTCCTTCGGGGAGGTCCATGGTGGCGTTTCTGGGCCAGGTAAGCAGCACTGGCTCCCACGAGGGCACAACGGCTTGGGTTCCCAGTCTGGCTCTGGATCGCAGGGTATTCTGGGAAGGGCCACAGGGCAGCTTGGGTGTTTCCAGCAGGCCCTCGGCCCACTTCCGGCCAGGCTGCAGAAGGTCTTTTTTCCTTGGGTGGGGTTAGGTCCAACTTTTGGAAGATGACAAGCACTTCTTGGCGACTAGGCGAGGTCCAGCGCTGCCCCTTTGTCAACTCTTTATCCTCAGCCTCAGCCTAAGGTAGGAAGTGGCAGGACTAGTGTGAGAACTGAAGCAGAACGGGTCATGCTCTTTCCAAGCCATATTAGGACCTGGGGCGAAGGGAGAACGTGGTAACATAGCTCCTGTTATTTACGTTTTTGATATTTTGTTCATGGTGGGTTTTTTGAATTAATTTTGACTGTTGTTGTTCTGTTTTGACAACCTCTTAAATCTTGAGCCAAGTCAATAGCCTCACTCAGGCTTCGGTAGTCACAGCTCTGGTGAGACAAACTTATTAGAGAAGGTTTTCATCTTTTTGCAGTTTACTCTTTTATTGATGATGTGTGTATTTTAAATCTGGGCCGGGCACTATTTTTCTTGGTGGATTTCTTTAAGTTTTATTTTGATGATAACCGTTATGGTGCACACCTATAATCCCAGCTACTTGGAAGGGTGAGGCAGAAGGATGGCAAGTTTGAGGCCAGCCTGGACAATTTAGGGAGATCCTGTCTCAAAATTAAAAAAGGGAGGGGGTGATTGGGAATGTAGCTCAGTGGTATAGTGCTCCTGGGTTCAATCCTCAGTTCTCAAAAAAGTTTGTATTTTTAAAAATCTTGGTAAATAATACTAATGACAATAATTATAGCCAACACTTATTTAGCTATTACTAGTTGCCAGATCTTCCATGTACTTTACATATATTAATCTATTTAATTCTTGCAATAACCAAATAGTCTAGATCTATGACAAAGTTGGGGAGGCTTATTCTTGAAAACCAGTCAGAAACCTATGGTCTCCTGAGCAGAATTCTATGGTCCTAGTTTAGTTCAGTGCTACTCAATAGAAATAATAATGTGAACCACAGATATAATTTTTAATTTTCCAGTAGCCACACTAGAAAAGTAACAGGTAAAATTTATTTAGTTGTATTTTATTTAAACAATATACCCCAAATATACAATTAATATGAAATATACTTGAGATAGTTTATATACTTACTTTCCACACTGTCTTTGAAATTGGCCGTATAGTTTTCACAGTAATTTTTCATCAGAAATGCTCCATCTGTTTAGATTTAATAGAATTTACAGTTGAAAAAAAAAAAAGTAGATCGCATATCAAGTTACTCTAAACATACTTGAAAGTTTTCGAGTAACTGAGTTAAATGGTTGCATTTCACTTTCTTATAAGTCAGTGACAAAACTAATTCATCTTTTTAGAACTGATTTGACTTTGAAACAAAAACAACATTTCAAAATTCTGTCTGTTCAAGTTAAGTAAATTCATGAACTTTGTCAATTAAGTATTAACACTGAGTTCAAAGAGACATTATGTAATTGAAAATAATTTTTAAATTGATATCACAAAATCTTTTTCAAATTTTTGTTTTTGCTACCAATTTACATATCAGCCAGTTAAAAGTAAAATCTTTGGCATATGTAGGGACTTAGATTTCACTTATGTTGGGTGAATGTAAAATTACTGATTTGTATTATGAAAAGTTTTATTTTCAACATTAATTCTCATACCTGGCTTGCTAGGTTGCTAAATTTTCCTTTTCTTGGTTCTTAATTTAGCTCATTCACAGATATACATATTATTGAGGAAATATAAGTATGGACTGCATTAAAAAATCATTGCCACATTTTCTTTATCCATTCATCTGTTTTTGGACACCTGGGCTAGGTCTATAACTTGGCTCGTGTAAATTGTGCTGCTATAAACATTGATATGCCTGTATCAGTATAGTATGCTGATTTTAGATCTTTTGGATAAATACCAAGAAGTGGGATAGCTGGGTGATATACTGGTTCCATTCTAAGTTTTTTGAGGAATTCCCTACCACTTTCCAGAGTGATTGCACTAAATTTTCAGTTCCATCAAACAAAGTATGAGTGCACCTTTTTCTCCATATTCTTAAGGAGGAATGGGAAAAGAGAGGAACAGTGGAATGCAATTGACAAAATTATGCTATGTACATATATGAATATACCACAGTGAATTTCACCTTCATGTTTATCAAACACTAATTTAAAAAACCTAATAAAAAATTCATTGCCTTCTGTTTCTTTCAATAGTTTTATAAACTGATGATGATTCTATATCCACCCATGATGCTTTTCATGGAATCTGTTGAAAAATTGAGCAGAAATATTTTTAGTATGTTTCACAGAGTAAATGAGGCAATAAGGGAAACATCAGTCTCTTGTTTTAAAATTCCATTAAATCCTAATATGGCTGGAGTGCTATCTATCATTATAAAAACTATTTTTTCGTATCTAGGAGAAATTATTCTTTGATACAAGTAAAAGATTAAAAATATCTGTGTCATAAGTTTGATCTTTTAGATCATGAATCGATAACATTTCTTCATAGGTTTGGATGTCCTGGAGGCAAACTGTATTTAAAATAATAATTGAACAGTATTTTATATTGCATGATTCGACTAAAACTAAAGAAAGATACTTACAGATTTTCACATTTTGAATCCATTAATTTTTCATTTGAAAGGACTTGTTTTTTATGGGCAGTTGTTTGGAAATTTACTTGAAAAATGAATTTTTCTAAAATATATATTTTAGAACATTTTCATGATTTTCTAACAAGTTTTCATAACGGATATAATAATACTTTTTGGTGCAAGAATCCAAGCTGTTTTAAAGCTGGCTGAAGTTACAAATTTAAATTTAAATGATTAAAAATCATTAAACTTATGAATGATAGTAGAGTGAACAGACATTATTACCTCATGTACATGTATGACTGCATGACTGATGCGATACTGCAATATGTACAATCAGAAAAATAAGAGATTATACTCCATTTATGTATGATCTATCAAAATATATAAATACATTCTGCTGTCATGTACAACTAATTAGAACAAATAAAATAATTAAAAATGATTAAACTTTTTGTTGGATGTTTGTTTCTGATTTGAGGCAAATATTTTTTTAAACCATTGAGAGAAAACTTTTGATCAAATTCACTATGTGGTTGTTGAAAATTCCTCAATATTGTTCACTTTTTTATCTTTCAATTTTTTTTCCAGGTGGTGCTGGGGATTGTACCCAAGGCCTTCTCCACTCTACCAACTGAGCTATATCCCCAGCCTGTATCTTTCAATTTTTTAAACATCCAACAAAACAACTCTGCCGTAGTATGATGCATAATAAGCATGTTCTTTAGATAAATTGACCCTTCTGTTGTTATGAAATGACCCTTTTGTATCTGGTAACATTATTTGCTCTAAAATTTATTTTTATGATAAAATAACTACTTTGCTTTCTTTGATTAGTATTAGTATAGTATATCTTTTTTATCATTTTACTTTTACCTTATTTATGTCCTTAAAGTGAGTTTCTTGTAGTTGGCATATAGTTTGGTGTTTTTTAAAAATCAGATCATCTGCCTTTCAATTATACGAGTAATGATATGGTTTGTATAAATGTACCATCATGCTACTTGTTTTCTCTCTGTTACATGTTCTCTTTTCTCATTTTTCCCCTCTTTTTTGGGGTGTGGTGCGCTAAGCATTGAACTTGGGGCCTTGCACATGCTAGGCAAACACTCTCCCACTGAGCCAAATCCCTAGCTCTTCCTCCTTTTGGATTAATTAGGATTGTGTGTGTGTGTGCATGAATGCATTCATTTTACCTCCTTTGTGGTGTTATCACCTATACCTGTTGGGTTTTCTCAGTATTGAAATACTGCTTTAAGGTTTATAGTAAATCTCTTTACCTTAATCTAGTTTACTTTCAAGTGATATTATTTAACTTCACATATCATATAAAATAATTTTGCAATGGAATACTTCTATTTGTTTCCTACTAGCTTTTGTAATATTGTTGTCATACACTGTATTTTGCATATGTTATGAATATAACAAATTTACATTTGTTAAGAATGTTAAATTTTAATTTATAAATGTTATTGTTTTTCTTTTAAATGGTTTAATGACCTTTAAAGAGATTTAAATAATAAGGAACAATTCTTTATATTTACCCACATAGGTATTATTTCTGGCATTCTTCATTATTTCTTTGTGTAGATGGGAATTCCATCTGAGATCATTTTTCTTCTTGAATGACTTCCTTTAATATTTCTTATAGTACAAGTCTGACGATCCATTATTTGACTTTTGTGTATCCAAAAAATATTTACCTAGCCTTGTTTTTTGAAAGATATTTTTGCTAGGTAAAGAATTCTAGATGAACGTTAAAAAAAATCTAAAATTTTAAAGATATGCTCTACTGTCTGGCTTGTATTGTTCCCGTGAGGAATCTCCTGCCTTCTTTATCTTTGTATACAATGTAAATTTTTTTCTTTTGGCCATTTAAAATTTTTTTCTTAAATGAATTAATTTAAGAAATTTGCTGATCCTGCCTTGCTGTAGTTTCCTTCATGTTTTTGTGATTATGGTTTCTTGAACTTCTTGGATTTGTGGTGTATAGCTTTCATCAAATTAAGGAAGATTTCTTTCATATTTTTTCCAATCCTCTCTCTCTTAGAGAGTGTAACTACACATTTATTTGACCGCTTGAAGGTATCTTATAGGTGTCACCAATACTTTATTATTTTTTTCAATTCTTTAACTTTCTCTTAATTTTGGACAGTTTCTACTGCTAGTGTTAGAGGACAGACAGATGTGAGAGGTGGAAACATGAGGTCAAGGGAATAATTATATAAAATGGACCCACTGTGCTGACCCCCACATGCTATCTTTTCCAAGGAGCAATTTACCTGCAATCCCATCTGGGTTAAGTGGACAGCATAGGTCACACTCCTCAGCAAACTACCTGTATTTCTCTCTGTAGGAGAAATGCAGGCCTTAAATAATGTCGACAGGAGGAACTCAAGTTACCTCAAAGGGGGAGGACCTTTATGTCCCTGACATAGACCAGAGTCCTCAGGAAGATAAGGATAATCCAAGCATAAAATTTGTAAGAACAGGTGTCACCTGGTCAGCACAGGCCCAAGTGACCTAGAGTTGTCAAGGCAGATGGGACTTGAAAGTCTGTTGTCATCCTGCTGTCAGTTAAAAGTCAGGAGGTGGACCTGGACTGAACTCTCTGGAAACTTCTTTGGGATCCTCAATGAAACTGGAGTGTAAGAGAGGTGCACTATTCCTCTCCTGTCTGAGAGGACCCATTCTCTCTCTCTCGAGGTCGTCCCCCTTTCCCCTTTCCTATCCCTTCTAAAAAACTCATGCCTGTTATTCTGAGCAACATGTCTGAAATCTTTCTGACTAGACTGCAAGAATTGGAGTTTGAAGAGTTCATCCCTGTAACAATAGGTCATCAATTCACTAATCTTCTGCAATTTCTAATTTGCCATTAATCTCATCTACTCTATTTGTCATCATAGACATTGTAGCTTTTGAAGTTTAATTTTAAAAAAGTCCACGTATTTGCCAAACATGTTTGATCTTTCCTCTAGCTTCTTAGATGTATGTAATGGCATTACAATAACTGTTTAAACGTCCTTGCTTCATTTTTATTATCTATGTCAATTCTGGATCAGTTTTGATTGGTTGATATTCTCCTTATTATGGATCATATTTCTCCATGTCTTTCCATGCCTGTTAATTTGTGGTTGAATGTCAGACATTGTGAATTTTATCTTATTGGGTGCCAGATATTTTTTTATTCCCACAAATATTCTTGAGCTTTTTTCTGGTATATTATTCAATTATTTGAAAGAAGTTTAATCTATTTCAGGCTTGCTTTTAAGATTTTTTATTTTTACTTGAGATTGTAGATTAAGCCTAGGGTTAATTTTCTCCACTACTTAGGCAAAGTATTTTGAGTGCTCTACCTAATGTTCCATGAATTGTGAAATGTTCCTACTTGATGATGAGATTAGGCATATTATCAGCCCTAAATTTTCTCTGGGGATTGTACTCTTTAATTCATTTGAGTATTTATTCCTTAACCTCGGGTAGTTTTCTCATATGCATTTATGGATTGCTAATCAGCAGAATACTTTAATCCTTATATTTGTAAAGTTCTCTTTTTGTTCAAATCTTTCCTTTTAGCACTTTGCCCAAGGAACTCTAATTGCTGAGGATTCTGAACAGCTCTCAAGGAGCTGTTCAACTCAGGGAGACCACTGGGCTCTGACTATATTCTCTCCTCCCTGAACTTCAACTTTGCAAACTTTCCATGTAGTAATTTGGAGTAACTGTAGGACTCCACTTGTTTGTTTCCCTTCTCTCATGGGCCATTGCTTTTATTGCCTGATGTCCAAGGACTTAAAAAACATTTTTTTCATATCTTTTGTATTTTTTAATATTGTTTCAAGCTGGAGGGAAAATCTGGTCCCTCATACTCCTTATTAGCCAGAATCTCCAATTAAAAACATTTTCATTGGAATGATGATCCAATTAATTTCAGGCTCATTTAGTCAGGACAGTTTTTGAGGTCAGATTTGTTCTATCTTCAACAAGTCTCTTCTTGACTGTCTTTTTTCCTGTTTCCTTCTGATAAGTTAGCTTATATATCTTGTGAAGCAACCAGCGTAGCCTCCCCTCCCCCTCCCCCTCCCCTCCCCTCCCTTCCCCCTCCCCTTCCCTTGTTCTTTATGTTATCACATCCTTCCCTCCCCCTTTCCTTTATTTTACTCTAGCTTCCACATATGACTGAAAACATTTGACCTTTGAGTTTCTGAGTTGGGTTTATTTCACTTAGCATGATATTTTCCATTTCCATCCATTTACTGGCAAATATCATAATTTCATTCCTTTTATTATAGCCAAGTAGAACTCCATTATATATATCCCACAATTTCTTAATCCATTTATATATTGATGGGCAGCTGAGTTGATTCCATAATTTAGCTATTGTGAATTGTGCTGCTATAAATATTGAAGGGGCTGTATTGTAGTTGTATGATGAGTTTAGATCTTTTGGGAAAATACCAAGGAGTGGGATAGTTGCATATCCCATTAACTAGTTGGGTAGTTGGTCATATGGGGGTTCTATTCCCAGTTTTTTTTTTTTTTTGAGGAATCTTCATACTGCCTTCCAGAGTAGTTGTACTAGTCTGCAGTCCCACCAACAATGTACAAGTGTACATTTTCCCCCTCAATCTTGACAGCATTTATTGTTCAAATTCTTGATCATTGCCATTCTGATTGGAATAAAGTGAAATCTTAGTATAGTTTTTTTTAAATTTATTTTTATTGTAAACAAATGGGATACATGTTGTTTCTGTTTGTACATGGAGTAACAGCATACCATTTGTGTAATCATACATTTACATAGGGTAATGATGTTTGATTCATTCTGTTATTGTTTCCTTCCCCCACCTCTCCCATCCCTCTTTTCCCTCTATACAGTCCCTCTTTCCTCCATTCTTGCCCCCCTCCCACCCCCCATTTTGTGTCATCATCCGCTTATCAGCGAGATCATTCATCCTTTGGTTTTTTGAGATTGGCTTATCTCACTTAGCATGATATTCTCCAATTTCATCCATTTGCCTGCAAATGCCATACTTTTATTATTCTTTATAGCTGAGTAATATTCCATTGTATATATATACCACAGTTTCTTTATCCATTCATCAATTGAAGGACATCTAGGTTGGTTCCACAGTCTGGCTATTGTGAATTGAGCAGCTATGAACATTGATGTGGCTGTATCTCTGTAGTATGCTGGAAATCTTAGTATAGTTTTGATTTGCATTTCCCTGATTGCTAGAGATATTGAACATTTTTTCATATAGTTGTTTGGCCATTTGTGTTTTGTCTTTTGAGAAGTTTCAGATTAGTCCTTTTTCCCATTTATTGATTGTGTTATTTGTTTTTTTGATGTTAAGTTTTTTGAACTCTTTATATATTCTGGATATTAATCCCCTATCAGAGGTATTGCTGACTAATTCTTCCATTCTATAGACTCTCTCTTCATCCTCTTAATCATTTCCTTTGCTGTGTAGAGACTTTTTAGTTTGATTACATCCCACTTATTGATTCTTGGTTTTATTTCTTGCAGTTTGGAAGTCTTAAGGAAGTTGGTGCCAGCACCTATATGATGGAGTGTTGACCCCATGTTTTCTTCTACTAGTTGTAAAGTTTCTGGTCTTACTCCTAAATCTTTGATCCACTTTGATTTGAGTTTTGTATAGGATGAGAGATAAGGGTCTAGTTTTATTTTTCTACATATACCTATCGTGTTTTCCAGCACCATTTGTTAAAAAGGATATCCCTTTTCCAAGTTATATTTTTGGCACCTCTGTTAAGTATCACATGGCTATAGGTATGTGGATTTGTCTCCATGTTTTCTATTTTGGTTCCATTGGTCTTCATGTCTATTTTGATGCCAGTACCATGCTGTTTGTTACTACAGCTCTGCAGTGTAATTTCAGATCAGTTATTATGATGCCTTCTGCTTCCATATTTCCTGTTTAGTATTCCTTTGGCTCTTCTGGGTCCTTTATTCTTCCAAATGAATTTAAGAATTTTTTTCCTAATTTTGTAAAGAATGTCATTGATATTTTTAGGGGGATTACATTGAATCTGTATTTTGCTTTTGGTAGTATGACCATTTGACAATATTGATTCTGCCTATCCAAGATCATGGGCTGTCTTTTCATCTTCTAAGTTCTTCAATTTTTTCTTCAGTGTTCTATAATTTTAATTGTGAACTCTTTTACATTCTTGGTTAGATTAATTTCCTATGTATTTTTTTGAGGTTACCCAATAAGATTTTGAAACTCTAGATTTGGATGCTAAGCTGGGTGCTTATACTATCTCTCATTGCAGGGAAGGCTTGAGAATAGAAGCACCAATGACTCAATCCTTCACCTTCTTTTCAAATTAAAAAAAATGTTTTTTTTTTTTTTTTTTGCTAGCCACATTTGTTTTTAGAATAAAATTCTTATTACCTTGAATTTTAATCTTAACCCTTTAGCCCTTTTAAGTGTAAACTCACAACCTAACTGACTCCTAATGCTAAGCAGTCTTCTTTTAGGATTGACTTCATTCTCTCTGTTTTATCAGGGGACATGGAGTTACAGAAAACAAGCTATTTGTTAAGTGCCAGACCTCTTCCTGAATACATGCCACTTGGTGCAAAATTTGTGTAGAATATCTGACCCTTGGATTATATTTGGTGGACTCTGGCTCCCTCCAGTGACAAAACATCTCAGCTGAGTGTTTTATGGTAGCTTGATGCTATTTCATATTTGATGTGTTTTTTGACCCAGTGAGTAGGATTGTCCTTTACAAGGAACCAGACCTGAATCTTGTTAGCTCAGGGGCCAGAAAAACTAACATGTATCTTTGACTACAGGCTCATAGTTGACATTTCTTTAGTAGTGTGTCATTCTAGTGAGAGAATTCAAGGTATGTGCTTCCCTGGTCTTCTAGTTCAGTCGTCCTGACCTGGAAGAGGTCAGTGTTCTGTTATCATCATGGTTTTGGATTTTTGCACAGATTTCAGCACATTTTATGGTAATTATAAAGGATATAGTGGGGATATCTTAATATTATTCTCTCCTAGTTTTTCTGATCATCAGTGAAAACAGCCAGAGAGAGGCCAGATTGCAACTTGTTCTACAACTAGTCCTTCAAAGACCTGAAACATCCATTTCCCTCCTTTGTTGGGATTTCTACAAGACTAAATCTTTTTTCTCTTTCCTAGTGAGTGATGGGGAATAACTTTAATACTTTGGAGCCAGTTATCTCACAGGACAATGTCTTTCTAGCACAGAGAACATCCAGGGGGATTGATATACTTGCAGATGTTCCACCAGCTCAACCATCTTTTGGTCATCAGGACTGATTTGGTTGAGAGGTTTATAGTCCTTGTGAGCTTGGACACTTAAGCTGCTTCATTTTCCTTAACTGAGTGATCAGATCAGGAACTCCAGTTCTGTATTTTACTCGTGAAGAATCATTTAGAAAAAATAAAACTCAACTTTCTCAATAGTCTTTTGTCTTGGAATGTTGGTTTTAATTGCTGCAGTCCATATTTCTACTGCCTTCTAACCTTCCAGGTTTTCCATATGGAAAATACTAAAACTGATGAAGATGATCATGTTTGAAAAATATTACATTAGGGCCCTTGAGGATGTCCATCCTGTGCGAGGTTGTTGCTGAAGTCAGAAGTTTTCCATTCCAAGACATGATGAGAGGTGTGGAAAGATGACAAGGTGACATGACGACTGTGGAACACAGTCTAATATTTTACATCTGACTCTGTTAAAACTTTGGGGTTCACCCTCTCCACTCTGTTCCACATTCTCTGTGTTCCATGAAATTTGGTAACAGGGAAGTAGGTGAAAAGATAGAGAGCTGAGTGGCCAACCTCACTCTTACCATATGAAGCTTATAGGGTAAGCAAAATCTATAGGAAAAGTGGCTCCCCTTTCTCTGGTGTGCAGTGCAGGCTACATGAGCTCTTAGACATGTGACATTTTACTAGAGCAAGACCTAAAGCATTTGCAAGGGTGTTTTCATGAATTCCAACACCTTCTGAGTCCACCACAGAGTCTTGATTTCTTTTACATACTGCTGGATAGGCTTTTATAACAACTATCCTAAACTGAATCTCACTAGTCGTAGTAGACCTTGTACTCCACATTGCTTGCTGGAGAGGAGAGAGCGTCCCCATCCATTTTTTGTCCTTACCTCAGTGATCATCCCAAAGAAATCTGAGTTTATACTTGCTGATATCTATCCCATCCAATTTAACTATGATTTGAATTGACCGAACCAGCAATTGGACTGTTTGTTCAAAGCACTTGCTCTATGCTTTTCCCTGTGTCATCTGACTGTTTGCATCTGCAAGACCTAATGCCTGGAGTCTCCATCCATTAGAACACAGAAAATGTGGAATGGAGTGGAGAGGGTGAACCCCAAAGCTTTAACAGAATCAGATGTAAAATATTAGACTGTGTTCCACAGGAAGGCAGTTTTCTCAAGAATTCTTTAATAAAGACCACCCTAACTCTATCAGTCTTATGTACTATGGAGAATTGGAAGGTTTGTGAAGGATTTCTTAATAACCCTCCCAATTCTCTCTAGTTTTTATTTGGCTATGTGGGATCATGGATGAGTGAGGTGTATCTATATAACTTGGACTGTCTTCCTGATGTTGTCTCTCATTCCCACTCTCACACATATTTCTGGAAGAAGGTATTTTCATTTTGGTTTGGGTTTTAGATAAATGATAGCAGCAAGACTGTATGTTATTGTGCTGTATTATTGGGTCAATCAGGATTGTCATGCAGGGTCAAGTCAGGGGACAAACCATACCAGTAATTTGAACAGGTAACTTTTATTATTAAGAGTTGTTAACTTGTGAAAAAAATAAAAAGGACTGTAAGGAGTTCACTATTGGCCATTCAGAAAGCAGCTACTGACTTTATGCTAGTGAAGGAATGAGAACTCAGGAGAGGGATTCCACACAAGGCTGAAATTCAGGCCTTTTCCAAGAGAGATGGTTTTGCAAGGACATGCAGCCTGCTGTGGGCAAAGACACTTGTCTGAGAGCGAGAGCCAGAGCTAGTCAATAGAGGCAATTGATTTTTACCAGAGGGCATAGGTCAGTGTGGGAGAAGAATGGTCTGTCACTGCTAGAGGGTGTGGGTGGGCTGGAGAAGATCTGTAAGAGCAGCTTCTGGGATGGGGTGATGATTGCCTCAGGATGCAGGAGGAACTGGTCTGGAGAAGCAGAAGCCAGGAGGTTAATGTTTGAGTGAATAATCTTTTCTCCACACTGTCCCTCTAGGGATCTGGAAAATAGGGTCCTGGGCTAAGTGGATGCCTTCTTTATGAATACCCTATGGAAAGGGACGGGAATGTTTGGTGGTCAGCAATCTGTTGCTGCTACAATGGGATTTTGGTGACCAGGACTTAGTGTCATAGTTTTGCTATTAGAGAGACCCCTCTTACCATATCGTACGTTAGGATATAGGGTGCTAAGATTTGGGAGGCCAGAATTGCAAGTAAGGCCAGAGAAAAGTCTTCTATCAAAGAAAGGCCCTGAAGTATGGGGCCAAATTCCAGGACCTAGGAGGAAGTACTTATTGTGAATGAATATCTCTAGTTATGCTGAGTAGCTCTTTTTCTATGAATGCAGTAGTGGCTGCTTTGGGTTGAGGTGCCCTTCTGGCAATTGTCAGCCATCTGGCAAGTTGGGGGTCCGCAGGCAGGCAGCGGATGTAAGCAAAAATAATCAAAACGGTTTCAGCATCATTATTAATGTACAAATAACTGGGATGGAATCAGACCTCAAATGAATCAGCAATATCCTTTATTCTGCAGCAGAATCACTGGAAGGGCTCACTTTCTGGGTAGAAAATGGCTACTGGTTACAGAGGGACTCTGAGTTTTATAGGTTGCAATGAGAGTGAATTAATCATTGGAGACCGAAGCAGAATATGTCGATTTGGGCAGTCAGGAAAAAAGTTGTAAAAGGTCCAAAACTTATTGTTACTGGAAAGGGATGAAAACTCAGAACTTGGCTGGAGTTCACCATTTATCTTCTTCCTCTGGGATCCATTGTTACCCTTGTCTCCTTCCAGGACTCATCTGCAGCAATGGGAAAGAGTAACAGTGCAGGGCCTAACATTTCAGTATCCACATCCTCCCTTCAGGTCCCATTGTTGATGGGAAGGGATGAAAGTTTGCTTTTTTCCCCTCGGGAGCCCATTGTTCCTGGGAAAGGATTTACTGGGGGAGGATTAATGATTGCCTTCTTCCTCCTTCTTCCTCCGGGTCAGATAGTTTTGGGGAGTTGTTATGTCTTTTTCCATATCCTTCAGTGGAAATTACTACTATAAAGAGTTACTTTTTACTCTAATCCCAAATCAGGCTATCCCACACCAGCTACAACATGCAGGGAGACCTGCAGGGGTCCCCTTTGGGCATTCCCGAGGCATTGAGCCTTTCTTGGCGAGGAGGGGCCCCAGGGTTGATTAAGAGAGAGAGGTAGGGAGTTTGGGTGATGGTGGTTCCCACTCCTTTTCCCATACTTTTTAGGCTGTACATTGTCTACAGTTTGCTTGGCTTTGCCACTAGGTGTCTACTTGTGCAGAAGCACCTGGAGGCTAAAATTGCTCCCCAGACTGGAGAATGAAGGAACAGGGCAGTTGCAAAGAGCTGTCAGTGGTGTGCTGGAGGCTTCTTGTACCCACTCATGAGAACTGATGACCAACTCTGTGATTAGTGGGGAAACTTGGTAGCTTGAAATCAGTTGTGATGGGAATATTTACACTATGGAAATCAGCAGATGTTACAGATTAGGGTTCCCCATCACCTACACATACTCTAGGTTAGTAAACATTTACTAGCACACCACTGTGCAGAGTGACCATTTAGTGACACTGATTGAGAAACTTGGGCAGTGGTATGGTTTGATTATGGTTTCTCCCCTTCAAAACTCATGTTAAAATTTAATCTCCATTATGAAATATTAAGAGATAGGACCAGATGGAACCTTTATGAGGTTATTAGAGCTCTGCCCTCACAAATATATTAATCCATTCTTGTGATTAATGGATTAATGGATTATCTCAAAGCTGGGCTGCTCAAAATGCCAGTTTGGATAGGTCACACACGCTTCCTGTCTCTTACCATGTGATGCCCTGCACGCTTCAGAACTTGGCCCGCAACAAGGCTATTACCAGATGTAGCTCCTTGATCTTGAACCACAATCATGAACCAAAGTAAACCTCTTCCCTTTTTAACTTATCCAGTATGTGGAATTGTGTTGTTAGAAAATAGAGACAGGCAGATTATTGAATTAATCACAGAACTGGAAAATAACTATGTGTGTGAAGCAGTGCATCAGAGAAAACAAGGATGAACAAGTTTCTGCCCTTGGTCCAGACAGAAGAGGGAGATTTGACACCTAATTGCAGAGGAGGGTTTACCTGGTGTCTAGCACACAGGTGAAGCTTTGCCTGCATTATTTGAGAGCTATGAGAGAGGACTGTAGAAAGAACTGGCTAGTGACCATGGAAAAACCTGACAATATCAAGAGTGGTACCAACTGAGGGAAACAGGGATTGTAAATTAGTGAACCACACTAGAGGGCGGTAAAACTGAGTGTGCTTTCGTTTTGACCCAGTAGTTCCATTGTTGGGTATTACTTAGACTATCATTATTATGTGCTAATTGCTACATTATTTGTTGCAGCAAAACAACCTAAATGCTTAGTACATACCGTACACACACACACACACACACCACATTTGTGTATATCTATCTATATATCTATCTTGTGGTACACTTAAATGATGGGTTATTCAGCAATTAGGATGTTTCAACTAAATCTGTATGTTATCACAGTTAGATCTCAAAAACACATTAAATAAAAATGGAGTCAACTTAATGATATTTATGACATAATATCATCTATATAAATTTCAAAACTTAGAAGCAAATTAAAATTCTTACCACGACTTATCATTACCTGTTATCTTTTTTTGTGTATAAGTTTGTTTATTGTCTCTTTCCCTTTCTTAAATATAAGCTCCATGGGGGCAAGGACTTTGTTGTGTTCACTTCTGTGTCTATTTCTGTTTCCACTACTCCTGGGAAAGTCAGATTGTACATCTGCTTGGGAAATCAGCCTGGTAGTTGCTTAAAAAAAGTCCTCCCTGTCCCATAGTGTGGTAGCAACCCACTTTTCTCTTGGTATTTAGTTAGTTGCTTAGCAACTGCCATATGATCCAGCCTCTCCACATCAAGGTATTTACATATCTATAAAAAGACTTGTTCACAAATTTGTATTAGAAATATTCTGGGCAAGTAGTAAGTGATCAATAAATAGTTGAATGAATAAATAGATGGATGAATGGTTGAGAAGGGTAAGGAAGTAATCTGAGAAGATGCTGGATAACACCAGTGAGCCTTAGGCAGCGGGAATTAGAATTTACTGATCATGTGGCTCCTTGCTAGAGGGTGTGGATCAGGGTTGGTGCATAGATGTGGCTCAGTATGGTCTGCAGGTGAAGGAGGCTGGAGCTGGTCATTTGCTGGGGAGAAAGTCTGGAGCTACCACAGTAGTGGCTGCCAGGTGATCAGAGTGGGGCCTGAACATTAAGCTGCAACTGCTCAGTTAGGATTCCCGAGGTGTGTCAGAGCTATTAAAAAACTGAACTACTGGCTCCTTTGCTGCATATAAAGGAGAGTAAGCAAGAAAACCCTGAAGTACCTTCTTGTTGCTATGACCTTGAAGTATCTCTCTATCGCCATCTACTGGCAAAATCTAGCATTGCACCAGCTGACTAAATTTACCGGCCAGGTTTGTAGAACTGTGCAAGGAAGGGCAAATTGGAGCTAAGGTATTAAATTGACAACTGGCACAGTCCATCATTTTTTTTTACTCAACTTCTATACTTATCCTTCTACACACATTTGAAATTTTTGAAGAACTACAAAACCATTCTGTATTTCCATTTAATGAGACACTTCTATCCTTTATACAACGAAGTTCTTACCCTCTCCTCAAAATGAGGAGACACATGCTCCCTGGAGCTATTGCATTCACAGCTAACAATAATCATTTTTCCCCAAATTTGATCACAGTTCCACTGTGACCTGATACTGTCATCAATTTGTAAGTAAAATAATAGTGATAAGAACAGTGTTTAACAATACCAACACATGCAAATAACAAGCAGAGAAAAAAATGTGCAAAGTTACTATAATTCTCCTTTTAAAATTGGTTTTGAATAAGTTTGTCAGATTAAATGTAGGGCACTTCAACAATGAATGATTTTTAAGTATAAATATATCCTAGATAATTACATAGGTCATAAACTAAAAATGCACTTTTTTATTTACTAAATGTGGTAACCCTAGTGTCTCATTTGTTTTCTCTTGCTAATAACATAGTACCACAGACTGGGTAAATTATAAAGAAAAGTGACTTACTTTTTTTTTTTTTTAACGGTTAAAAGAACTTTTACTTTCATGATTTTATTTATTTATTTATTTTTATATATTTATTTATTTTTTTTAATTGTATACAAATGGGATACATGTTGTTTCTCTATTTGTACATAGAGTCAAGGCATACCATTTGTGTAATCATACATTTACATAGGGCAATGATGTTTATTTTTTTCCCTTCCCCCCCACCCCTCCCACCCCTCTTTTCCCTCTATACAGTCCTTCTTAAAAGTGACTTACTTTTAGCTCATGGTTCTGGTCCAAGGTCAAGAGGCTGCATCTTGTGATGTCCTTCTTGCTGGCAGAGTTCTGAAGTTGCATAGGATATCACATGGCAGGAGACAGGGAAAGTGCCTTTGACCTGCCAAAAAGGATTTTATAGCAACCCAATTTCAAAAAACTTATTAACCCATTAATCCATTAATCACATAAATGCATTAATCCACTTGTGAGGACAGAGCCCTAATCACTTCTTGAAGCTCCCATCTCTTCATATCTCATAAGTGGGGATTAATTTTCAAGTTTCAGAGTTTCAGAGGAGACCAACCATGTTTAAACCATAGCACCTGACTCTTAGTTGATAATGATGGCTTCTTTCCTCTGCCACCTATTTGATATTTCTCTGCTCTTCACTTAGAACCTTAGCTGGTCATAGATCTATACCTAATGGGGAGATCTAAACCTTCATTCTTGAAGGGTCTGAGTGTGCAGAAGTATTAAGATGCTTAGTATTCTGGGTTCTAGATAAAGTTCTCTCTGTCCCATAGTGTGGTAGCAACCCACTTTTCTCTTGAAATTTAGAAAAGTCTGATCAAATGTGTGTGTGTGTGTGTGTGTATGTATGTATGTTTGTATACATATGAATATACATATATACATATATGTATATATATGATTCAAGAATAAATAGAAGGAGTATAGCTGAGAAGTAGAACAGTTTAGCCCAGCACCACAAAAAAAAAATCCCATAAAATTCTCAATTCTTCTAAAGACATAATATCAGTAATTAAAAATCTTCCCATAGGGAGCCAGGCACAGTGGCATGCTCCTATAATTCCATCTACTTAGGAGGCTGCGAAAGGAAGACAGTTTGAACACAGGAGTTTGAGACCAGTCTGAACAACTAAGGACAACCAGTCTCAAACAAACAAACAAACAAACAAAAACCGGACATCCAGTCTCAGTTTTCCCACAGAGAAAACTGGCTCAGAGAGTAAGAAATTCCAGTATTATGCCAATTCCTCTAGAGATTAGAACAGTTATTCTAGGGAATACCCAGTGCATCATTTCATGAGGTTTACACAATTTTCTTTACAAAACCTGACACAAGTAGCAAAAGAAAGAATGATTACAACTTAATTCACTTGGGAATAAAGATACAAACACCTTAGAACAAAATATTAGCACACTGAATATAGCTATTGTGCTAGATAATACACAATGGGTGAGTTTGGTTTGTACATTTCAAGAATGTGAGATTGTCTCAACACTATAAAATATACACAATGTACAATGTTATAAAAGAAAAAAAACTCACACTCAAAGATGCAGAAAAAGCATTGAATAAGATCCAACGAATGATTGATAAAAAAATCCACCAACCAACCAACTCTGCTTATCATACAAGAAATATAAAGAAAGTTTGTTAATCTGATGGGAAAATCTTGAAGGAAACTATAGCAGACATCATGTTTCATAGTGAAATGTTTTACCCCCACTCCCATTATACCGGAATACCAGCATCAGGAATAAGGTAAAGGAAAGAAAGGAGAGGTACAGGAATTGAGAAAATTATTATTCAGAGGTGATATGCTTAAGTGGATAGCTGACAAACCCCACAGAATTTATACAGATGCCAATAGAATTTATTTTCTTTTCTTAAAAAAATTATTTTTTTGGTACTAGGGATTGAACCCAGGGGTACTTAACCACTGAGCCACATTCCCAGTCTTTTTTATTATTATTATTTTAAAATTTAGAACAAGGTCTCTAAGTTGCTTGGAATTTCACTGAGTTGTTGAAGCTGGCTTTGAACTCCCAAATCCTCCTGCCTCAGCCTCTGGAATCTCTGGGATTATAGAATCTATTTTAAAAAAGTATATCAAATTTACCTGATCTGATTTCAAATTCATGAACTTACTATATCTGTATATATCCACAAAAAGAAAATAAATTTTAAGAATACAATTTACAATTGCCTTAAAATATTAGTTATACCAATTTCCAAGTCATTATGGATGAAATTGTGCAACTTCATTGAGAATTACTAAAACCTATTAGTGGGAAAGACAGAAGATATTCATGGATTAAAAGATTAAATGTGGCAAAGATGTCAGTTTGGCAAATTCCTTGAGAATTCGTTCAATGTGTAAAATTCCTGTATATTTTTGGGGGGAGGTGGAAGTTCAGTTGCTGATTCAAATTAAGAGAAGCAAAGATCCTTTTAGGCGAGAAAAGGAGCACTTAACTTCTTCCTGGTGGTTTGGGCAGCTTCAAGGTCATGACAGAGGGGAGAGACCCGTGGGGTGCAGGCCCTGGGGAGGGGCGGAGCTCTCTGTGCTCTTAGGGGTCTCCGAGTCCTTGTCTTGCTCCAACTAAAGGTTCTGCATACCACCCCCCACCATCAGGGGGCTCTATGGCTTCTCTAGAAGCTCTGGGATGGGCTCTAATCTGTGCAGATCGAAGGAATAGTACCAGAACAGCAGAGGGGGACTCAGGGACCTCTGAGAAACACCAAGGAGAAAATGAGGCTCAGTACTCAGAGTCATATGAGTCAGTGGCAAAGTGGGAATCAGAATGGTAGGGAAAGGTTGAGGGACCTCTGAGTGATGCCCTGGGTATGGCCTTTCTTTGGGACTTTACCTGGGTTCTCAGTCATTGTGGAAGGAGCTGTGCCCGGCCAGGGACAACATCTGTGAGTCCAGAACCCCAAGGCACAGCATGGACCTGGATATGGAAATGTGAAGTTGCTGGGTTATAAATTGGTCTGGCTGCTCTGGGAAATGATTGCTGCTTAGTCAATCCCAAGGGAGGCAAATGCCCTGTGTCTGCAGGGTCAGATTGGGATGTGCCTGGGGAAAGCCTGGAGTGTGCACAGGAAGGAGGTGCTCAGGGCTTCATGTGGCTGTTTGAGAAGGAACAACTGGAGCAGTCCATGGGTTCATTCACCCAGGATTGGTCAGTACCTGCCTTCTATTGACATATGAGCCTTCTAACTTGCTCTATTTAACCTGGTCGGATGACCTAGTCCTAGAAAGTGAAAGAAGGAGCAAGATAAGTCCTATGTGATGTCCTAAAGTGCTCCTTGAAGATGTCTGCATGACCCTCAGGGCTCCTTCTGTTGTCTCCGTTCTCCTATCTCTTCCTTGAATCCTGACTTCTGGCCTCCTTGCTGTCCCTGCAACTTGTTAAGTACATTTCCACCTCAGGGCTTTTGCACTTGCTGTTCCTTCTGCCAGGAGCACTCCTCCCCAGGCACACTGCTGGTCCCCTTATTCATTTATGGTGCCCTTCTTGACCATCCAGCTAAACCAGCTGTTGTCACTCTTACTACTTAAAGAACTCATGGCACCACATATTAGACAGCATGTGTCATTTGTTCTGAGCCTGTGTCACCCCGGCACTATGCTCCAGAATTGGGTTCCAAAGGCCACTGCAGTGTCCCCAAAGTCTAAAACTTTGCTGTGCATTGAGCTCATCAGTGACTAGATATGGAATGAGTGGTGCTGGGTTCTTCTGGGGAAGAAGGGAGGGCTGTGGCTAGGGAGGGGAACAAAGGGGACCTAACCTGAACCTTTAGTTAGTTAGTGAAAGCGCCTGTTATAATTGACATTAGTATCTCTTACCTTTGAATGGGTGTTGGAATTTGTGTCAATGTTCTTGTCATTTCTGTGTTTCTGGAAACCCCAGCTCCCTTCTCTGCCTATACCCCCATCCCACCTGGCACAGGAAAGACCCATCTGTGGGACTCTTGGTCTGGAAATTTTTCTCTTCAAGGTGCCTTCTTCCCTCCTGGTTGGGGTGGGGTGGGATGGGATGGGGGTGGGAGAGTACTGTATATCATGTGTAGGGGGAGTAGTGGGGAGCTGTAGAAGATGCCCAGATACTTTTCCCCAGACCCCAGAGTAGGTCCAGACTCTGGGCTCTAGTGGGGCCTTAGGAGCTGGAATGAGCTGGAATTTGAGTGTCCAGGCCATGTGAGAACATTGACGTGGGAATGGAGATGCCAGGCCCCATCTCTTGGCTATTGTTTGACCTTGGAGATGTCATACTTTTCCCATGTGGAAAGACACAATTATCTCCCCAGACTTGTGCATCCTGGGATTCTCCATGCAGACTCCTGGAGGTGATTACTAATATGATGGAGACATTTTAGAAAAGGGATAATAGTAACCACTAGAGGGCACTGTCTGCTTTGGCTTTGCTGTGTACACATGTGTGGCAGTGAGCAGGTATGCATGTAGATGGTGTGTGAATGTGCTTGTGAGGGAGGCACTTGTACACAGAGACATGGGATATGTTGGCCAGGGATGCAACTGGGCCACCTTCATGTGATAACCATGGAGGACAGTGACATCTCTGTTCCTGGTAGATGAGCATGGTGACCATATGCCTGGGTACTGACGTGGGTACTCAGATGTTCTGCTCCTGAAGTGATCTTCAGATAGCCTATGTGCCTCTCCCCATGTGTAGTCGTGAGATCCCTTGGACTGGGGGTGTGGGAGCTCAGGGGCAGGACCTGGGTCTGAGGTGAGTGTGAAGTGTGGGGTTACTCTGCTCTTCAGGTCTGGAAGGAAAGATGGCAGGAGGGAATGGCTCCTCTCATACTCTGCATATCACTATTTCAATAAGCTGGGCCAAGATGTTTAGCATCAAATGTGCTTCAGTCTCCTCACCTTCAGGCCCAGGGGATGGTAGGCTGGGCTGGGTCTTTCAGACCTGGGCTGGTCAGAATGCAGATGCTGAGTGTTGGGGGGTTCAAGTCATAGGGCTGGAGACCAGTTGAGAGGGTACCTTGTTTGGGGATCCCAGGGCCTTGAGTCTGTAAGTGGAGTTCCTGGTGTGACTCTACCAAGCCTCAGTTTCTCCTGTGTAGCTGTTCTCTAAGTCTCCTTTTGAACTTTCTTAGTGAGTATATGGTGACTTTGGTTCCTAGGACTGTGAGGCTGAGCATACAGGACTCCTGAGGAGCCAATAGCCTGGACTTTGTGACCCAGGCCAGATAGGAAGCCCTGCTACTGAATGTGCTGGGACCAGGATTCCTTAACCTTCCACAAGAAGGCCAGACTAGGGTCTTTAGCCTTGAATACTAAGGGCTTGGTATGATCTGGGGAAGAAGGGACCAAACCTCTTCCTGTGCCCTGACCATGTGGATAGTGACCACCAACAGGACCCTTCAGGGCCTCCCTCAGCCCCGTATATGCAGACTTTACGAACCCAAGCCCACAGCTCAATGACCTTGGGCATCACTCCCAGCCCCCATGACTAGCACTCATGTCCTGCCAGACTCCCTAGAGCAGCCAGAGGCTGAGCTCACAGTCTGGAGCTTTCACTTCCCACTAGGAAGTTTTGTGGTGCCAAGGAGAGAATGGAACAACTGACCTTTTCCTGAGGAGGGAGTTTGCGACCTGGTTCAGGCCCCACTTTGGTGGATGTTTTGGGGAAACTGGGAAGTGACCTCAGGGAATTCTCTTCCCCAGTTACAGAGCAGAACTTGGGTTGGAGTGAGACAGGCAGAAGAGTCATGCCTGCAGGTGTCTCTCTGTGGGGCTCTGAGCAGGGGAAGTATGGCTCTCATTTCTGGAAGTCGGTTTGCAACATGCTTCCAAAGCCTTAAATGGATTTGTCCTTGATCCATATGGGATTGGTCAATTCAATGTCAGTTGTAGGACCCACTCACAAAGATGGGAGGAGAAGTGTTGGCTCATCCTGATTGGAACAGTGTACTACCTGAGCAGCCTAATTGTCTGATGGGGCCCAGAAAGAGCTACGTGAGTGCTGTTTGAGCTGCATGTATCCAAGTGTGATGCTGGCTTAGGTTGATCCACACCTGCTTTATTTTAAAAGAATCTTTTTAATGTTTTTTTTTTTGTAATCAGAACAAACTATCTTTGATTTTGAAAAAGCAAATGAAATGGTGTGCTGCAGAATGATAGGACCTCAGAGAAACCCTGGACCCCACAAGGGTGTGCATGGCACTCTGTTCCTGGACACAACTGCCCACGTGTCATCTGGCAGCTGGGTGGACAGCTGAGCGGTGGCACAGTGGACTGATTCTTTGTAGTTGGTAGTGAAAACAAGTAATTCATTAACATGAATGGATATCAAAGACACTGTGTTGAGTATCAAATCATGGAAAACATACACAGCCTAATTTAATCTACATGAAGTCCAGGAACAGGCCATGCTGAAAAATGGTTTGTTGAAGGTCACACAGAGAGAAGCTAAAACTAAATGGAAGAGGAAAGCGATAATTAATTCTGGCCCTCCTGGGGTCTTGGCTATATTCTTAGCCTGGGAGGCTCGTTGAGGTGAAATTCACATAGAAATCACCATTCTAAAGCATGCAGTCACTTAAAAACCATTATCAAAAAGAAATTATCATTTAAATATAGTCTGTTATAGATAACAGATAACAGTGGCATTTAGTACATTCACAACATCATGCAGCCATCACTACTATTATCATTACTTTTCCCAAACTTTACAAATGCATTTATTTATTTTACTTTTTTTGTAATTTGCAACAAAAATAGAAATGCATCAAAATATTAGCAGTGGATCTTCTGGCTGAATTGTTTCCTCTTTTTAGTTTTTTCTGAACTTTCCACATTGTTTACAGTGAGCAGTTATTATTTTGAAACTGAAGACCAAGACTAATAACCTATATTTTTAGGAACAAGTCAGAAAACAAACAAGATAATGCTCCCTTATGCTGAGCAGACACCTGTGTTGCTGCAGTCTCAGCTATGCCTTGTTGCTTCTACCTGAACCTGGAGTTTGGGGGCCCTGGAAACACCCAGACTTTCTTTTCTAGAATGGCCCTAGAGACAGGGCCTAGACTTGGTAACTCCCTTCCTGGAATATCTGTCCCAGGTTCTTCGGCCAACTCCATGTCACATGCATGTTTGGTACATTTGATTTCCTTTCGTTTCAGCCCTTGGTTGGGTATATGTTATTTTTTGTTAGCACAAGCTCATGAAATAGAGAACTGCAGGTCCCTTGAGAGAGTGGGTCAAGATGTTTTTGCCATCAGCTACTACCTCTTTCTCTCCAAACTTTAATTTATTATTAAAACCCTTATATAACAACCTTGAGGACAAGTTTAAAATGATAGTCGAAATACCTCCCAGTTGAAATACCTATTGCTCTATACAAATAGTGTTCCTGTTGTCCCTCTTACCCCTGCCAATGCATACTGGTTCCAGGTGACAGTAATCCTACCCCAAGTCTGGCATCCCAAGGCAGGTTCCTGCTCCTGGATTGGGAGAGTCTCCCTAGTAGGCTGGATGCTTGGACTTTGTTGTGCTCTGATCCACTGACTGAGCTTTCAGTCTCAGTTTCTTAAATGAGGGTCTTGAATTAGATCATTGTAGCTAACCTTCTATGAGTCATGATCTCTTTCTGTATAAAGTCCTGGATTTCTCTCCATAATGCACCTTCAAAGATACTTTTCAGGGTTTTGTGAACTCTTGGGTTATATGTCCTAAATTATTTCCCCAAACCCATGGCCTCCTGGTAGGGGAGCTTGGGCCTCTTCTTTGTGACCCCAGAAGGCAGACCTTGGATTCATAAATGCACAACTGCTGGGGCTGTGTCAAGTACTTTCCACAATTATGCTGCCAAAACCTTGTACAGCTCTGAGGGATAGCTGCCACAGTTATCACCTCCATGTCACAGAGGAGGATGCAGAACGGATCCTCACTTGTGCAGGATCTGGGACTTGAACTATCTTTGCCACAATCAGTGATCTAACCTTGAGGGAGTCAGATTAATGACCTTCCAGGTCCTTCCAACACTAAGATCCAACCTGAGGAGCTCTCCAGTGTTTTGAATGTATCTTCATGTATTATTGTCCTTTTAATATCCTTCTCAACAGTTGGTGAGGTGGGCAGGGCAGGGACTGACATCCTTTTTGCCAGGCGGCAAGGCTTAGGGATATTAAGGAAATGGCTCAAGGTCACACTTTGAGTCAGAGTCAGAGCTGGGATTGGAACTCAAGTATTGAATTCAGTCCCTTTACACAGAACTGCCAGGCATCAAGTTTCTATGCTTCTCATGATTAAGATTCACCCATCCACCCTTTAATTCATTTACCTAATTACCCATACACCCATGTACCTATCAATGTACCCACTCAGCCATCTATCCACCCACCCATCCATCTCCCTATCCACCCCTCCACCAATCATCCATTCACCCATGCATCCATCAGTCATTCACCTCTCACCCATCTATTTACTCACTACATAATTACCCATTCATCCATTCACCTAAGTGCCCACTTATCCCTGCACTTGCCAACCACTCTTCCATTCACCCATCCACTTGTCTGTCAATCATTCACCCATCCATCCATCCATCCATCCATCCATCCATCCATCCGTCCATCCATCAATTTCTTCCTCACTTGCTCCCTCCCTCCCTGACTTCCTCTCCTTCCTCATTTATTGATATCCTTGGAGTTACTGGACACAGAACTGGCTTTTGGAGATGAGATGAAGAGTGTAGAGACATGGAAAGGAACTGCATTTAACTGTTACACTTGATTTTGAGATATTTAAGAAAATGTTATCAAATGAATTTATTTATCACACTCAAACTAATATATTTATTTACCACACTTTTAAGGTTATCCTATATATTGAGAAACATTAAGCTTTTCAATTGTGAACTATTGTCCTCCTTAGAGTGAAAATTTCCAAACCTTTTGTAGTTTCTCTGAAATAATCTTGGCCTAATGTGTCATAATTTTAGAGAGAAATTAAAAAATAGAATAATAACAAGAGATAATTGCCCTTTGACTTTACACTTTATCTAAGGAGATTGAGAAACCTTTATTTAGTGTCTTCAGGGTACTTCATCTTTTTTGATTTGTTGGGACATACCTATTTTTGCTTTTAAAATTGGTTTTAATGAAATTATGTATCTTGATGAAAATCCTCAATAGTATAGACAACTATGAGTAATGTAGCTTATGACATCCTTTTTTCTTTTTTTCAAAGCTTTCAAAGTTCCCAGAGAAATCATCCAAGGATCCATCTGGTTTCGGAGGTTCAGTCCATGGTTGGCCTTCTCCAAAGCTTTGGCCCTGAGGTGAGGTAGAACATCATGGGTGTTAGGGAGGAAAGTGTCTCAGGACATGCAAACAGAAATCAGAGAACTCCAATATAATTCTTAACCTATTCCTACCATATTTTTATTTATTTATTTATTTTTTTTTGCGGTGCTGGGGATCGAACCCAGGGCCTTGTGCTTGCAAGGCAAACCCTCTACCGACTGAGCTATATCCCCAGCCCTTCCTACCATATTTTGAGTCACATATTCTGTTAAGGAATTTATGCACACTCTTTCATATATATCTCATAATATACATGTAAGGCAGCTATTAAAATTATTGACATTGACTAGATCAGAGCATGAGGAGAGAGACTGGTTGTCAAGGTAAACTGTCATCTCTAAATGGCTTTGTCCCATGCCAATTTACTTTATTCATAGTAATGCATTTATTATTCTTTGCAAAAATTTCTTAAACTTTTGGTATGTAATTGTTTCCTATTCTATTTTTGCTCTTTTTATTTTTAAAGAGGTTATTTTTCTCTAAACTTGTTTGCTAAATACTTGCTATTAGCTACTCATTGCCTCTGAAATTCCTTCTCTTTCTATTTTTATGGCTCATCCAACTTTTCCTTGGTTTTCTGCCTTTGTGTGCTGTTTGGAGCTGTGGCACATTTTCTTGGTTTTGGGCAGAACCTAAGACTTAGAGTCTCAGAATCCATATTTGAATTGTGAGAACCTCTTTCCATACATACATCCCCCCACTGTACCACTTGCTGAGAGAGATGACACTCTATTGAATTGTTAAGTGAATTAAAAGAAATAGACTCAAGTGACTAAAGTCTCTGTATCTCATAATTATACAATAAACCTATGATCATTGTTGAAATATGAGAAAAGTCAGATGTTCAAGTGAAACCCAACATTACTTATAGTTCCAGTCCTATAGATAGCCCACCAATTAGCTATGGATATAGCTGTGAATATGGATATAAATACAGATATGGTTACAGAGACACATATACACATTTCAAATCTTATTTGTTTATTTATTGAGATGGATCTTGCTGTGCTACATAGTCTGGCTTGAATTCATGGACTAAAATGATCTTCCTATTTTCACTTCTTCACTTCCTGAGTAGCTAGGACCATAGGTGCACAACAGTGTGCCAAGCTTACTTATGACTTATGACTTATCTTGTCTTATGACTTCTTTGGAATAACACTGTGTTTGCACCTTTTCAATGCCATTCAGATCTCAGACATCATTTTTAGAGGATCTTATATCTGAATCTTTTTTTTTTTTTGGTTTTGTTCTCTGGTTATAAAAGTAATACCTGTTATTTGAGAAATCAGGAACCATGGGAAAATTTAAAGAAGAACCTAAAGCAAACATTTAATCTCTACTAGAGAGGACCTCTGTGAGAGTGTTAGTGTTAAAACAAAAATAGGACTTCTTTTGTCGCCTACCTTTGTGCCACTGTTCCCTGCTGTGGATGTAATCTGTGACCTTTTCAAGGCTGTTTGGGGATGTGTATATTAGGCAACTGGAGACCTTTACTTGATAAAAATGCACACTGGTCATGCATCCTGTAGTAATTCTATAATGAATTCATGGTTGTAGATACAAGGGACAAATTCAGGAAGACCTGAAAGGCTGGATGGTGTCTCCTTGAGGCCCCTCTGAATTGTGGGATCATAGGAAGTGAGGATACCTATACTCACTCAATCATCCACTTTTTTGGGGGGGTATTGGGGATTGAACTCAGAGGCACTCGATCACTGAGCCACATCCCCAGTGGGATGTATTTTATATTTTATTTAGAGACAGGGTCTTAGTGACTTGCTTAGCACCTTTTGCTGAGGCTGGCTTCGAATTCAAGATCTTCCTGTCTCAGCCTCCGGAGCTGCTAGAATTAGAGGCGTGCACAGTCATTCACTCTTCTGCTCAGACATGGCCTTGGTCATTTCCCTCCTTGGGGCCATGCTATTAGTCATACTAATAGTCAGGGCCACCACTGTCTGATTCTGAAATCCCTTCTGGTCAGGCCCTCCAGCATTCTAGGACCAGGGATAGAGCTTGGGGTATGGGGAGGCAGCCAGGGGGCAGCATCTGGCCCAGGGTCTGGGGCTCAGGGTTGGGAGGGGTAGGAAGGGTTCTACTGCCTCCACCTGTGAGCTGCATAAACATCCGGTTTCGGTCCTGAAACCACCCTTGCCCCTCCTAGGCCACAGCTGGCCCTGTTTGTCACTCATACCATGCCCTGCTGGCCATGGGCTTGGTTTCTCTTCCCCTTATTTCTCTCCTTTTGTCACCCTGAGTTCTGGTTTCAGCCAGCGGAGGGTTAACTTTAACCTGGGGGATTCCCAGGGGTGACCAGATGCAGGAAGGGCCACCAGAGCTGGGGAAAGCAACTCATGCTGCATACCCCCACCTCAGCCATTGAACTGACTCCCACCCTACTCCTACTTCAGGCCTCACTGACCCATCAGGTTAAGAGTGTCCCTGGCCAATCCCAACCCCATCATCCAGAATGCTGTGATTTCCTAGATGACTGATCCTCTGGGAACCTCACCTGGCTCCTCCTTGGGCAGATGGGAAGGCTGGGATCCTGAAAGGGGAAGTTATTTGTTCAGGGTTTTAGCATGTCAGGGGCAGACCTGGGCAAGAATCTAGGCAATGACAGCAATGGGCCAGGCACAATAACCATAATCTCCACAATTCTCTAAACTCACTCTATTGGGGATAGATTGTTGTTATTGATCCCTGTACAAATAAGGAACAGGTCCCAGAGGGGAAATGAATTGCTCAAAGTCAGGAGCTAATGAGGGCTGGATCCATCCTTGTCTGTCCTCCACACAATCTCCTCCATAAAGAAAAACTCTCTGGGCCTCCCCAGGCCCTTTGCTTCTGTCCCTCCTTCTTCCTGATCTCTTGGATTCCTGGCCCCTGGATCACTGACTCTGCCCCATGACTCTGCCCCATGTCTGTTTTCAGGGCTCTTTTTTATTCCCCTTTCTGAAATGTGGTTGGGCTTTGGAATGATGGAGTGGGATTATTCCATGTGAGCATGTTTAGGTCCTGATGGAGAGCAGCACTTGGTACTGGAGCACCCCCTGTAAATTTGGGCAAGTCCCTTTCTCTTCTGGTCTCAATGTCCCCATTCTTTAGATGGGAGGCTCTCAGCTAGAAGTCAAGACACCCAGGAGCTCATTTTGCCTCACTTATAACTGCTCTGAGCCTCAGTTTTTCCCACTTGTGGAATAAGCAATGATCCTGGCTGTTGGCCTCATAGAATCTGTGAGTGCTCAGCTTGAGAACTAGTGTCCTGTACAATACAGGGACAATAAGGCCACTCAATATGTCTTGATAAAGAAACAGTTGTTTTGAGTCATAGATATGACTAGAGTTGAGGTCCTCAGGGCCTCTACTCTCAGTCTTACCTCCTCAGGGCCCTGCTCTTGCTCCTCTGCTGGGATCCAGGGCTCAGGATACTTTAGCCTGTAGGCCTGACCCAACAAACACATGCATGGCCTTGCCTTCAGTGTTCCTACCTGTGGCCCAGTTCTACCTAATTGCCTGGAGAACTTGTCAGTACCTCCTGGGACCCTTCAGCATTCTCTACTCATTCCCTCTCCTCTGTCCAATGGCCACAGTCTGTGCCTCCTTCTAATTCCTCCTCAGAGCAGGTCCCAGACCTCCCTCCCTTGTTCCCTGCTCCAGTGGTGGCCTGACCCAGAGCAGGGGCTAGCCATGTGGCACAGAGTCCAAAGACTATGTGGGTGGTAAGCAGGATGGCAGACAGGAGTCTGGGGTCTTTAAAATGGAGGGACCAGGGTGCTTTGACAGGGACTTATGTGAACTGGTAGTGGCCCTGTGGAGAGAAGGTATATTTTAACATCTCTGTTCCTTTGCTTCTGCTGATCCCTCCAGGAGGCTCTGTTTCCCTTCACCCCTCAAACCCTAGGGATCCAGTTCCTGGGCTCTGTTCCTGGATGCTATTACCACTAGGCCACCTCTGATGATCTCTGTTTCTCCTGCACTTTTCAGGGAAGTCTCAGCTGCAGTATGAGCTCTGGGCTTGGCAGGGCCATCACTCCTGAACTAGCTTCACATCTCCAGGATCTGATCTAGGTTGAGTGTGTGTGTGAGTCTGCGTGTTGAAGGGGAGGTGAAAGGGATTCCAGTGAACTGCAGTTGATGAGTAATTGACCACACTAATTAAGGGCCACCCTTCCCTAGGCTCATGGGTGGTCATGTGGGGTGGAAGGCACAGATGGGGGCACTTGTCCCAGGCATGCCCACCTATTGCTTCTTTCCTTATATATCAGGAGACATGTGCTATGGGTGTGTGTGGCAGGCTTGGCTGCTGGCTTCCCTGGATCAGGAGCTTGGGGGCAAGAGGAACCATTTAACTGGTGTACCCTGAAAAAGAGTTGGTAAAGTCCCACCAGGGGAAGGAATTTGCCATGCAAGGATGAGCCTAGGATCTATGTCTGAGTACTTGGTCCTCTCCCCCACTCTCATCAGGACATGGTGCCCTGGAATGTCCTGGGAATGTTTCCTTCAAGGAGTACAGGGTGTGTATGGAGGAGTCTGGTCACTTACTGTCAAGGGGCATCAGGCCTCATTGACCTGGCCTGTCCTTCATATATCTCATACTCTCTTTGTCCTCAGCATCTAGACACATCTTGGGTGAGACTGGGCAGGAGATTGGACACCTTGGTGCCACAATTCATCCTTTCTTTGGTGAATGAGCAGCACATTCCAGGTGTCACTTTGGTCTTGGCTGGGCCATTCTGGACTGACCAGGAACACTAGAAGCTGAGATCCTTCATGGGCCAGGAACCCAGGAAGACTTAGGGAGGGTTTCTGGATGGATGGATGGAAGGACAGATGGATAGGTGGACACATAGATGAGTGATTGAATAGTCTGAGGTCCTGTCCATTGGCAAGGGGTGCCAAGAGGTCTCTTGACAGAGGCTGTTCTTCTGGACTCCCCATTATTATCCCAGACCCAGGGCTCCAAGGGTGGGCAGCCATTATGAGGGCCCATGTTTATCTCCCCCTCCTTGTATTTAGCCCAAAGCCCCCAAAGAGTACAAGGTCTTAGGGCAGCAGTGGAATATGATGCACAGAGTCTCACATCCAAACCTAGCTGGATCTGCAAATATCTATCAACTAGATGCACCCCAGAATTCTCTGAGCTCCAAGTATCTGTTTGTGCCTGTGGTTGACCTTAGCTCTGTGTCAAACATTCAGAATGGAACCAGGGAAGCCCTGAGGAAGGGGTAGGACCTGCTTGAACAGAAGATTCCAGAAACAGAGGATACAATTTCTGACTGTTAATTGACTGTGATCCTGAGCTCCTTACTAGGTCAAGCCTGGCACAGGGGTTTAGGAAGTCTTGGTGCCTAGACATGGGCCCATTCTCCAGCTAGGCTGGTGGAAGCTTTAGAAACTGGAACCCTTCCCTTGCATCCCCCTTACCCTGGGCACCGGGAGGCACCAGCTGTCTCTAGGGAGACATCTGGGCCTGGTGGGGTTTCCCAGCTATTTTGGGCTTCAGAGATTCTTGGTTTCACCAGGCCAGCTGCACTGGGGTGAAGGTACTAGGCCAGAAGGGAGCCCAGCTAGGGCACAGGGCTGACCCATGTCTGGCTTGGGCTGGAACAGCCTCATGATAACAACAACCAACTGTGGAAACAAGCAAACTGTCCACTTTCCATCTGATTGTCTGAACCTTCCCTTCAGGGTATGAGGTTCCATTATTATCAACTCAGGTGCACAGAGTGGGAAATTGAAATTGAGTACAGCCACCAGATTCAGCTGTTGGGATCTGGACCTGAGTCAGGCTTCCTCTATTCCTGCTTGCTTCTGGCTGTTAGGGTATCATTCAGCACAAGACCCCAGCCTTCCCCCTCCCGACTTTATTTCTCCCCAGTTCTCCTGTGTGTCATCATTCACTTTTCTCTTAGGTGTATTTCTGTCTCCCCTGAACTTGAGTGCTGCAAGCCTCATTACACTTGCCTGGCCCACCACTGTGGTCGTAGCACATAGTAGGTGCTCAGGAAAGATATCTGAAAAGATGCTTTGCTCTTGACAGCATCTATATTGGGACCATCCATGCTTAGCCTTGGTTTACATTAGAACTAAATTGGAGCTCCTGTCTAGGTAGGGCCCCCTGAGAATAGGCTCATCTGGCTGGTCTGGGCCCTTCCCAGTGAGAGTTGTTCTCTGTGCCTTGGCCTATGTAGCGCTTCTGGCCTCTGTTGGGATCCTAGACTGGGGTCTGGCTGCTGTTCCTTTATACCATGTGGGTCAAGAAAGTGTGTGTATGTGTATGTGTGTGTGTGTGTGTGTGTGTGTGTGTGTGTGTGTGTGTTGGCACCTATCTCTTATAGAGTCTTCATGGTCAGGAGGCCCTGAGGTTTCCACACACAGGCCAGGTGCTGGGCAGTCGGGGATGACCTGTTCAGTGAACACTTGAGGGTGGATGCAGGCTCCATTACCCAGTAAGCTATTGGCACAGTGAAGGCTCAGTGGACCTGAGTTGAGAATAAGGTAGATCCTGAGACTGAGTTGGAAAGTTGATGTGTTTGTAGGAAGTTATCTTACCATAAGGGGTGGCCTGCTTGGAAATGGATGTGTGGCAAATACCCTGGTGGTGAGGGAGTCAGATGTCACTCAGCCCCTCTCTGGCTCCTGTCCTGGTTATATGGAGGAGGCATTATCCCTGATTTGTGTAGTTCTCCTGGGGATCAGGGCTTCTTGGATGGCCCATCCCTTACTGGTCCTTGCATAGACTGTGCTGTTGTTGAGCAAGAAATGGTGTCATGGTCACCCCCTTGTCTCTCAAGAATTGAACTGGAATGAGCTCACCCCCAGGGGCTCCAGGTGAGGCCCAAATGAGACCAGGAACCTCATAGTGATGATCTTGCTGTGTTTCCTTCATGGTGTCTCTGTCAAAACTGGACTCAGACAGCAGTGTCTGTTACAGGGTTTGGTGACTGGGCCTTGACTTAACAAAGTCACCCCCCCCATTATATGTCATTTTAAAGAACATCATTTGATCATCCAACAGTTATTTGAGAATTTCCCCCAGATCACCCCAGATGAAGGGAGTTCTCATGCAGTGTCCTTTAAAGAGAATCTCCTGGCTTTTGGGGACTTTGCACAACAAAAATGTTTTTGAGAAAGAAGTAGCCTTCCCAGACTGTGTCAGTGCAAATTTGGGAATCGTCCAATCTTTGTTTTTTTGGTACTGGAGATTGAACTCAGGTACACTCAACCATTGAGCCACATTCCCAGCCCTAATTTGTATTTTATTTAGAGATAGGGTCTCATTGAGTTGCTTAGCACCTCGCTTTTGCTGACGCTGGCTTTGAACTCAAGATCCTCTTTCCTCAGCCTCCCCAGCTGCTGGCATTACAGGTGTGTGCCACAGCGCCCAACAGGAATCATCCAATCTTAATGTGTGTGAGGGACCTGAGTTGAGGGACTTGGGACTGTTCCTCATGCATATCTCATTGAGGAGTCACAGGGAAGATGTTTGATTCAAGGTCATGATGTGTGACTTCTTCAGAGACATGGAAAGTCATCCTGATGAGGGGATGAAGGGTGAGGTTTCTGTGAGACCTCAAGGATTGAGATAGCAGCAGGGAAATGCTCTGGAGATGGAGTGGGACACAGGGAAATTGGCCCAGGAATGACAGGGATCCTGGTGAAGAAGCTGATGTGTCGGATAGAAAGGGCAAAGTTTACTAACATTATGCTGTGTCATTAAACCAGTGGGCATTACAAGTGGACAGTGACCATGTCATCCATACTCCTAGAAGTTGAAATTTCTAGTTGACTTGAAAAATTTCTTTTGGACCTGTGTGTTTGGATATACAGGCTAGAGGCCATGAGTACTGTGGGATGAAGGATGTGAGTGTCCCCTGTCCAGACCTGGTTGAAGATACTCTCCTGGTACCTTTGCAGTTCTCTCAGGGCGGTTGGGCCAGATGGGAGAGTCACCCAGGTCAACTCAGTAGGAGCTGCTGGCTTTGCTTCTCCCTCTCCACCTCCCTGGGCCCCAAACAGCCTCCTTTTTACCCTCCCCCAGGCCTGAGCAGCCACTTCACTGTCCCTCCTCCAGAGCCCCAGAGTCCCCTCCCTAGGGCTCCCCACCCCCACCTGTGCTATTCTGGGCTATGGCTTTTGCTGTAGAGGAAGCCAGTCTTCCTCCCCCATCTGACTCTGAGTACCTTGTTTCAGACCAGGGCCCACCCACTACTGGACCCTGATATTCTTTTTACCTTGAGGGGCTTACCTAGCACAGACCTGTCCTTTGTGGTGAAGCTGTTACTCCCTAGGGTCAATATAGGTCTGAGCTAGGCACAGGGGTGGGATCAGATGGAGTGGGTGTAAGTCTGGATTAGCTGTGTTTGGTCTATATGTTCCTCAGGTTCATCTGTGAGATGGTCAATCATAGCTCAGAGCTGCTGGAGGGTCAATGAGGCATTGTGATATGCCCTACGTGGCCCAGAGCTGGCAACTGTGAGTATCCCACAGATGTTTCTGTTGGTTAAATTCATCCCAAGTTTTGGGAGATATTCTTGTGCTGCATCAGAGATTCCCTGTGCTGGGCAGGTGGTGCTGACCTCCAGGAACTTGAGGAGGGGAGCAGTGGTAGATTCCACATTGTCCCCTACTAGCTTGTGAATTCCTCCAGGGTAGGTGGTCCTCTTGTCCCTCCAACCCAGCACCTAGCCCATACCATAGTTGTGCTCACTAAGGGATTATTGAATGAATGTGTGAGTGAATTAATGAATCAATGACAATGAACCACAGGGATAAAGATCTGTGAAAAGAGTCTTGGGATGGATTGCCCCACAACTCACTCTGTGACCCTGACTGGGTCATCCCTCCACCATTGGAGACTCAGTCCTTTCATCTGTGAAATGGGCACACATGCTTTTCTTTGTGGACCCACTGAGCCAGAGTAGACAGAGGAGTACAGAACAGTAATAGGGTTCATATGCTTAGCATCTTCTCTTGACCTTGCAGAGGCACAGCTTCCTTAGGAGGTAGAGTAACCTGAGGCCAGGCAATTTGGTACCCATCATCCATGTGGCCTTTAATGTCTATGGCACCAGACTGGCTTGGCCCTTTCAGTCAGGCATGGGGGAAGGTGTAGCACCTTGGATTGACCTTGGACCAGTGGACCCAGGTGCCCACCATCTGTGTAGCTGTGGGACTCAGGCAAGTTGCCTTAGCTCTTAGAACCTCTGTCTCCTCATCCACAAGCTGTGGTGGGTATTGACATCTGCCTCCAAGGTGGTCTGGGATCACATGATATAAAACATGTCAGATACCAGCTCAGAGTTTCCCTGAAAGTAGTCCTCAGCCAAGATCACTATGATGACAGGTGGTGGCAGGTGACAGGTGGCAGTAGAACTGGGAGCAACTTTGCAGTGAAACAGAAAACATGGAAGGCTCGGTAAGGTCTAGTCTGGAAACCAACTGAACCTCTGAGGGACAGATGGCTAGAGACACAGCCCTTGTCACTGGGATGCCTGCCTTTAGTGGGGACTCAGAATGGTAAGCCCATTCTGGGGCAAGGCTGCCACCAGGAGAAGCCAGGTCAGCAGCTTCCATTAGCCAACAAGCCCTGAGAAAGGCTGAGATTGAACAGGAAAAGAAGCAACAGGTCCAGAGTAGCCCAAGGATTCAGTTCCAGTGTTCCTGACAGGGTAGCACCAGTATAGAGGACCAGGGAGAGGGGCCTAGCAGGGGTGAAGAGTTTCAAGATGGTGAGAGTGGCTTGGAGTGTTCAGGGTCAAAATCAACAGAGGAGAACGGTGAGAGGATCCTTGGATGGAGTCACTTGAAGGTCATCAGTGCCATGGGAAGTGTAGAGAGAGAGGAGTTGGCAGGAGATTCTGGGCTTGAGGCAGGAGGGGAGCCCAGTGATCTACTTCTGATAGATCACTCAGAGTCTCTGGGCCATGATGTCTTCATTGTAGACTGAAGATCCTCATAAGATCTTCCTTGAAAAACAGTTTGGTGACTGAGAAGTAGGGTCTGGAGGGCACTTATCAGGGGATCATGGGAAGAAAATGTCTCAGAAATGTGACTGAAATCACAGTCCCTTCTCTATGATCCTAGACAAAGTAGGGGCCATGGAGGACCAGGAAGGAGGGCAGGGCTGAGATTGGGGATGGATAGGACCTAGAAAGGAAGAGGAATTGGGGAGAAGTCTCCCCAAACCCCCAGGGAATTAGGGACAGAGCTGAGCTTGACTGAATGAGGATTCCTAAGGACAGTGCCTCCTAATTCTGGAACTTGTGAATGTGTTATGCTCTGTGACCACAGGGACTTTGCAGAGGGAATGATGTTAAGGGGCCAGAGATGGGGGATTATCCCAGATTATCTGGTTGGGTCCAAGGTATAGTCTTTATAAGGAAAAGAGGGAGGTAGGAGGTCAGAATAAGAGAAGGAATGTGGGAATGGAAGAAGAGGGAGGGAGGGATATATATATAGAGAGAGAAAGAAAGAGAGGAGAGGGGAGAGGGGAAGAGAAAGCCAGAAAAAGAGCAGAAAAAGAAATTTGTAGGTGCTACCCAGCTGGCTTTGAAATTGGAGGAAGGGATCAGGAGTCCAGGAATGTGGTATCCTCTAGGAGCTGGAAAAGGTCAGGCAATGGACTCTTCCTCAAAGTCTCTGAAAGGAGCCTGGGCCTGCCAACACCTTGGTTTTAGCTCCCCAGGATGCATTTTGGACATCTGACCTGTAGACCTGTGAGAGAATAAATGCATGTTGGTTCGAACCACTATGTGTGCAGTGATATGTTTTGGCAGCCACAGAAAACTCCAACAGGAGCTGATGAGGAGACTCACCCTGGGCATTCATTGTGGTTCCCCCACAGTTCCTATCCATGGTGACACAGGCCTGACTCTAAACTCTGGGCCCCAAGTTGGCTAACTCCCATGGTAGAGTAAAGAGACTGGACCCCAGGGATTTTATGAGCCAGTGGGGTTGGGCCACAGACAGCATTTCTTCATCATCAGAAAGTGACTGGAACTCCAACCCTGCTAGCAGCCTCACAGAGAAAGTCTCAACACAAGATCTAGTTTTCCTGCTGATGTCCACAATTGAATGAAATGCTCCCACTAAATAATGTCTTCATCACCAAAGGAAGATGGCAGGTGATCTTCTGTGCCACACACTTTAGAGAATCACTATGTTCTGGGACCACAGATTGGTTACCTATGTGTATGTCAGAACCCAAGTCCCCTCAGTGCTGAAGCCTCAGATAAAACATGTCTCCATCTCTAATAGTGATACAAGATGCCCTGTCTCAGTTCCCAGCAGCAAAGACTTTGTTTAACCTCATAGAAATTATGAGGCACCTATTTCCTTCTTTACACTGGTTCCCTGGGAGTTAGGAGCTCATTGTTAGCAAGTGTCCTGATGTTCTTGGCAGGTCTATTGTTTGGCAGTTTCCTCCTATTTCTCTTTTGTCTCCAAATCTACCACTGGGTAAGGAATTGAGGTGGGCTCTGAATTTAAGAGTTTGGGATACCAACAGCATTGGTGTGTCCTGAATTCTGTGGACAGTCTTGTTCTCAGGAGTGATGGAGAGAGGCTAAGTGTGGCAGGAGCTGAGTTGAACAGAAAGGAGGAGGGGATTCCAGGAGTCCATCCCAGAGAAGAGTTTCTAGGCTTAGGGAAGTGAGGACACAGGTAGGCACAGCAAACTGACCAGGGTGGAGAGAGAAACTGTCTCAGGAGGTCCCAGCCACGGTTAGCTCCATACAGTAAGAACACAGAGAGTTGGGGGGTCATGTACTGGGAGGAAGAAAAAGAGGAAGGGGAGAGAAGAGAGACTCAAGTCCTTCTGACTACTGTTTTACATCTGATGCTCCAAGAGACTGTGAACTTCTTCTCTGGGCTACTTTCCTCCTGGTTGCTAGATTCTCCCACTACACAGTAAGAATCTCAGGGAAGTTGCAAATGAATATGAGTTGAGAACAAAGGAGATAGAAAATGATTTCTTATTGACAAAGCACTATCATTGCAGCCCTTGCAAAATCTCCCTACAGAGAACCTTCTAGGGCTGCCTTGGTAGAAGAGAGGGCGTCAATCTCAGAGTCTGAATTCCAGGGAGTCCAATGCATTGAGGGCTTCAGTTTCTGTAGTCTTTTTTGTTTAGAGATTGGGTCTATGTTAGATCTAAGAGGTCTCCCTGCCATGTGAATTTATGGTGGAAAATCTCTCTGTCCTAGGAGGTCCTGCCTAGCACAGTCCTGTCCCTGACACCTATTCTTTTCAGGAGTTCCTGACTGGTTCTTCTCCAGTTGTAAGATGGGAAGGTGCCCACCTTTGGGCCTGTGAGATCTGAGCCCCATCCTTTCTAAGGTGCCCTGCCTGTGCTGAGGGAGGAGATGGGACCCAGCACCTATGTCCACCTTTCTCCCTCTTCTCTCTCTCTCTCTCTCTCTCTCTCTCTCTCTCTCTCTCTCTCTCTCTCTCTCTCTCTCTCTCTCTCTCTCTCTCTCCCTCTCCCTCTCTCTCTCTCTCCCACAGAGCCACATCTCCAATCCTTTTCATTTTATTATGATTTTTTAAATTTGGAGACAGGGTCTTGCTAAGTTGCTTAGGGCCTAGCTAAGTTGCTGAGGTTGGCTTTGAAATATTCTCCTCTCTCAGCCTCTGAGTTGATGGGATTACAGGCATTTGCCACCTCACCTGGCTATATGTCCACCTTCTCAAAGGAAATTCTTTTGGAATCCTTACCTTCTTCTATTTCCTCCACCACCTCTCTGAGTCCCAGTCCAAGAGATCCTCTATTTTGAAGGAAGTCCCATAGCGAGGACCCTGGGGGACTGATCCTTTGAGCACTTCCCTGCCTTCCTCCCACATCTGATAGTCTTGGGGGCCCAGCTTAACTGTCCTATTCCTCTGGGACCCAAGGCTAAGAGACCCAAAGGGGAAAAGTAGACATCCATTCTTCCATTTAGGGAAGAATATTAATTGGAGAGAAAGATGGAGTCATAGTAAGGCCTAAGGAAGGTCACTTGAATCATCTTATCCTACCCCAACAAGTATCTGAGAAGAGGGGACATATTGGAGGGGGTGAGGTGCCAGATAAGGAAGAGAAAGTTTATAGATCTCCAGATAGATTTAAACTTCAGTGTCAACAAGATAGAAAAGGGAGAAAAATCTACCTAGATTTCATTCTGAACCCAAAAGAAGAGGTAAACAGGAAGATTCAGCAATGGTGGTTAGCTGGGTATTTCCGCTGAATACATAACACAGTGACACAGACTTGAACTCAAGCCCCTCTTGTCACCAGGCCTAGCCCACCTACAGCTGTACTGTGAATCTAGGGGCTAGCCAGTTAGTGAGAGGGCAGGTCCAATGCATGGGAGAGTTATAAGAGGGGGGCCCCTCCTTCCATGGAATCACACAGTATTAGGTACACAGAATCCATCCACCTAAAAAGGGTTTGGGATGGGGAGGAGGCATATGTGTACCTCACATCTGGTTTCTCTGCTAATGTCTGGTCCGGGAAGGGACTGTTTGCCCAGCTAAGCTCATCTGGGGGACTGTCACTGGGCATAAAGAGAGAGGCATGTTTATGTTTAGTGAAAGTGGAACTGGGGACCTGTGTAGAGCTGAAGCACCTGGGAGGGTTCTGGGTACACATTTTAAGCCCCAGAAGGATGTCCAATATAGCATGTTTGTATATATGTATGTGTGTGTAAGTTATGTGGGTACATGTTTGGGAATTCACATGTGCATTCATTTGTCTCATACTCAGATTCCCACTGTGTGGGGCTTCCAGGGCAATAATAACCAATTTAATAGATATTTACAGAGCTCCTAATGAGAGGAGACAGTTCAAAGACTGATGCAAAATATAAGGCTGGAATCCAACACTTGACTGTAATCTGGAGCTCTCACTGACTAGCCTTGAAGAGCTGAATATGAGTAACTAAAGGTGGGGAACTATTGAGCTGGCCATAACGGGGACAATAGAGAGTAGAACTGATACCTGTCTACAAGGGACTTTGAAAAAGGAAAAACAGCCAAGATATGTGTGGAATCAGGGGCACAGAGGGGAATGTGGAGTGAGCAACCAGAATCTAAGGGTTGAGAGGTCTTTGCAGTGAGTATGACAGAGAGAAGCTATGGGGGCTTGAGCAGTGTCCCTGAGGAGTAAGGAGCAGGGCGGACATGGAAGGAAGAGTGAGTGGTTCTAGGCTCTAAAGACAGGGATTTACAGGTGGGGGAAGGGAGACAAAGAAGGGATGGACTCAGTGATGGGGACTTAGACCTGAGATGGAAGGACACTCGAGGATGTAGTGATGTTCAGACTGTTCCAGGGAAGGGACCTCAGGCATTCTCCTGGAGGCCTTGGGGATCCAAGGAGAGATTGCCCCTGAGAGTGGGGAGGTGACCAAGTCCATACAAGAGCAGGAAGCATAGGGGTGGACAGGTGAACATGTGTAGGCTGGGCTCCTGCTGAGGGCCATTCCCTTGCTGTAGAAAGTTCTGTGGAGTTTGAGTGAGGGTAAAAGAATCTGCCAGGGAAATGTCAGAAGTCTTTCCTGGCCATTTGTCTCAAGGTCTTAGGATCGTGTACACCTGAGGGGATGGTCAAAATTAAGGTGGGAAGTGCGTAAACTAAAAGAAGCAAGACAGTGTTCTCCGGTTGAAAATGAGGATATTTATTGAGGGTTTGCTGGGTTGAGGGAGAAGGGCTGGGATGGTAGGTGTGGGATAAGAAAACTTCCCTGGGGTCTTTTGGCTCCAGGGTGGGGTGAGGGTCTGGGACCTAGGAACATTGTGCAGGGGACACACTCTTCTCCATGGTGCTCCCTTCATGAGTGACCTGGCAGGTGTATGAGTCATGAGAGTTCCACTGGTCTGGCGTCACAGTCAGGTAGCTGCTGGCCATGTACTTGTTGTTGGTCTGTTTGGAGGGCCGGGTGGTCTCCACACCCTGGGTGACCTTGGTGCCATCTCTCTTCCAGGTCACGGTCACGTCTCCCGGGTAGAAGTCATTGATCAGACACACCAGTGTGGCCTTGTTGGTCTGCAGCTCCTCAGAGGAGGGTGGGAACAGGGTGACCGAGGGCACAGCCTTGGGCTGACCTGCAAGATGGACCAGGCAAAAGGGATCAGTGTTCACCCTGGTGTCCACCCTGGAGCCCCTAACCTCAGTGTGTGAGGAGGGTCTTCCTGTTTGGGGACTCTGGGGTGGAGCATGTGTGGTGTAGAGTGTGTTGGGGAATTCCTCAAACTATTCCTGTGTTCCTAGGCTTTAAACAACTCAGGACACCTGTGTATCACCTTACCTGGAACCTCTTAGACCATGGCCTTTCACATAGATCTGTCACCCTTGCCTTCCTGCCCTGCCTCCTTCTGACTCCTTATCTGGTCCATCCGTTGTCTCTGTCCGTCCTCTGAGCTCTCTGGGACTCCAGTGTGCTCCACTGTGGGTCAGTTCTGACCTGACACCTTGGCTCTGAGAGCCAGTGTTTTTACTAAGGAGCCCATTTTCACCCCAGTGCGTCTCCCCTCGAATCTCTGCTGTGGGGTAAGGGCCTTTGTTCATCAAAGTCTGTCTGGCTTGACCTCACTTCTTTTGCAGAGTTGGGCCAGAATCCCTTGTCCAGACCAGATCTGCAGGCTTCCTGCATTGCGACTTGTTCATACACAAACTCAAGAGCCTGTGCTTCTGCAGTGCCCTGTGGAGACCTACCTCCAACACTGTCATCTTCAATTGCCCTTCTCCTCGCTCTCTGTTATCCAGTGTCTCCTCTTATTTTCTTCCTCCTAAGTTTCCTGAAACCCAATGTGTCTTTGGGCTCTGCCCTGGCAATGTTTGAAGGCTTGGGGTTCCCCTTCACCTCCTACCTCTTTCCTGACCTTTGATCCTGTGTTTACAGTCCAGGATGCCTGGGCTGAGTTATGACATGTTCCCCAGTCTTAGTCCTCAGTGTCCTAAGTCTTTTTAAAATTCATCATTTGTCAGTTCCTCAATATGTCTTATCATCATCTCTTCCCCTTAGATAGGGTCTCAGTTTACCCCCTCACAAATTAATTGTATAGAACGGTGCCCAACAGGGAGAAAAGAACAGAGCACTTCTTGTGGACCAGCATGCCAAGACAGACAGACAGGCAAATAGACAATGGAATTTTAGTAGGTCATTCATTTCAGTCCCCTTCCTCTGGAGTCAGAGGTTGAAGGGCTGCCTATCAACCACTGAGGCAGTCATGAGGGTCTGAACAGAAAGGGAAGAGTTCAGTGCCCCAGAGTTAAGATCCAGGGAGACTGCTTGTCCCAGGACAGATACAGAACACAGAAAAAGAACAAAGAATCGGAAAATTGTCCCAATACTTAGGGAGAGTAGAGAAAGAGGGCAAAAAGTCACTCACCTAGGACGGTCACCTTGGTTCCTCCGCCGAACACAGCACACTGTGACACACATCTCTACATAAACCCCTTTGTGCACCATGACCCAGACCCACCTGCAGCTGCACCAGCGGCCCAGGGTTCAGCTTCCTTTTAAAGAGGTTGCTCAGGCCATGGGTGGGTGAGATTTTGTCACTTTTTCTTGATTTGGAACATCACCTCTTTGAAGCTATGGAATTTGACCACTCTGAGTCATGGGGAGGGTTGGAGAGGATTTCTTTCTTTCCTTTTTAAAAAATTACATATATTTATCTTTTATTATGATATGAAAACATGAAAGTGTAGAAATCTGTCAAAAATTAATGGCAATTATATAAGATGATGGGGTTATGGGTCACTTTCTCCTCATCTTTATATATTTTTTATAATTTCCAGAAGCAATATGAGCACCTTAAAATTACTGATTGAATAATGATTTATATATATATATATAAATATATACATGTGTGTGTGTGTATATATATATATATATATATACACACACACACATGTATATATGTTTGTAGATATTTGACAACTCAAATAAGTCCATGTTTCTGAAGATTTATTGTTCTCTCCTAAATCTTCAGAGAATACTCAAAATTATGTCCCAGGAATATACTGGACAAACCCCATAATGTAATATTCTAATAATAATATTCTAATAATATAATATTCAAATGGCAATATAAATCTTTAATGATGATCTTAATTAAAGGGAAATACAAGGCAGCAGTTTTAAGAATATAACCACAAGTTAATATTTAACACTGATTATTTCTGCTATTTTTGATTTCTGTGTGTGAAATCAGTGTTCCCAGCTAATGGTATTCCTGGGAAGAATCTGGATGACCTGGGTGGGTTAGTGTTGGGTATGTCAGGGAACAGGAGGAGGATGAAGATGGGGAAGAAGAGCAGGAGGGGAGCAACCTATTTCCTATACACAGATGATGTAGCTGGGTACTCTGTGTGCAACTGGGACTTGTGAGGAGGGTCCTGTTTGCCCCCACATTGTCAGCCAGGAGGTAGTGACAGGGAAAAGAGTGGGAATGGGAATTTGGGGGTTGGATAGAGAATCATGTTTCCTATCCAGTTCCTAGATTGTACTGCAGGTTCCTGAGGTCCATTGGCCTTGCCCTTGGTGGGCTACACTGAAGGTGCATTATTTGAGTTTCTTGTTTCCATGGGGCAGCCCCTCCTTGAATGGATGCTTCTTCAGAACTGGAATTACCTAGGGGAGTTCCTGGATAGTGGTTGGTAGATTTCCCTTGCTCACAGTAGAGTTTATTCCATGAGCTATAAGTGTGGGGATCTCTGCTTTCCCCTTGACCTCCTTCTGGTTTACACATGCACCTGTCCACATATTTGCTCCAATATGTCATTTGTGCACACATGAAGCAATCAGCCTATGTTCATATTGTCACCATCACTGGGTACATCTACAGCCTAGAGACACACATGGAAACCCCCATGGGAAGGACATAAGCAGAGTGGAATCCCAAAATCAGGGCCTCAATGTACTTCCTTGTGCTGGTCTATTAACTCGTAGAGCTCACACCTGGACACACACTGGCAGCTTGGAATCCTTGAAGTGTCCCTCTCAACAAGCATCTCCCTAGGCCTCCAAAGTCCCCTGCTGCTCCCTGAGCAGCGCCCTTCCCCAGCTTTCTCCTTTTCTCTGTGTCACTCTTGGACTCTGTACAGAAAATTCCTGCCTTTCCCCATTGTCAGTGACCTACATGGCGAGACATAGCCTGGGACACTGAGACACTTGATGATCTTTTTTCATGACCCCAGGGGGCTTTACTGTCTCTCCTGCCACCTGGACTCTTCCTGATTCTCTTAGAGAGAAGCTCAGCATGACAATGTGTAAGTAAGTGCATAAGCTTGTTATACGCATTTTGTGTGGGAAGGTGTGTGTTTGTTCATAGGTATATATGTTTATGTGTGTGTGCTTATACAACAGCTGGGAGCCTACACCAAGTTGTTAAGAAGGTGCATCAGCTTACACACAAGCACATGGCAAAATACCAGAATATGGATACTGACTTTGACCACATTAGACTCACTGAAAACCTTAGGGCACATAGGTCCATTAGTAGCAATACTGATCCCTGTCTCTCAGGAGACTTGAATACAGTTGGGAAAACCAGGGACACTTATAGACCAGGGGCACCAAGACAGGAGTATAGGATGAATCACCAGGGTTAATGGACTAAGTATTCTAAGTGCTATGGAGCAAGGAGTGGGCAGTGCTGTAGTGTTCCTGAGGAGTTAGGAGCAGGGCGGACATGGAAGGAAGAGTGAGTGGTTCTAGGCTCTAAAGACAGGGATTTACAGGTGGGGGAAGGGAGACAAAGAAGGGATGGACTCAGTGATGGGGACTTAGACCTGAGATGGAAGGACACTCGAGGATGTAGTGATGTTCAGACTGTTCCAGGGAAGGGACCTCAGGCATTCTCCTGGAGGCCTTGGGGATCCAAGGAGAGATTGCCCCTGAGAGTGGGGAGGTGACCAAGTCCATACAAGAGCAGGAAGCACAGGGGTGGACAGGTGAACATGTGTAGGCTGGGCTCCTGCTGAGGGCCATTCCCTTGCTATAGAAAGTTCTGCGGAGTTTGAGTGAGGGTAAAAGAATCTGCCAGGGAAATGTCAGAAGTCTTTCCTGGCCATTTGTCTCAAGGTCTTAGGATTGTGTACACCTGAGGGGATGGTCAAAGTTCAGGTGGGAAGTGCGTAAACTAAAAGAAGCAAGACAGTGTTCTCCGGTTGAAAATGAGGATATTTATTGAGGGTTTGCTGGGTTGAGGGAGAAGGGCTGGGATGGTAGGTGTGGGATAAGGAAACTTCCCTGGGGTCTTTTGACTCCAGGGTGGGGTGAGGGTCTGGGACCTAGGAACATTGTGCAGGGGACACACTCTTCTCCACGGTGCTCCCTTCATGAGTGACCTGGCAGGTGAATGTGCCATGAGAGTTCCACTGGTCTGGCGTCACAGTCAGGTAGCTGCTGGCCATGTACTTGTTGTTGGTCTGTTTGGAGGGCCGGGTGGTCTCCACACCCTGGGTGACCTTGGTGCCATCTCTCTTCCAGGTCACGGTCACGTCTCCCGGGTAGAAGTCATTGATCAGACACACCAGTGTGGCCTTGTTGGTCTGCAGCTCCTCAGAGGAGGGTGGGAACAGGGTGACCGAGGGCACAGCCTTGGGCTGACCTGCAAGATGGACCAGGCAAAAGGGATCAGTGTTCACCCTGGTGTCCACCCTGGAGCCCCTAACCTCAGTGTGTGAGGAGGGTCTTCCTGTTTGGGGACTCTGGGGTGGAGCATGTGTGGTGTAGAGTGTGTTGGGGAATTCCTCAAACTATTCCTGTGTTCCTAGGCTTTAAACAACTCAGGACACCTGTGTATCACCTTACCTGGAACCTCTTAGACCATGGCCTTTCACATAGATCTGTCACCCTTGCCTTCCTGCCCTGCCTCCTTCTGACTCCTTATCTGGTCCATCCGTTGTCTCTGTCCGTCCTCTGAGCTCTCTGGGACTCCAGTGTGCTCCACTGTGGGTCAGTTCTGACCTGACACCTTGGCTCTGAGAGCCAGTGTTTTTACTAAGGAGCCCATTTTCACCCCAGTGCGTCTCCCCTCGAATCTCTGCTGTGGGGTAAGGGCCTTTGTTCATCAAAGTCTGTCTGGCTTGACCTCACTTCTTTTGCAGAGTTGGGCCAGAATCCCTTGTCCAGACCAGATCTGCAGGCTTCCTGCATTGCGACTTGTTCATACACAAACTCAAGAGCCTGTGCTTCTGCAGTGCCCTGTGGAGACCTACCTCCAACACTGTCATCTTCAATTGCCCTTCTCCTCGCTCTCTGTTATCCAGTGTCTCCTCTTATTTTCTTCCTCCTAAGTTTCCTGAAACCCAATGTGTCTTTGGGCTCTGCCCTGGCAATGTTTGAAGGCTTGGGGTTCCCCTTCACCTCCTACCTCTTTCCTGACCTTTGATCCTGTGTTTACAGTCCAGGATGCCTGGGCTGAGTTATGACATGTTCCCCAGTCTTAGTCCTCAGTGTCCTAAGTCTTTTTAAAATTCATCATTTGTCAGTTCCTCAATATGTCTTATCATCATCTCTTCCCCTTAGATAGGGTCTCAGTTTACCCCCTCACAAATTAATTGTATAGAACGGTGCCCAACAGGGAGAAAAGAACAGAGCACTTCTTGTGGACCAGCATGCCAAGACAGACAGACAGGCAAATAGACAATGGAATTTTAGTAGGTCATTCATTTCAGTCCCCTTCCTCTGGAGTCAGAGGTTGAAGGGCTGCCTATCAACCACTGAGGCAGTCATGAGGGTCTGAACAGAAAGGGAAGAGTTCAGTGCCCCAGAGTTAAGATCCAGGGAGACTGCTTGTCCCAGGACAGATACAGAACACAGAAAAAGAACAAAGAATCGGAAAATTGTCCCAATACTTAGGGAGAGTAGAGAAAGAGGGCAAAAAGTCACTCACCTAGGACGGTCACCTTGGTTCCTCCGCCGAACACCCAACACTGTGACACAGACTCGTGCAAAAACCCCTTTCTTCCTTGCCCTGACCCTCCCCCAAACAGCTGCATCTGTGCTGGAGGCAGGCCCTAATGGAACTGAGCAACCTGCCTGAAGGTAAGTTACCCTTGCTGAAAGAGGACCAGTACATTATGCCTTTCTCAGAAGCAGCCATCATCCTGGGAAAAGGTCTCACCAAAATATCAACTCTACCTTTTCATCTTCTCTATGGAAGATCCACTTTTTGAGAAAGGAAGAAATGGAAATCCTCGATGACAATCCTGGGAAGCCATGGGCTGCATGATAACCTGGGAAAGTCCCAGGACCAACAACTCATCTCCTGTTAGTTCCTGCCTGTCAAGGAGCAACCAGGGGGATATGGGGATTATGGCAGGTGATGACAGATCAAGAACACATGCAGAATGCACCATTTTGACCCTCATTTCATCTTCCTGTACACAGAGGAACAACCACAAATAACAATAGCACTGTCCTCAGAACTACTTAAATACATGTATGACATTTGGGAGGGATTTTATGAGACCCTGATTGTCTCTTGACAATCATTGATATCATTGATAATTTCTGCTTAGGTTTGATAATCATATATAGTTATATCTCATCTTTCCAGAACAGAAGTGGAATATTTGCAGATGAAAATATAAGATGTCTGGCATTTATGTCAAAATATCTTGTTAGGGAGATGTTATTCTGTTGTGGGTGGATCAAAATCATCCATGAATTGCTAATTTTGATGGGTGGGTAATGAGATCATGGGGGTCATTATTATTCCTGTTTTATTTTTGTGTTGAAAATTCTCATTATAGAAATTTATTTTTAAAATGAAGAGGAGGTTAGTCTTGGGGCAGTGATTTGTGATGGGGTGGATCTTGGCACTGTACCCACTGAGGCCATTGATATGGCATTGAATGGTCTCAAGTTCTACATCAATGAAGTGGGGTCAGTTAAGTGCTGAGGGATATTAAAGCTGGGGTTTGGGATCAGGGGTGGCCACAATCAAGCTCCAAGGGGACCCCTTTCTCTGTCTCACTGTGACTCCAGAACTCCATGTCTTTTCAAGTTGTATCTTTGACTTGGCAGCTCTGATGAGAGCAGTTGTCATGTTCTTGATGAGCTGGACACTCAAAGAGGAATTCTGTGAGCAGCTGGGGCATAGAGGACTAATAGAGACAACTAGGTCATGCATACTTAGGTTACCTAGCCCACGGGTCATGGCCCCTGAGAGTGTATTTCTGACTTTGGGCTGGAGGTGCTCATGATTGTCTGAGCCACATGAGATAGGAAGGGAGTGGGCCTTGTGGGATAGAGAATTTGGGGGCTCTGAGTTCCCCTGGAAGCTAGACCTTACTTGTAGCTATTTTGATACACTCATCCTTTCCTGATTTATTCTGACTTGAACCCAATTCTTGTCCTTAATTCATCTCTGACACAGCTTTCCTGGGACAATCAATGAATACTGGTTCTGTGTCTAGTTTGGTACCTTTTCCAATTTGCCTAATTTCTTCCATATATTTTTCACCCATTTCAATTTGCTCCTAATACAGACTGAACATCACCCAACTCTAACCATCAACCAAACATAAACCTTCTCCATCCTGGAGCCTTACTTTTATGGTCCAGTTTTTCATTGGTTTCACTCCAACTCCATGATATTGTCAACCTTCAACCTGACCACACGTCTGTTGGATCATACAGTGATCATTCCAGTATGTGACCTACTTATCCTATGTTCCCTTAAATAACTCCATAAAATATGAGTCTTTTTCAGAGTACTGCAGGACTCTCAAGGGTGGAGAAGAGGGTCACCACAATGTGGAAAATATTGTTTCAATATAATAACTGTTTTCCCTACTGCAGGAGGTGTATCTTTACTTAGCTAACATGCAATGTGAAAGCCTGAGAAATGCACCTGTAGGTTTTATTTTCCAAACCTTTCCATGGTTCCCTGGTGATGGCAAACTATGGACAGTTCACTCGGTTAACAGTCTCCCAAAAGGGTTCCTCATATAGAAATGGAAAGTTCAAATTTTGTTCCTGCTAATACCATGACCTTGGTTCTAGTGTCTTCTTTACCTTCATGTTTCTGCCCTAACCTGCAACTGGGCTTTTGGGGTCCCCTTCATTTCTCCCTAATTCCTCATTATGGCAAACTGCCATCCCTCTTACTGGGTCTCTGTCCCTTCCAGGTAGGCAAGGTCACTCTGTAGGGATGAAATTCTTGCTCACAGTTCCCACCAGCATAAGGAACTCACCAAGACTCTGGTGGGTTGGGTGAATGGGATGACCAGGAGATGGCATCTCACAATGGAACTAACCTGGTCCCTGAGCAGTAGCCCTTCTGCCTAAAGACATGACCAGTCACCAATGGCACATTAGAAATGTGAAATGATACATGATTAGGTCTTCATTGATGAGATTTAGGATTGAGGAACATTTGAGACCCACCTGGTGTGCTTGCATGTTGAGGGCTCAGGGAGACAGTAGAGAGTTGGGGAAAAGGGTGTCTGGTTGAGGAAGGTCCCTTTTGGGGTTAAATGCCAAGAGATAATCCAAATGGCACCTACTTTCCTATCGGGTGCCAGTATTCCCTTCATTCTGCAATGAGAACTCTAAGGCCATTGCAGATGAAATAAGAGATAAGAACAAATGAGATAGAGCAAAATTTCTGATTGACAATGGGATATTTTATTGAGCAGTCAGTGGGTTCAGAGGGAAGGACTAGGAGGGCTAGGGGAAGATGGGGTCCCTCACCAGGGTCTTTCACTTCCAGAATTCTGAGGGTGGGGTGAGGGTCAAGAACTTAAGAACATTCTTCAGGGGACACACTCTTCTCCACGGTGCTTCCTTCGTGTGTGACCTGGCAGCTAAAGCTTTTGTGAGATTTCCACTTGTCAGGTGTCACGGTCAGGTAGCTGCTGGCCATGTACTTGTTGTTGCTCTGTTTAGAGGGCTGGGTGGTCTCCACTCCCTGGGTGACTGTGGTACTATCTGCCTTCCAGGTCACAGTCACAGCACCCGGGTAGAAGTCATTGATCAGACACACCAGTGTGGCCTTGTTGGTCTGTAGCTCCTCAGAGGAGGGTGGAAACATAGTGACCAAGGGGGAAGCCTTGGGCTGACCTGTGTGGATAGAGAAGTGGTGTGATTTAGCAGAGGAGAGCCCAGGTGTTGGGGATGACCCCAAAGTTTCTGCAATCATTCATATTGTGGTTGTCTTGTCCCCTCAGGGATTCTCCTTCCCTTTTCTTTCCATTCTTGTGAACTTAAGCCCCATGGTGAGCAGACAGCCTTCCCAGAAGCCCTTTTCAAGTCACCTCTCCCAGGTGGTCTGTGACCCTTCCCTTTGTAGCCTTAGTTTACCAGTTGTCACCAGAGTAGGTTGTGTTCCTTCTTCCCTGGTCTGAAGTCTGAGTTTGGAATCTGGTCCTTACCTCCTGAACCCCCACCACAGTCCAGATTTCTACCTCACTTCATTATTCTAGTGCCCAGAACTTCCTTTGTGAATTGAGGGGTGTTCCTGGTCCATCCAGGATGGAAGGATTGTTCTGGTGTGTGTGTGGAAGCCCTGAGCCTATACTCAGTTCACAGGGTTCCTGAAACCTCCTGTCCTTTTGGACATCAGATTCTACGCCAGCCTGGTCAACTCAGCTCTTTTGGCACGGGGGTGTGCTCTACCCAGACAAGTGAGGGCTCCTCCAAATCTGCCATCTCCTCGTTATAAGGCCCTTTACCTTTGCTGTGTTCTTGGGACTGCTCCCTGCTCCCAGACTATGGGGCACAGAAGCCCTCACCTACCCTCATAGCCTCTGATGGCTCTTGATTTTACCTAGCAACCAAGTAGTTCTCTGACCCTTCTATTTGCTTTCTCATTTCTCATCTCCTGAGTTTAACATGCCCTTTAAGGAAGGAGTCTGATGGATGAATAAGCAAGGTCTCAAACCCAGGGGTAAGGGGCTCCAGGAACAGAGGCATCTTTGTTTCTTTCTGAGGACCACCCTGGGAGGGCTGGACTCTGGTAATCTTGCCTAGTCTAATCTGTCTCTGAATCTCTCTGCCCTCTTGGTCCATTAGAGGACCAAACAGATGCAGCCTAGAGTGAGCCAAATCTCTCTCTTTTTTTGGTCTTTACTTAGGGTGACTTCTTGAGTTCCCAGAGGCTGGGGTCACAGCTCCATGTCCTTGGGTCTCCTATGAAGCATTCCCAAACTGGATGAATATCCAGCCCTCAACCCAGATTCTGGGGGCTTATCAATTCTAAGTCCTAGTGCCCCTAATTAGTCCTAGTCCCTGGTCCCCACTTGGTCATTTGCTCCAGAGGAGGGGAAGGGACCCCTGTCCCTGTCTCCAGCCCAGGCCTCTAGGACAAGGCTATATTCAACTATTGGAATCTGAAGGTGGCTGCTTCTGCTTTTGGGACCCTTCCTGCTGGCTACCCCAAGACCACCAACCTCCCCTACATCCCATGGAGAAAGGTAAGTAGTCTGTCCTTAAACTAGGGAGGGTAGAAGGGAAGAAGCCCTTAGAGAGAGAAAATAGACTTTCCCAAGACAGTAGGGGTATGGGACAGGTTGAGAAAGATCATATGAGCCACTTACCTAGAACGGAGATCTGGGTCCCACCGCCGAATACATAACACAGTGATTGAGGCTCGGACCAAAACCCATGGGGCCAGCACCTGCGGTCTGCCCCCTGGGGGTTGGGCAAGAGTAGAAACCTGCTGGGCATGACGGGTGGGGCTCTGTTCTTGGCACAAGGCGGGTTGGTGACTGGCCCTCCAGAGACTCATCCCCCTGTCCCAGGCATGTACTGCCCATGGCCTTGGAGACATCCCATGTGTGTCCCCTATCTCTGAGGTTCTCAGTGCTGATAGAAAGGCTAAGTACAGTTGGTGCTAAGAAAATCCCCCAGTGATGCATACTCTTAAGTGACTGGGTGATGTGAGACAGTCCTGAGCTGGCTTGGACCTGCTCAACCTCTCCTGGCCTCATTTTAGAGCCTCTGAGTCTCCTTTAGAAAATTCCCAATCATCCAGCCATGACAACTTCTTCCTTGGAGCCGCAGACACTGGTTCATGCCTGATTTAAGGCACCTCCACATGGTGACTTCTCTACTTGAATTTCTACCTATAGAGATAGCTCAGTCCCACCATATTCATGAAACCGTTCTCAATCTCTCAGACCACTCTTTCTATCCATTTATTCTTGTATTTTTCCATCCATCCATCTCCATCCATCCACCCATTCATCCATCCATCCATCCATCCATCCATCCATCCATCCATCCATCCATCCAACAATGGCTGTGAAACACCCATCTACACCAGGCACTGTTTCACTTGCTGAACATGGTAGGACTTCCCTAGCTCTCACCCTCATATTTTCCTGAAACTTCTCAAGTCAAGGTCTAAAAGGCTCTTGTCTCAGTCTGTAGGTCCTAGCCTGATGTCTCTGTAAGAATCCCCCCTTTCTGGTCATTTTCTTCTCCTTGGTTGTGGAAATGGCCCACTCTTTTCCTCCCATAGCTTCCTTTTCACCATGACTATGCATAGCTGATGACCCTAGACTATTGCCTAGGTGCTGTTTCCTCTGTATCCTTCCCACTGTTTCTGATTGGACCCTCATCATATACTTCCACAACTGCCCAGGGGTCCCAGATCCCTATTTCTAGCTCTGACTTTTCTTCTGGGCTCCAGATCTACATATATTTTGATTCCTGAACCTATCTTTGCTTAAATGTCTTATAGGCACCTTGAACTCAACAGGTTCCAAATAAATTAATTTCCTTGAAAACTTGATCCTCTGAAGTGTCCTCATTTCAGCAATTTATCTCCAAGCCAGAGGCCTGGAGTCATCTTAGAAAGCTTTCCCCTCATTGAATCACCTCGTGTATCCTAGACATTATACCACAACACAATATACCATTCATATTCAAAAGAAAAAGAAAAAGAAAATTATAGGAGTCATACTCTAAGAATTGATGATAGCTTTGCCAAATCTAATTTTATCTTTATAAATAAAGATAATATATTTACATTGGAAGATTATGCATTGCATTGAGACCACCATTGTTTTAACCTTAGCAGCATGACTATTTGGCAATTGTTGTATTAAAGGCATTCACATAAGATTTTTGAAACATAATTTAGTGTAATAGTAATATGAATCCAACTCATTTCTGAATAAAGAAAGCAAACATTTATCCTTGCATTAAGTTATCCAAGGAAATTTCCTCAACTCATTTAAAAGTGTCTTCTAAAACTTATAATAGCCTTCATACTTAAAGGAAAAAACATTTGAGTCAGAAACCAGGAAAGATACTCACACTTTTCATTATTCAACAGATTCTAGCTAATGAAAGGAGATGAAGGGGGAAAAGTTATAAGTATTAGGAAAAGAGAGAGAAATTGTTCCTTGCAAATGGTGTATTAGTCTACTAAAAAAAAAACAACTGACTTAAGAGAATTAGTTGAACTGTTAGAACTCATATAAGAATTAAAACGGCTGAACATAAGAATAACATGTCAAAGTGACTAGGTTTCTCTGATACATAAGCAGTAACACTTTAGGATATGAAATTGTGGGACAATTTCAACTTCAATAAAATTGTATTTGAAAAACTTATAAACAAGTAACATAAAATGCACTAGATTTTCAATGAGTAAAATACAATACTACTTGACTAGTGGACATAAAAGCCAGTGAATGGAGAAGAGCATGTTGTGTTCTTGGATAAAAGTGCTGAGTATTATAAAGGTATCAGTTCATCTCAAATTAATCATATATTCCATGAAATTACAAATATAACACCAAAAGAATGATTTTCAAGAACTAGGGAATTGATTCCAAAGTCCAACAGTAAGAAAGATAGAGAATAGGTGTGGATATTTTGAAAAACAGTAATAACAATGGGTTCTTTCCCTAGCAGATACGAAAACATAGTATAAAGCTAAAATAATTAAAATAAAGTAGAAGGATGCAGGAGTAAATCAATACATCAAGAGAACTACAGAGAGAATGTGATAAGTTGTAGTTTAGCATTTGATAAAAGTCTCATTTATATTCAACAGATGTCTGATGTTGGCTTTTCATTTGGCAAATAAAATTATATTCCTATGTATACAAATATCAGATAAAGTTAAAACACACATGCACCAAAACAACAAAAGTACTAGAATAAAATAAAATAGGATTTTTTAACATATTAAAATAAGAATAACCTTCTAAACATGGCATGGATCACAGAAACCATCAAGAAAAGGCTAAACCAATTCAACACAATAAAATTAACACCACTTTATGGTGAAAGACCTCATAAACAAAAGTTATATAATAGACCAAGGAAAAATATTTACAACACATTTTCTAAACAAGGGGTTAAGTTTCTATAGACAATATAAGCAGATACAAGCAACTGAGTAAAAAAGCAGGCAACATGATACCTTATTAATTCACAGGAGGAATAAACTTAGTCAAAAATAAGAAAGGATAAAAATTTCACCAATAATCAAATAAATAATAAAACAACAAGCTTTCCATTTTTTTCTGAACACATAGGTAAAGAAAGATCAGCAATATCACATCATTGGCAAAATGTAGGAGAAAGGGCACTGTCATTCACTGTAGTGAGTATAAATTGGAACAGCCTTTTGGAACTACCTACAAAATTGCAAAGGAGTTCCTTTGAGATCCAGAATTTCCACTTCTAGATATTTAATCTTTGCAGATACAGAAGTACACTATACTCACACCCCAACCCCAGATTTTCAATGCATCGTCATTTGCATTTTCTAGTGGAAATAACTTAAATGATTGGTAAAAGGGGAATGATTACAAAATTCTGGATCATCCAAATTTTCCTTATATAGCTATTTATGAGAATACCATAGATCCATATAGACTAATCTAGAAAATTCAAAAGTAGATTGCTTAAAAAGCTAATTGCAGGTACAGAGTATGACTTTATTTTTGAAAAATAAAATCTCAATACCAATGCTGCAAATGTGTGTGTGAGTGTTTTCAAGGATGAACATACAATGAAAAAGTCTAACTATGCAGACCAACATGACAGTGGTCATGGAAAGGAGAAAGGTTTTTGAGGAAAGACAGTAAATAGGAAGGAGATGGTAAGAGAAAATATTAGATGTTAGCTTTATATACTTCTGTATGTAATATACTTGTGTATATTTCTTTTTTTTACAGAAAGTGCTTATATATTTACAAAAATGTTACTATTTTATTGGAATTATTTTAGAAGACAAAAATAGTGCATAAAGTCAGAAAACTATAAAACTAAAATTGAAGTTAAGTGAAACCCCACCAGTCAGAGACATACTATTGAACATTTAAAAAAAAATTTCAGACAGACTTTTGAAAATGCACACACATATTAAGAACATCATTGGTAACATTTGTAAACTGCCAACTTATATTTTAAAAAATGAATTTTCTCATTATTAGAGATGCTTCAGAAATAGTTTTTATGAAACTGATGTCTTTATTTTTCATGACAATAATAATTTTATTAAGCATTAACTTTTGGCCAGATTCTATCTTTCAGAAATATAATTTTGAAGGTTCATGTAAGATGCTTTATGATGAATGTACTACACTGCTTTGTCACACCCTTTCTCATGGATATTTAGTTTATTTCCAATTTTGTCTCATTATTAATAACATTGAGCTAGACATCCTTGTTTGTAAATCTTGGTTATGGCTTTATTTTCCCCCTTAGGATAAATTTCTAGAAGTTGAATTACACACTTTAGATGAGCCCAGTTTCTTTTCTGACTTGCTGCCTATTGCTAAATTTGTTGTACATCGAAACCCTTATAAACAGTCCATGAAAGTGCCCATTTCTCCCAGGTATCATTGCTTTAAATTCATTCACCTATTTCATAGCAATTTTGGCAAGTGGGCCCATGCATTCTCCCCACACCCAAGAGCAGGCTGTGGTCCCAGTTCACCACCTCCCAGACCTCTGTCGCTGTCCCATCTCTGTCTTGTATATCTGTCCCAAGACTCAAATCTGGCCTCACACCAGCCTCCAAAGCCAAGCCAGTTTTTCCAAAACACAAGTGTGACTATGATGATCTGCCACTTAAATCCCCCAATGCCTGCACCTGGACTGCAGAACCAAGTCCTTGGCGCCAGACCTAGGCATTCCACGTGCTTCAGCCAAGCAGCTCCCTACCTCCCTTGGCGCCTGCCCCCTCCCATCTCTGTGGAGCACTGGTGCAACTGCTGGGCTCCCCCATCACTAGTCAGCACTCATTCACCTGTGAAACCAGCTTGGGCATCAACCCACAGAAGGAGCATCCCTTTTCTCTCTTTATTGCTCCTACAATTGGCCATAAATCTGTCCTCCATGACTAGACAGGTCCCCTTGGCTCAGGCCTGCCCTCTCTGTTGTCTCCAGACCTGGCCCCCAGGAAGTGCTTGTGAACAAGGCAATGAGTGCATATCCTTGGGGGAGACCAAGCCAAACTCTCACTCCTCTCTCAGGGGAGGGATTTGCAGAACATCCCTTCTTTTAGACAAGGATAGAATTGGGAATGTAGCTTAGTGGTAGAGAGGTGCTTAAAATGGGTCGAGCCCTGGGTTCAATCCCCAGCACCTCCCTTTTTGCCACAAAATACAAGACATGATCATGTAGCCACAGCTCCAGGTAGGAGGCAACCCCAGGATGCAGCCCTGGTTGAGTATCCTTGGCTAAGGGTCTAGAGACTGGATCCCTGATCCCCAACATCAGTGGCTCAGCCAAAACTTAAGGGTGCAGAGATAGAACACAGTCAAGAGGAAGGGGAGAGGAGGAGGACTGGAAAGCCTGCACCCTGTGCAAATGGGGGATACTACCAATGGACTAGGGGGAGTGAATGAGGCACTATCGGTGCAAAAAGACCAAGGAAACAAGATAAAGAATACTTCAATACTTTGAAAATTAATTCAAACAAATCCATGATGGACAAAATATCAGCACTTTAGGCCGGTGTCTCAGGCCCCTCCTCTTGGGCTGATCCTTCTTTCTCACCCCTTTCACCACCTCTGTTGCCCTCCTCTATCACACATTCCCAGCTCCAGTTGGGACTCCCACATCCCCGCAAGACTCCTTACCTGCTCCAAAGGCTCTACAGGTTGGACAAACTGCTTTGTTGTCAGGCTCCTGGGCCCAGGGTCTGGCTCCCAGATGGTGCAGTTGGGGGCATCTACCATGGGCATCTACCACCAGGTCCAGCAGAAGTGGGAAGGTACAGTACTCTGTGGCCTACCTTGGGCCTAATCTGCTCTCAGGGTCAGAGGCACCTCTGTGGCATAGGTTCCATAGAGGGGATACCTGTTTCTCTTACTGGCAGTGGCTGCTTCAGTATTTTCAGGTCCATGAGATGAGGCCCTTGGTTCTGTCTTCACTGTAGACTGACTCTAGTCCCCGTCCTCAGTTAACCTACTCCAGGACCCATAGCTGATATCCCTGGGAGTTTCTTGCAGAGAGACATCTGCAAATTGCCCTGCTATGGTAGGGATCCAGGGCCCAACTTCTTCTCAGGGCAGCCACCTATCTGGTCCCACTCCTGGGGCCCTGGGTGGGGCCCTCCTGCCCCACTTTGCCCTCTTTCCCTAGTTCCCCAAGGGGGTCATGAGTCTGTGGACTGTCTCCCAGGGGCCTAGAGAGGCTTTGGAAATTGGCTGAGCACTCATTGGACCAGGAGTCCCAGAAGACTTGATGTTAGGGGGAGGGGGCAGGGCTGTGGCTTTTCTGATCAGTCCCCCAGGCTTGGCCCCTACACACTGCAGTCTGACCAGTTTAGATCAACCCTTTCTTGGCTGGGTTGTCCAAGCCTGGCCAGCTCCTGTCTGGCTCTCTCTTCAATCAGAAAAGAACCCTCCCTGCAGGGCGTGATTCTATATCCCTCAGGCAAGAATATATTCACAATCATATTCATGGGATGTGGTAGTGTAAATGGGATTTCCCTTTGTTGATATAGATCATGATTGTCAGGAAAAAATGTTCATGAAACTCTGCATTGCTTCATGTCTCTTGAGTAAAAGCATTGAATACCATACCTTCATTCTGGACAATATTTTCAAGGATGTTTGTATATCTCTATCTTGGAAGGTAGAGATAGTGTTTGCCTTTGGAGCAGAGAACAGGTATGCTTATTTTTCAAAGTAAAAGATTTGGGGCCCCAAGCTCAGAGGCAGAAGCATCATCTGTCCTTTTTTGCATAACTTTGTGGAAATAGTGCACGAAATGTTGCTATTTGGGCAACTACTATTGCTTTGACAATCTGTTCTTTGTCTCTAATCTAGGAGTCTTGTGTGTTCTGTCAGCATCTGTGCAACTGTGGCAGCCTTGCATTTTAGCTCATGAATAAGGTAAATTCTCAGAATCTTTACAATTATCAATGAAGAACACGAAGAGAAGGAAGAAAGAGATAAAGTCAAGGATGGTGATCAGGACTTAATGATTTGCCTCAATTCATCAGGTCAGCTTCAGGGATCTCCAGGCTAGATCTTTCCATTCCATAATGTTGTTTTCTCCTTGTCTGAGGGATAGGCCTGGTGCTGAAGGCTAATAAAGCCCACACATCACTGGCCTTGTAGATGAACAATGCGACCTAAGAGATGTCAGGGTTCAGGGGAGCCCCTGGGAGTTCCCTGATCTAGTTCAACTTCTCTTCTATTGAGGTGCATGTCACACTCCTGCCTGTGGCCTTGGGCTCCTCACATCCTAGGAATTGGTGGCAGGTTCCATCCTGGGAGTCTGGGCTGTAGCTGCTCCTTCCACAGCACCCCCATATAGAGATGACTCTCCCACTGCTCAGAACTCAGAAACTGTGGTTTCCCACAGGGACAGTCCCAGGTCTCGGGGAGAAAAAAAGGGACTGTCCCTAAACATAGCATCCCCAGCTATGCCTCCCCCCATCCTCAGCTTCCCTCCCCTCACCAGCCCCTGCACCTGCAGCAGATGTCTCACCGCAGACCACATCCTCACATGGTGACCACACTCGGAAATTCGGAAATCCGGGTCTGGCTGGATCCTGGAGATCCTCTGGGTTGGGGATCTCCCCAGCTGTTGCACCTGCAGCTCTAGATGCCCAGGCCCTCCCCTGCTCCAGATTGAGATACACAGAGAGCTGAATTCTGGCACTGACAGAGGCGTCTTGGTCTAGTTGGCCCTTTTCTCAGTGTCCCTGGATCCTGGCTTGTTTCTCCTGGGGAAAAAGGGTAGGTATACCCTTCTAATTGCTCCCATGTCAGAAGGACTTGCCCTAGCCTCCTTCTGCCTGATTTCTACCCACAGGCCCCAGAGACTCTGCCTGTGGCTGTAGGTCACTCATCCTTCCCAGGCCCAGATGTCTTCAGCTTCCTGCTCCCTGATATCTCCAATGGTCCTTCTCATCTCATCTGATCTTCCCACTGGAGAGTGGGGAATTGGGGGTTTTGAGGCAGAGGATGACTGAGTATTAGTCTGGAGACATAACGATCGTTCTGAGTCTCTCAGAATTATTAGTTAGGGGCTGGCTCTGTAGATCCAAGCCCACTTGGAGGGGCCTCCAAGAACTTAAGAACCGTGGCTCCTCTGGTGATCCTTGGGGAGGAGAGTGACCCTACATCAGCTATTCCCCAGGAAACTTGGAGAGACTCTTCTCCCATTGTAGATGTCACAGACTTACAGATGGTGAGTTAGTGAAGGTACAGAGAGGGAGGGTTACTTGCCTAAGATATACAGCAACTTTGTGTAAATTCCGTGTTCTGGGACTTGACCAGTATCAGCCAGAGATCTTGGAGGGGACCAGACATTTTATACCTGGGATGGAGCTAACCTGGAACTGGACAGAGGGGTTTTGGGCAATTTCAATTCTTTAACTTCAAACTCTCCATCCAGCTGCTTAGAATGCTACCCTAAGGGGAGAGTCCAGTAGGGGGCAGCAGAAACCAGCAGTGGGGAGCTGAGAGTCAGAGAGTTTTGAAGCTTTTATGCGGGGGAGAGACTGGAGGCTGCAGAGGTGGTTACAGGAGCAGGGAGGCAGGGATAAGACTCTGGTTCTACATACCTGCTGTGTAAGCTTTCCATCATTATTTATATGGATAAAAGGTCTATTCTGCCTCTCAGTTATGGAGGTTTTGGTCCATAACTCTATTGCTTTGGACCCATGGTAAGGAAGTCCATCATGTTGGGCAGTACATAACAGAGAAGATCTGCTCACCTCATGGCAGGTAAGGAAAAGAGAAAAAGAGGGGGGAACTGGAATTCCATTATCCCCTTGACGGGACATGCCCTCTATGACTGAAGACCATCCTCTAGCTCCAGCTCCTAAAAGTTTTGCCATCTCAACACTGCCATAGGGCCAAACTGCAATATCACTTACACCTCCGCTTGCACTGCTGCTCAACTTCCTGCTTTAAGACTCAAACTCCGTACAATTGTACAACTTTCCTCATTCCTAATACTTGCATTGGAGCAATGTCCCCAGTGCAAATTTGCTGTTTCCGGAAACATGATTCGCCATCAGTTACTTCCTTTTTTTTCTTGGTGGAGCACAGGATGTAATAATATGCTCTTTATTTTTTGAAAGATGAATCAGAATGTTGAAAACAACTAGATCCTAATCATTTTTGCTAATATGAGGACAGGAATTTTCTTATCATTTATTTCTTATTCTATGAGTGCATATGTCTCACCAAATTTTCCTCCATACTTGCCATTTCAAGTAAATAGGAAGCATATGATCCAAGTATCATGATGTGGTAGAGCACTGGGGTGTTTTGCTGCAAAGACCTACTCCAACAAGTGCAATTAGACATAACCCTTAAACCAAAATCGTGTACTTCCTCTGGAATAAAATCTCAGGAAGAACAGTCCTAACATCTGGACAGCTGATGCCCCATCAACCTTTGGCTCCTGAAGGGGTTCAACCTTTCTGTAAAGAGACTTCCTCGCAAAACATGGCTCTCCACCCACAAGTGTGTGACCAACTCTTAGAGATGCCATGAGGAGATATCTGGGTGACCTACAATATGGGTTACCTGTCACACAGGCAGTATCCCTGAACAAGTTTGGATCAGGCACGTAGATCTCCAGCTACACAGGAAAATCCAGAGTTATAGAAGAGGAAATGCATCCAGCTGAATAAAGGAAATGAATGGGAAACCACTGGAGCACTTCCAAAATATGGACAACCTGTGTTTGTTGGTTGGTGGGGTGGTTCACGGATCTCCCACTTAGCAGTTTTTTCCTATCACCAGTGACCTCACTTCTCAAAAATCCTGGATTCAGGTGATCTTAAGACCTTAGCATGACTGTTAGAGCTCCACCTATGATGCTCATATTCAAGAGGAAATGTACAGCACACAATGAGTGGGTTTCTGTCATGCGGAAGACAAGAGTTTCCCTGAGAAGAATATCTATGAGTGTTTTAGTTAGCATTTTTACTGCTAAAACCAAACCACCTGACTAGCACAATTAAATTAAAGAAGGAGAAATTTTTCTGGGTGCTCACAGTTTTAGAGATGTCAGTCCATAGACAGCTGATTCCATTCCTTGGGAGAACATCATGGACAAAGAGTGTGGTGGAAGAAATCAGTTCAAGACAAGATAGGGGGAAGTAGGAGGTTCGTCTGCTGGGGTCTGTTCTCTGGAGGGTTTCAGGGTCTGCTGGTGTCCTCCACATCCTGCAGGCCTAACATGGAGTCCTAACATGGAGCACCTGAGCCTGAACCTGCTGGTGGCTGCCTGGGTGGAGGAGCTGAACTGCGAAGGGGAGACTGACAAACATTGGCATCACCCATGGGAGTTTTTGCTCCGCAACATCAGGGACCTGGCCCCTGCGGGTGGTGCTGCCTCTGAGAACACAGATGCAACTGTGGATGTCAAGAGCCAGACTGCAATCCAGAGGCAGCAACTTATCTCCTTTTCTGTGGCCTGGGCAAACCACATCTTCCCTGGCTGCAGGTACCCTTAAAAAGTTATGGATAAAATTCTTAGTATGGCTGAAGGCATCAAAGTGACAGATGTTCCAATCCATACAGAGACAAACTGGTTGCCAAGAAGGGGAAGAAGAGCAATCCAAAAAGTGAATCACAGAAGGAAAAAAACAACTGTGCAGTTGAGTGAGATCTTGCAAAAAATTTTGCCAAAACAGAACATACATCAGCTCAGACAGAAACAGTTCTGCATGTTCTGGGTCATCCACCAAATCAGAGAGTAGTGGAAACCACACTTGGCACTCTGGCATCTCCTGTCAGAATAGCTCTATTGGTGAGGAAGATCGATCTGTTTCCAGCCAAAGCAGCAACAGCACTTCCTATCAGGAAACAACATTAGGATCTGGAGAAACTTCTGAATCAGAAACTCCAGTGTGGTTCAGAATCATTAGTTTTTTCCTTGTAGAAATCGGGAGTGAATAGTCACATGACCCAATCCACTGATTCCAGACAACAAAGTAACTCACCTGAAAAGAGTGCTTTGGAATGTTCTTCATTCTCTGCTTCTCAGAGCAGCTCAGAGATTGAGTTACCCTTGCTGGGTTCCTCTGAAAACTCAGAAGTAGAGTTGCCATTATTGTCTTTTAAACCTAGTTCAGAGACACATCAAGAGGGTTAACTTCTAAAACTAGTTCAGGGGCAAGTGTTCCATTATGAGTTTCTAAAAACAGTTCCTCATCAGGCACATCATTACTAACTCCCAAGAGCAGCTCAACAAATACATCATGCTAACTTCCAAAAGCACTTCCTAGGTAACTGTGTCACTGTCAGCATCTGAGGGCAGCTCCCAAACCAGCAGATCTCTGGTTTCCAAAAGCACTTCCTTAGTAAGTGTGTCCCATCTAGCTTTATGAGTAGTTCTCAGAGTAGCACCTCACAGTTGCCTTCTAAAAGTACTTCATGGTTACCTTCTAAAAGTTCTGTCAAGTTTTGCATGGCCAAGGCAGAAGAGGACTGAGGCAAGAAAACAGTATGGGGTAGAGATGTCAGCCAGACTGAGACCAGCTGGTGAAGGAGCATCCCTTGGGTTGAGGGTGGGGTTAAGAGGTCTACTCCACTCCTGTCTGTGTCCTGAGGGCTGAGCACTGCTCTGGACAAAATAAAGCTCCTTCAGCAGCAGCCCAGAGTGCAGGCTGATTTATATAAAGTGCAACATATCCCAGTAAGAGGATAAGAGATCCCTGGGAGGAAGCCAGCCCAATGTGGGCCTCAGGAAGCAGCCTTGAGGACATATTTACAATGGTCTGGATGACCTTCTTCTTTGACCACCTCTGCTGCACAGGTGCTGCTCCAGGGCTCTCACCCACCCATTCATTCCCTGACTCTGGAACTAAACTGGCTCTGACTCTCAGCCCAGTAAGGTCTGCCTGTGGTGGGCAGGATGCTCTGGAACCTCCTGCAGGATGGGGGCTACATGAGCCTGAGGAGGTGCAACTGCCAGGAATCAGGGGTAGTTTTGCTCTTGTGTTCAAAGGTTCCATCCTCCACCCAAGCCCCCTGGCCACTGGTGCTGAGATTGATGGGAGGAGTGGGCAAAGAGAATCCATGGAGTTCATCCAAGACTGAGAGAGGGATCTCCTGGAACTGTTCATCATGTTCATGAATATAACTTCTTTTTTCCTTCTTGCAGACTCCCTGGCATCCTATGAAGTGACACAACTATCCTCAGTGTCAGTGGCCCACAACAGAAAGCTAGGATTTTCTGTGGGGGCAATAGCATTGGCATTGGTTATCTGGTGCACTGGTATCAGCAGAAGCCAGACAAGGCGCCTATAGTAGTCATCTCCATCATCTACAATTTTAGCCACAGCCCATCAGGTATCCCTGACTGAGATTTCCAGAGGGAAACACACACACACACACACACACACACACACACACACAAACACACACACACACACACATAGACACACACACACACACTCACACACTCGCACTCACACACAAACACACACACTTCTCTAGCTGTAGGGCTGAGACTTCCTTGGTCAGTGGGCCCAAACTGCAGTATTCATTCCCTCTTGGGTAGAAATGACTTGTGAATGCTATCCCAAGTGGATGCTGGGGTGGGATCTGGATTGAGTGAATGGGGCCCCCAGATTTTGGTCTGGGCTAGAGTAAAGTGTAGGAGTGTTGGAGCCTGGTCATCACTACTTCAGTTCCTTCTCTGCAGTATCCCCAGGCTTCTCCCTCCTGCTGCAGAGCCCTTTCACTCCTTCACAATCTCTATCACCTTCATGGTCTCCCCTCCCACTGCCCCCTTCACTGAGGCCTCCCTTTTGCACAGGCAGGCTCCTCCCAGTGCTCCATTCCAGGCCCAGAGACATGACCTGCAGCTTCTCTTCCCATGCAACTGCAGACCAGCTGTGATGGCACCCAAGCAAACAGCACCAGAGATTATCAAACTCTTTCAGAGTCAGGTAGGTGCCAGTAGTATGGCCTGAGCCCTTGGGGGATAATCTAATATGCTGAAGATCAGCCCAGGAGTAACTTCTAGCTGGTCCACATAACAAACACACCTCAGAGGAGGACCTCTGAGTTTGTTGTGGATGCCTCCTGTTTTATTCACCTCACTCCACCTGCCTGAATTTCCTATGTGAATAAAGGTCTTTTGTTACCCAATTGATATTTCCTGAATCCATCCTTATTATTCATGGTAACTCAACAATTGACTGCAAAATAAAGATTCAGACACCAAACTGAAAAAGGAGAAGTAAATAATACTCTTTTATTCATTCATTTATTCATTGCAATTCTTGTAAAGAGTCTAAATTTCACAAGAACTAAACCGAGAATTTAAAATGTAGCAATATTTGAAGAGAAAAATCTGGTTTATGATTAATTTGCTCATTATTATTCATGCAATAAATGGTTCCTCCCACAATTGCCATGGCCACAATGTGGTTATGCCCTCTGCAGTGTGCGTGTGGCCCTACAGTAGGTACTGGATGGCTACCTTACAACCATGTACAGCAGCATCTACCGCAGTACAGGCTACTGACCCCAGAGGCTCATCCTTCCCAGGTGGATGACAGAAGACAAGGAGCCCTGTCCAGCTGTGGGCTCAGAACACAGAGCTCTGAGGTGTCTCCACAATGACCTGAATGGCTCTCCTGCTCCTGTCTTCACTGACCACTGAGGTTCTGTACCCATTGCCAATAACCCCAGGACTGACCTTGACCCTGAGCTTAGCCCTGGGCATGTTGCAGGGGCAAATTCCTAAGAATGAGCCCTACAGTATCCTCAAACTTTAGCCCCTAGGATCTCCTAACACAGAGTTGCCCCAGATAGAAGTGACCTTGAGATATACATTACTAACCTGCTTAGGAAAGGGGATCAGACAACGGTTAAGCCAGGCCAGCCCTGAGAAGCCCAGAAGCCCAGCAGACTTGCCACTCCTCACAAGTTCTCCAGTTCTAACTGGGCACAGCCCCCAGAAATTACCACCTGCAGGCCAAGGTGGGCTCCTGGTGATAAACAGGCCATGGTTGGTGGAACAGCAGTGAACAGTGTGGTACACAAGCAAGCCCTGTGACCCAGCCTGGCCCTCAAGATAACCCATCTCCTATCCATCCTTGTCATGCACTGACACAAAGAGCCCAAGACCAGAACTCAGCAGAGCTTGGTTCGTTTTTGACCTTGACAGCAACTGAGGTTTTCTGGGTTTGAGTGTTACCTGATATGAAATGGGGACACTTGTGCTTACCTTAAGAAACTTGTTTTTCATATATCAATGGCATAAAGTTATGACTTAGTCTTACTAAAGATGAATTTAGTGGAATCTCAGAAAGAAGCACAAGGTCCTGGGATCTCTCTGTGGGAATCCAAATGAAAGAGCTCATCCAAAAGTGTGCTTTTTCCATGGTGGGAACAGGCATTGCTAGATCTGAATAAGGAGCGAATCTGGGCTTATTGAAAAGGCACCCAAGGCTAAAGTGGAAATGCATGACCATGAATTGAGGTATAGAATGAAATTAAAATGTTAGTTATGTAGGTGATGATAATGATTATGATGATGACAATGATGACCATGATTTAAGAGCCAAAAAGAACTTTAGTACAGAAACACCCTGTGCTCCCCCAGCCCAGCAACTATTCTCATTGTCAAGGAGGGTAGCACTAGACCTGGCAGTAAATATGCAGGAGTCTGGCTCCATAGATATAGTATGTTTCATGTTTCTCTGCTCTTGTTTTTACAGAAGAATTCAAGACATCTTTCCTTTCTTTTCAAAAAGCAAACAGAGCACCACAGTGGGAATATTACCCTGGACTGGGTGACAGGAACTCCACCTGCCTCACGTGCTGGTGTACCTCAGATGCCACCTCTCTGTTGTTTTCATCAAGGATGGGTGGGGGCAGCTGTTCTAGAGTGAGGGTGGACTCCTTGTCAATAGGATTACAGGTGATAGTACTTTAGGTTCACCTGTGAGAGGGATGCTTAATCTCTGAATCTCCTCCACTAGCAGCAGGTGGCAAAACTGCAGCAAGGAGCAGACAGAAGGGAGGCAGGATCTTCCCTGGGGGATCCCAAGATTGAGGCCAGTCTCTGGATCAACAGGTAGCCATGGAACAGTATTTGGAATGGAAGTCAGGGCAATCCATTGTATGCATGGTCTGTAGTGGCCAATTTATGATGGTCAGACTCACACATTGTCAGTGACATAGGGCTGAGGGCATGGGTACAAACCAGGATTCATGAGAAGCCTATCTAGGAAATGTGCTGGAAGACTCTGGTCCAAGGTGTCAGCCTGGGCAGATCCTGAAGGGCTGTGGGTCACTGGGGAGACCATAAAACATTCCAGGTGCTCCAGAAGGGAGCTCAAAGTGACAGAGCAGGGAACCCACGGCCTGTGTCCTTCACCCAGGATGGCTACCTGGGCCTCCTGCCTATTCTCAAGGTACATCCTCACTATCCAGCAGTTGTACAGTGCTGATTCCTTTTTCTTGGGCACATTTGTACACTGTCTGCTACCTCTCTCACTCTTCCAGAAAGATCTGTCCTCAGGGCTACAGTTCCTATGCTCAGGTGCAATGTCAGATGGTGAAGTGGGCACTTCGAACCTTGGCCCTGAATCAACAGCCTCATTTAGGAATCTCTATATAATGTCATGGACTCTCATCTGGTCAGGTCAGTTCTCTGACCTTTGTGTTCTAGATTGTTCAGTGACAGTATCCTCCTGGATAGAGGGAATCCTGACCAACCACCCTCTACACTTTACTTCTACACAACTTAACACTGAGGAAATTCAGAGATCATGCAGACTGAAGCGTTTTCCTCAGGCAGGTCTGGTTTCTGGCACATTAATTGTATTATCTAAACCCCTGAGGCAATAATAAAACATTCCAGTGGCAGTTGCCAGTCTATTGTGGGAAGGAGGCAGTTGTAGAAGAGAACAATCACCACTCATAAAGTGAAATAAGAAGATGTGGTGAAACCACAGAAGCACCTGACTGTTTATCAAACAAAGTGTCATATGTTGGGCTGGGGAGATAGCTCAGTCAGTAGAGTGCTTGCCTTGCAAGCACAAGACCCTGGGTTCAACCCCCAGCACCGCAAAAAAAAAAAAAAAAAAAAAAAAAAGTGTCATATGTTGACTGATTTCACAAAAGTAACTAATGAAATGCTGTCATATTATAAAGAAGTGACAATAGTGGGACAGAAGTGTATCCGAGTGACCAGAGAGTTGGAGGAGGAGGTGAAGTAAGATCCATGGACCACTTTCCATTGGGTCAGGCATGATTAGTGTTCTCAGGAGAGCCCAGCTCAGAACATGACCAGGCTCTTGGAAATTCCACAGCCCTGCTGAGCTTAGCTCAGGACATACCACAACCCAGGAGTGATGGGACAATGATCATGTGTAAATCTCTGAAAGGGAACTGGGATCAGGGCCTTGGAGACTATGTGTATTTTCTGTCCAGAGAAGCAGCTAGAGGAAGTTGGAACTCCATCTCTTCTTCTCAAACTCTCCTACATCCACAGCTGGTAAGAATGTTCCCCAGAAGAACCCAATGAAGAGGTTCAGGAGAGGAATAAATCTTTTAATCTCCAAACACTCAGAATCAAAAGGCCTGAGAGGAAAATAGAGGCTTAGGGAACCCAACTGTGCTGTGGACTCAGGATACAGAGCTTGGGGGCATCTCCACCTTGACTTCCACAACCACCTGATCTAAAGAAGAACTTGCCAATGAATATGCTGTGTACTATACCATCAGAAGTCAAATCATTCCCCCGTGCTGGTCATCTATGATAATGACTCCAGGCCTCAATAATTCCTAACCAATTCTTTGTCTCCAACTCAGGGAAAATGGCCATCTAATCTTCCATCTTGCCAGGCTCCAAAGAGGGTATACCAGAGCGGACTTAGTACTAGAAGGATCAGGCTGTCCTGGTGATTTCTGGGTCAGAGTATAAGAGTGGAAAAAGGACCTGAAGTGAAGGATAGTTAGATACACTCATCTGTTTATTCTCAAAATAGCTGTTTAATCTGTCCTATGGAGTGATTTGACACCAGAGATCAAACTTCCATAGTGGACATGCTGGGATATGCATAGACCCTTTCTTCAAGGTAGACCCTGCATCCACAGCAGCTGCCAATCAGATAGGTTTGAGAGATGCAGTCTCCATAATAAATGTGAGAGGCCTGTCCTATAGGAATAGTCATACCTTTGGGCATGGAGAGGTTCTATGTCTTCTTGCTTTCTGATTCATGGACTGACCACTGTTTCTCATCATGTTTGAAAATGTCAAACAGAGAATACAAGACCTGTCCAAACGACATACTCATTATCTGATCCTCACAGTGTTCCTCTATCTGTAATTGCATGTGGCCTCAAGAGCAAGAAAACATCAGGCATATTCTAGATCAGTCACTTTCTGCAGACAATCTAACTGATGAGAAAGATGTGTTTTGGCAAGGGTGATTTGTTCCCCTACAAGTGTGTTTCTTCTACATTCATAGTCTCCTAACAATACAAAAATGCAAGAGTCAGATTTCTCAGTAAGAAATCTCATGCTAAACTTCACGGGCATATGGATATGACAACTTGGTGGGCCACAGTAAAATTCTGACCATAATCACCCAGTGCTAGCTTTGGATCCTGCAATGGTAAGACAAAGTCTTCCTTCCTTAGGCTGCCCTTAAACTTCAGACAGGAGCCACATTTGGGGGATTCCAGGTTCACCTGAACTACTGACAGACTATAAATTTGAGATTATTCCTCAGGTTCAAAAATTTACTAAAAATCACCCACAGAGTTCAGAAAAACCCTATGCATACCAAGATGATTGTAAAGAATACACATAGTGTGAGGTCTAGAATGGAAGATGGAGGTCCCATAGAACTTTAGAACTTACATGCTTCTCCCTGTGAGCATATAGTATATCACCCTCCCAGCATACCAGTGTGTTCAACCAACACTCAAGGGGTTCCAAAGTCAGTTCTAGGGTCAAAGAATTCACATGCTATTGAATACCATGGCTTTTTGCATTCCCTTCCAGCATTATCAGGTACAAAACATTTCCATTATGCTGTGCAACTCTTCTGGGTATGTTTTCCCTATTATAGATTCCTATTAGAGTTCCTATTAGATAGCAGTTTCTCTGTTATCCTTCAAGATATTCATGATGATTCTACATACTTCAGATTTTAAGTCAATTTTAATTAATGCCCACTAGAAATGTAATAATTGTGTCTTAAGTGGAAATTCCTAACATAATTTCATAGTTATATTGGAAGGCCTCCAACTCCACTGAAACCAAAGAATGTTTGAGAACCTCAGAGAAAAGAACAGCGTGATCTCATATAATCTACTAGATTAGTCTGCTTTTATGGTTATAGCAAAACACCTGAGGCTAAGTTCTTATAGAGGGTTCTGAAAATTCAAGAGCGTGGCATTGATATCTGCTTCCCTGTGACAGAGTCCCTCCTGGTTGCTTCACAACATTATGGGTGACATCTTTGGGGCTGCCCATGCAAGAAGGAGAGATCACATGGTGAGATGAAGCCAGAGGGACTCAGAGGACTGGTTTGCTATTTTCATAACACATCTGGTTAGTTAGAGGAAACTAACCAGGTAATATATAATATAATATATAATATGATAAGTGGGATATAATCTTAAAATTCCCTCGCCCTGAAAAATCTCTCACATATTATATAATTCTTAGTATATATTTTTATTATGAATCTAAAATAAATTAAAACATTTTCTATCTACAAATGTCTGGAGATTCATAAACATGGGAAATGGGTTGGCATTTCAAACCAGAAATGGAATCTCTTTTGAGTTTCAAAATGGCAGCTATGTCTCCCTTTCATGTAATTATTTGGGGGGTAGATAATTTTTGCTGATTTAAGTATTTTAATAAACAGAGAATGTTAATATGAGGGTCTGGGATTCAGTTTTTGAAGTAACACATACATTCTTCAACAACACACTTGTAAAATATACTTATTTAGAGAACAGAAGCACCCCCATAGTGTGACATGTGCTTGCTCTGGAAATTTCAAAATGGATGGTCACCATGGTAATGTGGGATGCACATTTTACCTTGCATTTCAACTGTCCCTCAGTGAACTGAGGTTCAAATTGGAAATCAGTGGTGTGGTTTTCAGGTTGTCACCTAAGGTAGTCATGGGAAATCTGAAATGCTGCAGTGAAGGTATGCTCACATTGATATTTCAAAGGCTGGTTCTTCAAAGGGATCAGTTAACTTTTACTGAACATATTTTCCTCTTAATTTTTTCATCTCCCACACTCAATCTTCTTTGCTGAGTTTTAAGTATTTTGTGATTTTGTTTTATCACTCAATTTATATAAGTGATTGTTCTATCCAACTGGTTACCTTAAATATTGTCCTAAGTTTAGGAAAATGGATCTTTCCTAATGCCAATATCATGTGTACTCTTTGAGTAACTATATAAAAAGGGGGAGGACATTCACCTTGTTTTCATGAGATCAAAAAATAAAGAGAGAAAGAGAATATGGATGCTAAGTAAGGTAATCCCATGAAAGCCAAACTCTTCTGAATGTATGTGAACATGAAAAAGTAATGTTAGAGAAGTCTAAATCAAGACATTTGTAGAAGGGAAAAAGGGTGAGATTTAAGGGAAAGTTTCCAAGTGGTTGATGACTACAAGATCCCTGGTGTTTGGGGGTTACTGGGAAGAAAGCAAAAAGGGCAGTGCTGTGAGGTAAGAGGAGTGGACATCTGATAATGGAGGAAATGAGGGCCTGGTGGACTTTCAGGAGGATCCATTGATGAGGTTCACAGGTGGGTGAATCTAAGGCAGATAAGTCTCTGGCACCTGGCCCTGAAAGATCTAGAAGCGAGAAGGAAGGACAGGAGCAGGATTATGCCTGATTAGAGCTGGTACATCTGCAGCAACACCGTTTTCAGCCAGAACTTTGTCCAGCTGCTCAGATGATGGCTCAGAATATAAGTCTGCAAACGTGGAGGGGGGTGTTCAGAAAATATTAGTTTACAGAAATGGGGGTGGGTCAACTTCTATACAGATCCACCAGAGCACCATCCAGGGTATCTGTTTTCCCCGATAATTCACACTAACAGCTCATCCAGGGCTGGACAGCAGAAGGAAACAACTCTTGGCACAGCCATCAAGTGGCAGTTGGTTTAGAATGGCCTGAGTTCTGAAACACTTTGCTAGGCACACACAGTTCTGCCATCTGGGTGGTCAGCTGCTCATCAGGAAGGTGCACGGTGAGGCAGTTGCAGTGAGAAGAACCTGGGGAGGATGGCGTGCTGCAGTGAACTTCCCCTAACCACACGGTGCCTGGGCTGGCTGCCTGCGTCTCCCCCACATTCAGCCCCTCCCCTGGCAGTGCCTGGCAGAGAGAATGGAATTCCTCGCCCTTCCGTGGCCTCTTCAGGTCCTCTGGTCCCTGGGACCCAGTCTGTACTCTCCTCTCCTCCCTCCCTCCTTCCACTAGTCCTCCAGGGCCTCTCCTCCCTGGCTCTCAGGCCTCCCATTCATTCCATGTTCTTTATCCCCTTTTCCCTTCCCTCTAGGGCCTGCTTCCCAAGGCTGCTCATTGGGGCACCTCTGCTTCCTGGGGTTCTTAGCACATTCATGGAAGTTTAGGGCCTGGACAGTGGTGCTGAATCTGGTCTGAGAGCACAGCCGAGCTGCTGGCTGGGAAGAGGAAGATGGCTGTGCTCAGGTGGATGATGCAGGCCTCCAAACGTTCCAGCCTAGCCTTCATCTTCTCCTTCTCCTGGCCTTGTCTCTCCATCATCTGTCTGGCTTCAGGCATCACAAACACATACCTCTGTATTATACAAGCTCCAGAGATAATGTTGAAAGACAATGTGAAGACTATAGGACATGATCAGGCTGTACACAAATAAAGCACCACCCTCAATGGCACGAATTATTCTAAAGGTAATAATTCAAGTGATGATCTTGTTCAAACAACAATTTATTTCCCAGAAAACTTCACGTATTCACCATTCCTTCCCTGCCAGGAAATCTGTCTTATTTGTGGGAATTCCTCAGTGTCCATGTAAGGGAATTCAGTTTTGATGAAGTTCATCAGCTCTTCTCTAAGGATTTAGATGTTGAGCAAGGAGGTCACCAGAAGCCAAAAACTGTAAACCCAGATGGAACACGGCAGTTCTCATTCCTTTCTGAAACTGCCGTGAACATATTCCCATTTTTTCTTACACCTGATTCCAATGCTTCAGAAACAGAGGCAAAAACTTGCCTTTTATGTCATTGAACAGACTGGCACACAATCTTTTAATCCTGCAATGCTCTTCAAGTGGGTTCAAGGAGGCCATGAAGGAAAACATCTGGGACTGCATGGTCTTCCATGATGTGGATCATCGACCTGAAATTGACCAAAACTATTATGGATGTGGAGAAATGCCCCATCCTATTACAGCAAAGCTGGATAGATGCATGTATATTCTGCCACATGAAGAGTTTTTTTTGGTGGTGTGAGTGGCTTGACAGTGGAAACAGTTGAGAAACATCCATTCTTTTCCTAATGCCTTCTGAGGATGGGGAAGAGAAGGTGATGACCTTTGGAACAGAGTTCACTATGCAGGATGTAATTAGTAAGGCCAGAGGGAGACCTAGGAAAATACAAGTCCATTTCTCATCATCATCAAGGGAAGTCCAATTTTTAGGCAGTATAAATCACTATGATAGTCTAAGGAGCATCAGTCCATGATAGGTTGAACAATTTATTATACACACCAAAAATACTGGTTGATAAGTTGTATATAAATATATCTGAGAACCTCATGTCAGAGTTAGCCCCAGTGCAAGACTGTTAAAAGAAGTAGCTCTCCTGGCAGAGTAGAACACAGTGCTGGATCATAAACTTGGAGTGCAGTGTTAGTGGCGGTCAGTGACTGGATGTCTCAGTGCCCTCATCTCTGAGAAGAGCCAGCGGTCCTCAAGGTTGACACTGTGGGATTAGACACATTCATCCTTCTTAAGCCCCTCTCTGCTTCCCTACACACCCCATGGCCAGCAAACAAACAACAGAGCCCTCACTTGAGACTGGAAGTTGAGAGAGTTCCCCAAAAAGAGACGTCTATAGTTTAATTTAAGAAAACTCTCTTATTTCCATTTAAACGTGCTTTGTACATATGTAATGTTAATTAATGTGTTCAAATTATTGAGAAATAACATGTTACAGTTTTGCATGTAATTGGTTATGCTTTCATTGGATTTTTATGGACATTTTTATTTGCATGGGAAAAAAAACGCTGTAAATTTATGTCACTAAACAAACATTAAACCTTGTGTGAAATGAAGGAACTGTCAATAATTGACAATAAATTAATACAGCAAACTGTTACACTAGTTTTCAGCTTTTGATCCCCAGCCTCTTGTATGGAAGAAGTCACAGCTTTTGTAGAGCTTTAAAGGGAAAGAAGAGGGACTTAAACAACCTTTCTTCCTTCCAGAATTACCTGTTTTATTTCCTTGAAATCTCATCAGATTTTGCCAAATCACAACCATATTGTTTATGTATAGTGCATGAGTATTACTGAGAAAAACTGAAAAGTTGTGATCTGACATGCCGTAAAGGACCTCTTTATGTTGAATGTTTTTCATATACCCTGGTGTGTCAGGGATTCTGTGCTTCAAAAAATGTTTCTAAGGTTGTTTATACACTGTTTATTGTTAACATGCTAGTGAATAGGAGTTTTATTACTTCTAGTTCAGAAGAGCCAATAAAACCAATATCTTTGTTTTTAAAAAAATGGTTTTCCTTTTATAGAAGGACCTATTGAAAATCCAGTAGTACTTATACAAATGAACTGTAGTATTGGATATTAAATATTCTATTTTATGCAGATAAATGCTTAGTAGATAAAAAGAAATTTTTTTTCCTTTTTTTATTGTAAACAAAGGGGATACATGTTGTTTCTCTGTTTGTACATGGAGCAAAGGCATACCATTTGTGTAATCATAAATTTACATAGGGTAATGTTGGTTGATTCATTCTGCCATTTTTTCCTCCCCCCACCCATCCCACCCCTCTTTTCCCTCTAAACAGTCCTTCCTTCCTCCATTCTTGCCCCCTCCCTAACCCTAACCCTAAACTGAACCCTAACCCTAACACTAACACTAACTCCTCCCACCCCCCATTATGTGTCATCATTTGCTTATCAGCGAGATCATTTGTCCTTTGGTTTTTTGAGATTGGCTTATCTCACTTAGCATGATATTCTCCAATTTCATCCATTTGCCTGCAAATGCCATAATTTTATCATTCTTTATGGCTGAGTAATATTCTATTATATATATATGCCACAGTTTCTTTAACCATTCATCAATTGAAGGACATCTAGGTTGGTTCCACAATCTGGCTATAGTGAATTGAGAAGCTATGAATATTGGTGTGGCTGTATCTCTGTAGTATGCTGATTTTAAGTCCTTTGGGTATAGGCCAAGGAGTGGGATAGCTGGGTCAAATGGTGGTTCCATTCCAAGCTTTCTGAGGAATCTCCACACTGCTTTCCAGAGTGGCTGCACTAATTTGCAACACCACCAGCAACGTATGAGTGTACCTTTTTCCCCACATCCTCACCAACACCTATTGTTACTTGTGTTCTTGATAATCGCCATTCTAATTGGGGTGAGATGGAATCTTAGGGTAGTTTTGATTTGCATTTCTCTTATTACTAGAGATGTTGAACATTTTTTCATATATCTGTTGATTGCTTGTACATCTTCTGTGAAGTGTCTGTTCATTTCCTTAGCCCATTTGTTGATTGGATTATTTGTATTCTCGGTGTAGAGTTTTTTATATATTCTGGAAATTAGTGCTGTATCTGAAGTATGATTGGCAAAGATTTTCTCCCACTCTGTAGGCTCTCTCTTCACATTATTGATAGTTTCCTTTGCTGAGAGAAAGCTTTTTAGTTTGAATCTATCCCAGTTGTTGATTCTTGCATTTATTTCTTGTGCTATGGGAGTCCTGTTAAGTAAGTCTTATCCTAAGCCAACATGTTGAAGATTTGGACCTACTTTTTCTTCTATAAGATGTAGGGTCTCTGGTCTGATTCTGAGATCTTTCCATCTTCTATGGTTTTCTTTAATTTCTTTCTTAAGTGTTCTGTAGTTCTCATTGTAGAGGTCTTACACCTCTTTTGTGAGATTGATTCCCAAGTATTTTATTTTTTTCGAGGCTATTGTGAATGAGGTAGTTTTCCTAACTTCTCTTTCTGAGGATTCATCACTTATGTATAAAAATGCATTGGATTTATGAGCATTGATCTTATAACCTGCTACTTTACTGAATTCACTTATGAGTTCTAAAAGTTTTCTGGTGGAATTTCTGGGTTCCTCTAAATATATAATTATGTCATCAGCAAATAGGGATAGTTTATGTTCTTCTTTTCCTATTCATATCCCTTTAATTTCTTTGGTTTGTCTAATTGCTCTGGCTAGAGTCTCAAGGACGATGTTGAATAGAAGTGGTGAAAGAGGGCATCCCTGCCTTGTTCCAGTTTTTTGGGGGAATACTTTCAGTTTTTTACCATTTAGAATGATATTTGCCATGGGCTTAGCATAGATGGCCTTTACAATGTTAAGGAATGTTCCCACTATCCCTATTTTTTCTAGTGTTTTGAGCATGAAGGGGTGCTGTATTTTATCGAATGCTTTTTCTTCATCTATCGAAATAATCATGTGATTCTTAACTTTAAGTGAATGACATTTATTGATTTCCAGATGTTGAACCAACCTTGCATCCCTGGGATAAAACCCACTTGATCGTGGTGCACTATCTTTTTAATATATTTTTGTATGCGATTTGCTAAAATTTTGTTGAGAATTTTTGTGTTGATGTTCATTAAGGATATTGGTCTGAAATTTTCTTTCCTTGATGTGTCTCTGTCTGATTTAGGTATCAGGGTGATATTGGCTTCATAGAATGAGTTTGGGAGGGTTCCCTCCTCTTCTATTTCATGAAATACTTTGAGGAGTATTGGAATGATCTCTTCTTTAAAGGTTTTGGAGAACTTGGCTGAGAACCCATCTGGTCCCAGACTTTTCTTTGTTGGTAGGCTTTTGATGACCTCTTCTATTTCATTGCTTGAAATTGATTTATTTAAGTTGTGTATGTCATCATGGTTCAGTTTAGGTAATTCATAGGTCTCTAGAAACCTGTTGATGTCTTTGAGGTTTTCTGTTTTGTTGGAATATAGATTTTCAAAATAACTTCTAATTATGTTTTGTATTTCACTCGTGTCTGTTGTGATATTTCCTTGTTCATTCTGAATTTTAGTAATTTGAGTTTTCTCCCTCTTTCTCTTTGTTAGTGTGGCTAAGGGTTTATCAATTTTGTTTATTTTTTCAAAGAACCAACTATTTATTTTATTAATTTTTCTGATTGTTTCTTTTGTTTCAATTTCATTGATTTCGACTCTGATTTTAACTATTTCCTGTCTTCTACTACTTTTGGTGTTGGTCTGTTCTTCTTTTTCTAGGGCTTTGAGCTGTAGTGTTAAGTCGTTTATTTGTTGATTTCCACTTCTTTTGTTGAATGCGCCCCATGAAATAAATCTTCCTCTAAGTACTGCTTTCATAGTGTCCCAGGGATTTTGATATGATGTGTCTTTGTTCTTGTTTACTTCTAAGAATTTTTTTATTTCCCTCCTGATGTCTTCTGTTATCCATTCATCATATAATAGTGTATTATTTAATCTCCAGGTATTTAATCTCCAGGTATTGGAGAAGTTTCTGTTTTTTATTCTGTCATTTATTTCTAATTTCAATCCATTATGATCCGATAGAGTACAAGGTAGTATCTCTATCTTCTTGTATTTGCTAACAGTAGCTGTGTGGCATAAAATATTGTCTATTTTAGAGAAGGATCCATGTGCTGCTGAGAAGAAAGTGTATTCCTTCTTTGTTGGATGGTATATTCTATATATGTTGGTTAAGTCTAAATTGTTGATTGCGTTATTGAGATCTATGGTTTCTTTATTTAATTTTTGTTTGGAAGATTTATCCAGTGGTGAGAGAGGTGTGTTAAAATCGCCTAGTATTATTGTTGTGGTCTATTTGATTTCTGGAATTGAGAAGGATTTGTTTGATGTACATGGATGAGCCAGTGTTCGGGTCATAATTATGATTGTTATGTCTTGCTGATTTATGCTTCCCTTAAGCAGTATGTAATGTCCTTCTTTATCTCTTCTGACTAGTTTTGGCTTGAAGTCTACATTATCTGAAATGAGAATGGATACTCCAGCTTTTTTGCTGTGTCCTTGTGCATGGTATGTTTTTTTCCCATCCTTTCACCTTTAGTCTATGGGTATCTTTTTCTATGAGATGAGTCTCTTGCAAGCAGCATATTGTTGGATATTTCTTTTTAATCCAATCTGCCAGTCTATGTCTTTTGATTGATGACTTCAGACCATTAACATTCAGGGTTATTATTGTGATATGATTGTTTCCTCCTTTATTTGACAGTTCCTTTAGGATAATTCCTCCCTTTGCTGATATGCTTCTTTGTGTTTTATCTCTTCCTCATGGGATATTTTGCTGAGAATGTTCTGTAATGCTGGGTTTCTTTTTGCAAATTCTTTTAGCTTTTTTTTTTATCATGGAATGATTTTATTTCTTCATCAAATTTGAAGGTAAGTTTTGCTGGGTATGAGATTCTTGGTTGGCATCCGTTTTCTTTCAGAGCTTGAAAAATGTTGTTCCAGGCCCTTCTAGCTTTTAGGGTCTTGGTTGAAAAATCTGCTGATATCTGTATTGGTTTCCCCCTGAATGTAATTTGGTTCTTTTCTCTCACAGCCTTTAAAATTCTGTCTTTATTTTGTATGTTAGGTATTTTCATTATAATGTGCCTTGGTGTGGGTCTGTTGTAATTTTGTGTATTTGGAGTCCTATAAGCCTCTTGGACTTGATTTTCCATTTCATTCTTCAGATTTGGGAAATTTTCTGATATTATTTCTTCAAATAGATTGTTCATTCCTTTGATTTGTTTCTCTAAGCCTTCCTCAATCCCAATAATTCTCAAATTTGGCCTTTTCATGATATCCCATAGTTCTTGGAGATTCTGTTCATGATTTCTTACCATCTTCTCTGTTTGTTCGACTTTGTTTTCAAGGTTAAATATTTTGTCCTCAATATCTGAGGTTCTGTCTTCCAGGTGTTCTAGCCTATTCGTTGTGCTTTCTATGGAGTTCTTAATTTGATTTATTGTTTCCTTCATTTCAAGGATTTCTGTTTGTTTTTTTTCAATATCTCTAAGTTTTTATTGAAATGATCTTTTGCTTCCTGTATTTGCTTTTTTAACTGTTGATTGGTGCTATCATTTAATGCCTGCATTTGCTCTTTTATCTCATCATTCAATGCCTGCATTTGCTCTTTCATCTCATCGTTTGCTTCCCTGATCATTTTAATTATGTACATTCTGAACTCCCTTTCTGTCATTTCTTCTGCCATGCTGTCGTTGGATTTTATTGATGTAACATCTAGATTTGTTTGGGGCATTTTCTTCCCTTGTTTTCTCATATTGTTCAGGAATCAGTGGGTCATTAAGATATTGCAGATTTCCTCTATTGACTTCTAATGTCCCTGAAGATTGCTAGTATATCCCCTCTTATCCTTCAGTAGCCTGAAGTCTTGGAGGAAGTTGATAATGCAGTGCTCCACAAGGAAGCTGCCTCTCTAGGGTTGGTTACCCTCAGGTGGGGTATATTCCCTGATAGTGGGCAGAGGTGCCTCCACTTGTTGACCAATGGTCATCCAAAGGGGAACTAGGCTGCGGACTGAGGCTTGGCCTGTTTGAGCCTGTGTCTGTGGTTTTACCGTCCTTGTTGGAAAACCTCACCCGGCGGGGAAGACTCACCCAGTGGGGAGGTCTCGCTGGTCAGTTCCCCTCCTAGAGGTTCCCCTCAATCTACAACTACCACCTGGGCTGGGCTGTCTTCCTCTGCAATGTTCCCAGGGGCCCGGACCTACCTCCTGGGCCTGGGAGCCTCACCCTTCGCAGACGAGTCTCCTTAGCTTGCCTCTCCTCTGAGAATCTGCCCGCAGTCCTGGAAACTTCGCTCTGCCCCTAGGTGTGTCTCTGAGCTGCTCTTCCAGTAAGAAACCGGTCCTGGGACCCTGCTCTGCACCTAATCACCTGGCTATGTGGCCCCTCCTCTGAGCCGCCACCTGGAGCCCCGTACAATAGCTCCGAGACCCAGAGACACACCACACACCTCTTCCTCCGGACAGCCGCCCAGTGTTCGGACGCAGTCACTAGGAGTTCAAGCAACTCACTTCGCGTCTCCTCCTCCCGCCAACTGCCCGTAGCCCTAGCAGTCACTCCGAGTCCAAGTGACCCACCCTGTTCCTCCTCCTCCTCAGGGTAGCCCCCCAGGTGTTCAGGAGTGGTCGCTTTGAGTCCAAACAACTCACCACTTGCCTCCTCCTCTGGTAACCGCCTGTGACTCTGATGCAGTCACTCCTAGACCAAGCGACCCGCTGCGCTTCTCCTCTTCTTCCGGGCAACCCCCCAGTGTTCAGAAGCGGTCTTTCTGAGTCCAAACAACTCGCCATGCAGCTCCTCTTCAGGCAGCCGCCTGTGGCTCTGATGCAGTCACTCCTAGACCAAGCGACCCGCTGTGCTTCTCCTCTTCTTCTGGGCAACCCCCCGGTGTTTGGAAGCGGTTGTTCTGAGTCCAAACAACTCGCCATGCAGCTCCTCCTCTGGCACCTGTAGCTCTGATGCAGTCACTCCTAGACTAAGCGACCTGCCACGTTCCTCCTCTTCCTCTGGGTAGCCCCCCTGGTGTTCAGAAACGGTCATTCTGAGTCCAAACAGCTCACCACGCAGCTCCTTCTCTGGCAACCGCCTGTAGCTCTGATGCAGTCACTCCTAGACCAAGGGACCCGCCGTGCTTCTCCTCTTCCTCCGGGCAACCCCCCCGGTGTTCAGAAGCGATCGTTCTGAGTCTAAACAGCTCGCCAAGCTGCTCCTCCTCAGGCAGCCGCCCGGAGCCCCAGTGGTTGCTCCAAGTCCAAGTGCTGTGCTGAGCCGCCTCCTCTACGATGATCCCAGTTGTCTGTGTTCACCGCTCCAGTGGGGGGAGGGGCGTCTTGCCGAGCAACTCTACTTCACAAAGTTCCCTGTGTTCCGGGGCTACCGCCCCATCCGGGACACTTCCCCAACGGGAGAGACTCACCCAGTGGCTTTGAGTTGGTCCCAAGTCACTCACTATCTCCTCTTTTGAATCCTGCCTCCTGGAGCAACATGAAATGCAACTGCCCTCTAGTCTGCCATCTTGAAAACCCATTATGTATATTTTTAAAATATCTTACAGTCGTTTCAGAAAAAAAAAAACTTTGGTAGGAGTACTGGACTCGAACCCAGCCATCCTTTACTGCTGAACTACAACCCCAGTCCTTTTTGTTTTTTTGATTTTGAGACAGTATCTTGTTAAGTTGCTAAGGGTGTCTTGAAGTTGCTGAGGCTGGCCACAAACTTGGGATTCTCTTCTTTTAGATTAGAGGCATGTGCCACCAGGTCTGGTTATTTTCAAAATTTAAACCAAAGCTTTGTATACCTAATAAAGTGAATCTTAATTGACAATGAAGAATGATAGAATTCTACACTTGAAAAATGTTTAGATCAAATTTGTCTTGTGGGTTGTTCACCTGAAACAGAAATATGGTCATTTATCTCAGGTTGCAAGTTAAATTTTCAAATGTCATTATTCTGTGGTATTTTGGTAATACAAATGCTCACAAAAAATCATAAAAATCAAAATTCATATATTTTGAGGAAACTGATAACCTAGTCTGATAAAATTTTCCCATATTTATATCTTAGAAATATTTTCAAGATATTTATCTTTTAATTTTTGTGATACTGAAATTAGTGAAAGTTGAAACATCAGAAAATTAAGATATTTGTACTTAATTTGTATACCTGGTCATTTCACTTCCCACAGACCAACATAGTGTTTAATTCAATGGTATGAAAGAAGAATGATAATGATGATGAAAGTTTGTTGACCACTAGCAAGAAAGTTGGTGTATAGGAGCATAAATAACCCAATCATACTCAAGTATCTTAATGGTGGGCAAAATTGATATCATTTATGAGTCTTAGTAGGGAAACATTTTTCTCATTTTTACCTGACCGTCCACATCATCTCATTTTGATGTACATCTTATAGATTCTAGAGAGCTCAGTACTACTACTCCCTGCCTTATTTTCTTGTGACATTGGTAATTGTTTAGGAGTGGGATGTAAATATTAAGTACAGATGTAAAATTATATTTTGCAACAAACATTGACCTTTATATGTTTTCCATAAGAATGAGAGAGCTTTGCCCAGTTGTCTTCCTTGTATGAAAATGAAAATGAAATTATTTCCTACACAGTAACAGACTGCAAATGCAAACTCTCTTCTATGTGGTATGTTTGGTGGACTTATTAATGAATATGTATTGATTGCCTACTCTGGATCAGGTACCATGATAGGTACGTCTGTTTGAAAGTGTTGTGTCACTTCTATACAAATCAAGCAAATTGAAACCTTTCTGAAATTATGAAGACATCATCTGATAATTTATGTTATATTTCCTATATATGTGGACATAGAGATATTAAGATATGAAAGATTTCTACATAAATGCACTGACACAAATGCTATTAATTTCCATAGCACTAATGATAAATTTATGCTGTACCTTTTACTAGAGAAGAAATCATAATTAATGGCCAGGTCAGTAGAAAAGGGGAAAGTGTACACAGTGATGATATTATATCTAATTCACAGTGAAGATAGTCATTTAAATCTTTGACAAAACTAGGGTATAGCAAATATTTTTTAAAGGCTGAATTTAAATTTTTGTTTGTATTTTGGAAATAAGATGTTCATTAAGAAAAATGTATTCACAATATTATATAAGTACAAAATTTGTGTATTAAAGAAGTGTACTTCTTTCCCAACCAAAATATTGATATTCACATAAAAGGAAAATGCGAAAATATCCAATGAATATTTTCGTTTTGGAGACTCCTTACAAGGGAAAGCAGATTCTGTGTCATTCAGTGTGGCCTTTGCTTGTCCCAGTTATAAACCTTTCCTTACATTTCAAATACAGTACTCTAGATTTACCACCATGGATTTGCAAGTATGCTGACTAAGAGACAAAAATGGTGATGCTATCTATCAGAAAGGCAAAATGTACTTAATATTATTTTATTTATTAAGATATGAAAGGCTTCTACATAAATGCACTGACATAAATGCTATTAATTTCTCCTACTCTTTTTTTTGTTTCTCATGGAAATGTTTGTGCTTTTTTATTTTACCACTTTTTAAAATGAAATATAATATTCTAAAGAAAATGAAAATAAAACAAATTTAAAATTTTTCTCTCTAGAAATGTCTGGAGATTAAGAAATAGTGGGAAATGGGTAGCATTGGTATTTCAAACCAAGAATGGAATCTCTTCTGATTCTCAAAATGGAAGCTATGTCTCCCTTTCACACCAGGCTTTTAGGATCAATGAAAATATTGGGTGGGGGGACTAGAGTATTTTTGCTAATTTGTTTCCATAAACAGAGATTATTAATGGATGGGTCTAGGATTCAGTAATTGTAGTAAAAATACACTATTAGACAACACACTTGGGTGAATAAAATATACAGTTAGACCAGAGCAGCACCCCTTAATGTGGCATGTGCTGCCTTGAAAACTCTATAATGAGTGTCACAATGGTAACAGGATGCATATCTTACCTTCCGTTCCAACTGTCACTCAGCGAGCTGAGATTCAAATTGGAAAGCAGCGAGCTGAGGTTCAAATTGGAAAGCAGTGCTGTAGATTTCAGTTTCTCATGTTAGGTAGTCTCACATGGGAAATCTGAATTGCTGCGGTGAAGGTATGTTAACATTGGTATTTTGAAGACTGTTTCTTTAGAGGGTTCAGTTAACTTTTACTGAACATATTTTCCTCTTGACTTTTTAATCTTCCACACTCAATCTGCTGAGTTATAAACATTTTGTAATTTTATCACTCAACTATTGTATTTCATTATTTTATCCAGTTAGTTGCCTTAAATATTTTCCTCAATTTAGGAAAGTGGATATTTCCTAGTGCCAATATCATGTGCACTCTTTGAGTGGATAGATAAACAGGGGGAGGACAGCCACCTTGCTTTCATGAGATGTGAAAAAAGAGAGAATACAGATGCTAAGTATGGCAATAGATATCCCATGAGAGGTCATTACATGTTAAAATCTTCTGAGTGGATATGTGAACTTCTAAAATTAATGTTAGAGAAGCCTAAATCAAGGCATTTGCAGAAAGGTAAAAGGCCGGAGATTTAGGGTCCTGTTTCCAAGTGGTGATGACTACAAGGTCCCTGGTGTTTGGTATCTATTGGGAAGGAGAGAACAAAGGACAATGCCATGAAGTAAGTGGAGAGGACATGGATAATGGAGGAATTGAGGGACTTAAGGAAGTGTCCACTTAGGACCCTCAGTTTCACAGGCTATAGTTATGGGTAGTCCTTGCTACACAAATAAGTCTCTGGCCCCTGGTCCTCAAGGATCTAATCAGGGATGAGGAAGGTCAGGGGGAACAGGCCTGATCAGAGCTGGAGCATCTGCAGCAGGTTTTCAGCAGACCTTTGACCAGCTGCTCAGATGATGGCTCAGAAAACATTAGTTCACAGAAATGGGGGCGAATCAGCTTCCTACATTGATCTGCCAAAGTACCAGCCCAAGGTATGTGTTTTCCCCCATTAACTCACACTAACAGCTCATACAGTGGTGAACAGCACAAGGAAACATAACTCTTGGCACAGAAATCAAGTGGCAGTTGGTTTAGAATGACCTGAGTTCTGAAACAGTTTCTCAGGCACACACAGCTCTGACATTTGGGTGGTCAACTGCTCATCAGGAAGACATCTTCTGAGTCAGGTGGCAGTGAGAAGACCCTGGGGAGGATGGCCACACGTTTGGACTATACCCTTGACCTTCAGAGACACTTTGGATGAAATTATCATATTTCTGGTCAATAATTTCAAAGAACAGGCTTGAGGCTTTGGTCAGTCAACCCTTCTGGGACATCAGTCTTCCCAAAGAGGCCTTCAGGGAGGAGGATTTGTGAAAGAGTGAGAAGAGTTAAGGGTTCCTGGTTCTAAGGTATCAACTATAGGATTCAAGGGTTCAGCGATTTCTGATCCCAGGTAAACACGTACATTACGGTCCCACACCCACCACTCAAAAATGTTGTAGTTCTGGACAATTCCCATAAAAATCCCCAAATTTCAAATGCCTAAACTCAACATTGTAGGTTAAAGAGTCTGCTCCACTCATTCCTCTAGGCTGATTTGGGATCACAGGAAATAACGGATATTCTATATGAACCTTTCAGATATCCAAGTGTAAAGAATGAAGGATGGACTTTCTTCACCCACCACCTTAGAGGATGACCACAGTTTGACATCTCCCTGTTCAAATATTGCCAAGGATCAAGCAGAAACTTACTCTTCCACACATTTTATGATAGAACACTATAGCACACATAGGAAGCACCAATCTTCTTAAGTTTGCCTGTATTGATCATTGACAGCCTGGTAACTTTACACGGTCCAGGTGAACACTTCTGCATCTCCACACAAGCAATTGAGGCACAGACGGGTTTATTTAAGGTATGTACAGCTTTGAGGTAGTATTTCAACATAATTCACATGGCCACAGACTGTGCTCTTGGTCACTGTTCTCTCTGCCTTTCTATGATTTCACCTTGAAAGTTGTTTGTGAACTCAATGGTCGGTTGGGTTTCAGAACTCTCCACATTGCGATGTCACACTTAAGGCCAATCTGACTCAGGTGCTTTGCTGCCCCAATGGTGAAAAATGTGTTCAAAATTGTGAATTCTAACAACATTCAAATCCCTCTCCTTTAACTTGATTGAAACATAGATTGTGTTCTTTTAATGTCTTGTCAAAGAATGTACAATATACACCAGTATTTTTCTCAATATTTAATTGTAACATTGTCCCCATACTCTGGTAACTGATATTCTGCTCTCAGCTTCTATAAGATCAACTTTTTTGCTTCCACCAAAGAGGGAGACTATGCAGTATTTGTCCTTTTGTGCCTGACCGTTTCATTTACACTAATGTCCTCTAGGATCATCCTTGTTGTTGAAAATGACAGAAATCTTCTCACTGGAAAAAAATACAGATATTTATGTTGCTGGTTACACTATGATTGTATACTTGAATTCAAAGCTCAAATTGTATTCTGAGATATTTATAATTATCATGTCAATTAAAACTGTTTGAACTATTATTTGAATTACTACTGTTGACCCTATGTTCTTTTGCTAGCAAGTTTTCACCAGCTGATACTATTTTATCACATTTCCCAGGCTGTTGCCTCCCATCGAAGGTAAAGAAGTCAACAACACGTCCTGAAGACTTCCGTAGACCTTGGACCAGAGGAGTCCACCTGTGGCCACCAAATAGTATGTTCCCTGACGAACAGTCAGACAAAGGTACTGTGGAATCTAGTCAGTGTGTCCATTATTCAGTGAAGATTCTAATCTAATCAGAGTTCCAGTTCTTCTTTTGTTTGGTGTGTGCAGATTTATTGTCATTGAGTCATTCAGCGGTGCTATAGCTCCAGAAGTGAAAATCAATTTCCCACTGAGTTTTGTGCACTTGATCCATTCAACTATTGATGAGCATCTTTGTTGATTCCATCATTAACCTACTGTGAATTGGCCTGCTGCAAACATCAAAGTCACTGTATTATGATAGTATGCTAATCTTAGTTCTTTTGAAAGCAGAAAGGAGCAGGTCCACTCACAGTTTTTCCAGGAATCTCTACATTGCTGTCAAGAGCCATTGTAATAATTTGCAGTCCCACCAACAGTGTGTCACTGTACCTCATTTGTCACATCCTTGCCAGTGATTTCTATGGGTGTTCTCAGCACCTATTATTTAAACCACTATCTCCTGTCTACCATATAGTGTTAGTACCTTCATCAACTATCAGGTGGCTGTAAGCATGCAGGTTGTCTCTGTGTCGTATATTCTATTACATTGACCGTCATATCTATTTTGAGACTGATACCATGGCATTTTTGCTACTCATGTTTGTAGTCTACTTTGAGATTGGGTATTGTGATGTGTCCTACATTTCTTTTCTTACTCAGAATTTAACTGCCAAAGCAATTCTGAATCTCTTATTCCAAATGAATTTCAGGATTGGGTGTTCAATACTGTAAGAAATGTCATTGGTATTTTCAAGGGGATTGCATTGAATCTGGATATTGTTTTTGGTAGTATTGCCATTTCGATGATATTCATTCTGCCTATCTAAGAACATGAACAGTTTCTGCATCTTCCCAGGTGTTTTTTGATTTCTTTTTCAGTGTTCTATAGTTTTCATTGTTGAGTTTGTTCATGACTTTGATTAGATTAATTCCCGGGTGTTTTTTTTAGATTATTGTGAAAGGGATGGATTTCCTGAAGTCTTTTTCAGCTGAATCACTGATGGAGTATAGAAAAGCTATTGATTTAGGATGGTTGATCTTTTATCCTGCTACACTGACAAATTAATCAGGTATAAAATTCTACAGGGGAAATTTTTTGGGGTCTTCTAAATATTGGATCATGTCAACAGCAGAGATAATCTGAGTTTTTGTTTTCTACTCATATTCCTTTAATTTTATTCTCTTGCCTCATTTCTCTGACTTGACTTTTGAGAACTATATTGAATAGAAGTGATAAAAGTGGACATTCTTTCCTTGTTCCTGATATTTGAGGAAACGCTTTCATTTGTATCTCTGTTCAGTGAGATGTAGGCTTTGCATTTCTCATATATTGCTTTTATAATGTTGAGATTGTGTGCCTTCAATGTTGAGTTTCTCCAGTATTTTTTAAATGGATTTTGCTGTATTTCATGAAATAACTTGTGTACACATATTGAGATGACCTTATGATTGTTATGCTTAATTCAAATTATGTAATGTGTTAGTCAGTTTTTTTTTTCACAGGTTGAAGGAAATGCCCTGGCAGGGAACATAGAGGAGTAAAGTTTATTGAGGCACTAATCGATTCGAAGTTCTCAGTCCTTTGACTGCATACCCCAGTCCTTAGGACATGAGGAGAGGCAGAGCATCATGGTGGAATATCGAGGTGGTTAAAGTGGTTCAGACATGTTCAGAAGGCAGAGAGAGACACTCAACTCTCCAGGTACAAAATATATAACCATAATCACACCCCCAATGACCCACTCATTAAGCCACACCCTATCTTCTTTGTGATACTACTCCCTTTATCCCTTTTAGGAAGAACCTCATTGGAATATTGATGGAACTTGCATTGAAAAGGTATACTGCCTTGGTAGTATGTTCATTTTGACACTATTAATTCTCTCTATTGAAGAATATGGCAGGTGTCTCTGTATCCTAGGTCTTCTTCAGTTTCTATCTTTAGTGTTGTATACTTTTCACTGTAGAAGTCCTTTACCTCTTTGTTAGTTTGATTCCCAACCATTTTTTCTTGAGGTTCTTGTGAATGGGATCGTTTTCCTAATTACACATTCAGCTGACTCATCATTGGACTATTGGAATGTAATTGACTTATGGGTGTTAATTTTGTATCCTGCTACTTTACTGAATTTATTTAAGAGTTCTATAAGTTTTCTGGTGGAGTACTCTGGGTCTTCTAAATATAGGATCATCAGCAGAGATACTTCCAGTACTTCTTTTCCTCTTCATTTAATTTTCTTATCTTGCCTCATTACTCTGGATAAAGTTTTGAGAAGTCTTTTGAAAACCAGTTGTGAAAGTGATCATCACTGCCTTGTTCCTGTTTTTAGGGGGACATCTTTCAGTTTATCTCATTTAGAATGATGTTGGCTTTGGGTTTGTCATATACATCTTTTAAATGTTATGGTATGTTCCTTCTATCCCTAGCTTTTCTAGGGATCTAAACATGATTGGATGCTGTATTTTCTCCAGTGCTTTTTCTCCATCTATTGAGGAAAACATGTGGTTATTGTTCTAAGTCTATTTACATGGTGAATTTCATTTATTGATTTCTGTATGTGGAACTACACATGCATTCCTGGGATGAAAACCACTTGATCACTGTGCACTATCTTTTTGATGTATCTTTGATGTGATGTGCCAGCAATTTATTAAGAATTATTTCATGAATGTTCATCAAGGATGTTGTTCTGAAGTTTTTTTTCCTTGATGTGTATTTGTTTGGTTGGTGTCAGGATGACACTGACTTCATAGAATGACTTTGGAAGAGTTCCCTCTTTTTCTATTTCATGAAATAATTTGAGGAGAATTGGTATTAGCTCTTCCTTAAAGTTCTGGGAGAACACGGCTGAGAATCCACCTACTCCTGGGCTTTACTTTGTTGTTAGGATGTGGATGGTGCCATCAGTTTTATTACTTGAAAGTGATCTGTTATTTTTTCTCCATCCTCCTGTTTCACTTTGAGTAGGTGATATTCCTCTAAGAATTTGTCAAAGTCTTCAAGATTTTCTAGCTTATTGGGGAATAAATTTTCAAAGTACTTTCCAATGATCCTCTGCATTTCAGTAGTGTCTGTGATGATATTTTCTTTTTATCATAGATTTTAATATGTTTTTTTTCCTCTTTATTTTGCTTATCTTGGCTAAGGCTTTCTCAAATTTTGTTTATTTCTTCAAAATACCAAGTTTAATTTAACTGATCAGTTGATATGGTAGGGTCAGCAATGTCATCGGTCAAGACAATGAATAATCATGTATTATATCTGGTATTAAATAGATAATTAATTACAACCCTATTTATGATTGGGGTAGGCATTATATAAACCAGTCAGTGCCAAAAGGTGGTAAAACTAGAGTTAATTTAGAAAATAAATAGGCAGTAAGGGAGATAAGAGTTTATAATTTCAAAAGGTGAAAAAAGAATGCACAAGATATAGGATGTGACAGTTATGAGGAAGGAAGAAAAATAGAAGTAAAATATCAAAGATAGAGTGAAAGAACAATAGAATTTGGCTGTTAGAATAAAAGAAAGAGAAAAATGAAAACTTTGTAAAACAATATACTAATCATAAATCCTAATCCTTTAAAGATAAGGCAAGGAAAATAACTACATTTCTTCAAATGGAACAAATGAGAAAATGTAAAGAAATAAGTATATGTACATGAACCATTCAGTACACACACACAGACACACATGCAAAGACAAAAACCAACTCCACACACAATAATAAAAACTAAAGAAGGAAAAGGAGATTCTTGCTGAGAAATTAAAAAGTTATTTCCACTGATGTGGTCAAAATAGTCAGTTAGAATATATGTTCACTTCTAGGCCCAACTGTCTTCTTTCCATTTCTTCTTGAGTTATGTGCTGAGCACAAGGGTAAGAGTCAAGGGTTGTTAAAAACTTCTTTTTGTGTTGCTCACCAAGTTGCCAGTTGGAGTTCACAAATTCTCAGTTTCCTTCTCACCAGTATGAGGTGGGATGGGATGGGAGGTACAGTCTGCTGGAGTTTGTCTGCACAGAGCAGTCTGATGCACTCCTAGGGTGGCGCACTGCAGAGAATGGCGAGGGGAGTTCCTCTAGGTGGAGTTCCCATAGGGCTCAGGTCCAATCAGGCCCCAGGAGCTTTGCTTTGTGGTGATCGTTCTGAAGAGATTTTATCAGAGCACTCTTAGGGTCCAGTATTTACAAATCTTCTGCTGGGAGAATGTATTTCATAGGTCTCCCCAGGATTCCACTTGTGTGGTTGGGGAGCAAATTCTTCACCCGCTCTGCTGCCTGTGGAACAGCTTTTCCATGCTTCCTGAGCTTATTCTCTGGGCATGTGTTCACACTAGCCCATTATTTACACCAGCTTGTTCAAATTCTGAATCCACTTCAGCTGATCCTGTGCACCACCAGACTCAAAGGGGGAAGGCAACAGGGCTTTCTCCACATCTCTGACTTGAGTTCCCCTGGCTAGAATGCTCTCCATGCTTTTGCTCTAGCTCTTCTAGGCAAACCCTAGATCCTTCGACAGGTGTCTCTCAGAAGCATGCATGTGTCCCTGCTCAGATCTCTCAGCTCCTGGCTCATCAGCTTGGCTGTGTCAAGGTGGCTCCTGCCTTGCACTCTGTGGGAAGAACTGAGCACCCTTCTTGCACCAGTGTACACTGCAATGAACACCCTGGATCAGCCAAGTGAAGGCTGTCTCTCTGATCTCAGAATTTTCCACACTAAATCTGTTGCTTTTGTTTTTGTCCATTTTACCTCCTTCTGTGATCTAGCAATGCCACTACTACTGCGGCTGGAGCTGCCTCTACCAGCTTGACTCTAATATACTCTTTTTCTTCCTTGTTTCATGTGCCCAACATTCTGATTCTCTAAGACTCCCTGACTGTCCAGTATTGGGTTTTAGTGAAATCCCTCTTTTACCCGCCTCAGAGCGAAGCAGTATTCCTGCTCTTTGAATTCCAGGTCATGGAGCTACAAGAAATAGACTTTCTCTACCTGCCATTTTGCATCCCTCTTCTAATGTATTATTTCCTATACTTGAGGTTCTGACTTTCTATGTCTCTATGAATTTTTTTTACAGTTCATGATTAAGTGTGGGTATGTTCTTTATTTACCCAACTCAATGAGAAGTGATATTTTTGCCTTGGAAGTCTGGCACTGAGTAACTGCCCAGAGTGCATCCTTCTTCCAATCTGCCAATTTCTCTCCCCCAATGACAAATTTTGTGTGATTTCTATACTTTTCAAGTTGTCAATGTATGTTTCAGGGCCAAAATATACTCTATCTTGATGAATACCTCTTGTGACCTTGAAAAAAAATTATTTTCTCATTGTTGAATGAAGTATTTGTACAAAGGCCAATTAGATCTATGTGACTGATAGTGGTTTTGCTAGTTTCCTAGGGTTACCATGTCCAAGTAGCAGATTTTTGACTTTAAGTAATGTAAGTGTATGATCTCAGAGTTCTATAGGCTAAAAATCCCACAATGAACCATAAGCCGGTCCATGCTCCTTATGAAGATGGCAGGAAAGAATATTTTCTTGCCCATTCCTAACTTGTACTGGATTGTTGGTCAAACTCTCTGCTTCGGTCCTCACATGGCATTTGTCCCTTTTGAATGTGTCCCCTCTACTTATGAGAAAAGTCATCATATTTGCACAATGGGTCCACCCTGCTCCTCCACGATATATTGAATGCATGAGATGTCAATGACTCTCTTTTCAAAACTGGTAAAATATTGAGGTTCTGGTGTTGGGACTTGAACATAAATTTGGATGGAAATAATTTGACCTATAACACAGCTGGTCGATTCAACACTATACTTTTTCATTTCTTCCTCATGGATCTGTCAAGTGCTTTAAAAGAATGCTGAAATCTTCTACTGTAACACTGGACTGTTTCATTTCTCACTGTGCTTCCTTCCACTGTTTCTTTGTGTTTCATCTCCTTCCTAGACTCTTCTTTCTCTGTCATCCAAAAAATATAATGGTCCTGCAGCACCTGAGCCTGTGTGTGTTAAACAACCATCTCCATAAACCCTAGACCCACGTCCACAGCAAGAACTCCCACTGAGAGAGCCTTCAGCAAACCAAAATGCTGACACTAACACTGTATTCCCCTAGATGCCAACCGGGTGGTCATGGAGGTGGCATCGTTTGACTGGGAAGAAGAAAAAACACCATCTATTGCTGAGGTAAGGTTTATCTTATATTTGTCTAAGATATAAATGTTGTTTTCTTGTTTTAGTTCATATTCAGGCATGAACATCTGACAGTGTACATTATGGATGAGTTACACAGTTTCTTTTGTGTGGAATTACAACTACAAGTCTATTACCACTGGTGCCTGATTCAAGATGACATTAATGTACCAAGCAAATGATTGTAGGGAGCATTTTCCTCAGTAGCACTTTTCCTTGGTAGAAAAGGAGTTGTGTGCATGTCATCAAACTGTACCTGAGAAATCCCTCATTCAACACTCATGCCTTTCTCACAAGTTACTTCTCTGCCTTACTTTGTGGTCCTTGCATCAATCGCTTTTCCCCAACAAGTTATCTAATATCACCATAGCCAACAGTAGACTTGTGCAACAAGACTCAGAATATCATGCTCACACAGTCTTCCTTTCTGTAACTGCAGGTAGACTTTGCAGAAAATGAAAAATGTAAGTATTCCTAACTCCTCTCATGCTAAGGAAAAACCTCTGTAGTGTTATAGGTCAGGCTTTCCTGCCTGTTTTTCTATAGAAAGTTATCTTGATTTCAGATTTGTTTTGAAAATGAGGATTGGGATGTGGTGACAGAGTGATAATCCAGTGAATAATTATGACCATCTATCACCATCCTGATGCACCTGTCATTTTGGCGGTGTGCATTATGGTGTGTGCATGAGGGTGGGAGGTAACCCTTAGCATGTCCTTGTAATAATAATTTTATATGTGTTTGTGAGGATATGGAAACTTCCTCAGAAATTGTGTTCTAACGTGCCCAGTACAAGCATCAATTTTCTAAAAATAAAACCCCATGCTAATGCATGATTTGCATGAAACAATTACTTCAACACCCAGATATGGAGTTCAGTTTACTATGCCCCACTCTATAGATAGAGAAAATGTTGAGACAAATGATCCAGATCTTGACTGTGAAGGGAAAGAGGCAACTAGGGTTCAGGAATGGGCCCTGATGTTGATGCTTTGGGATATGGAACTGTATTCATCACTTAGCCATATGTCCCCACTCCAGGTTATTCCAATATATTTGTGTGCTCATATCTTCTACAGAGGTGTGAAATATTTTACATACTTGTAAGTTGGCCTCAGTGGTCATCTCTGGAGGCAGATATCCCCTGAGGGGTGCAAAATGTAAAACATACATAGCCCACATGGTTCCAGTCTAACTGGAAGAGCAAAGGCTCTGATTCTCATTTCTGTCTTCATCTTCTCCTTGCCATATGATTTTACTACTGTCTATATCAAGAAATGCCCTGAATAATTCATAAGCAATAACATGAGTATACTAATAGTCATTCTGTATCCTCCTAGATCCCCCAAAGGGCATGGTGGAGTCACATCTTGCAGAAACCATGGGTCAGGAGGAACCATCATATGCCATGGTAAATTGTTTACCTTTCTCTAAAATGCAAGTACTGCTCATTAGTGTCTTTTTCTGTTGTATTATGATAGGTTCACCTGGATATTAGAGACATATTAGGGATGACATGCACAATTTCCTCAATGGGGAGAGTGTCACAGGGCTGTCTGTTACCAACTGGCACCTCATTGAAGGCTACATTAACAACTACCAGCATCAGCTACACTCGTACCTTAGCAAGCTCTGTGCTCGGCAGTGATTTTCCCGCCTGGACAAATAATTCCATAATTGTCAACTAAAATTGACCCAAGAGACAAATCACCCTTGAGAAGCTTGTGTTGTTTGGTGGGAGCAGGTTTACACTGTCCTTGCCTTTGAGTTCCCTTGACTTGGACACTTTCTCATCTGATTTTTTAATGTCACCCAGTAAAGAAAAGGCTTGTGCACATAGGGGAGAACATGACTTGACTTTCATAGTGATTCCTTTTCTATAATTACAGGAGGTTTCCAGAGGAACCGTAACTGGTATGTATCCTGGCCTCACTCTCTTGCTGATGGATAATGTAGATGATGCCAAGGGTCGAGGGGCTTACAGCCTTTCGTGCAGTCACAGTGATTCCACTTCCTGCTGGAGGAAGAGAAATGAGGGTGTCACGGTAGAAATTTTCTAAAACAAACAAACAAACAAACAAACAAACCAAACAAAACCCCCAAATCCACACAAAACTGTGGCCATTCTCTGCAGTCCCTCATAGCAATTGTGTGATTTGAGTGGCATGGTTTAGATCAATGAGAGACAGGTGTGTCTATGCATGCATTCATGTGATGGAATTCTGAGTATGCCTGTGTGTTAGTTTTTGTGCATTTGTTTGTTTTGCTAGATATATACAGACCAAGATGCCAGTGTCAATGTTTTTAACCAAAAATGCTATCCAATAAATCATGATTATGTACATGATTATGTGTAGATGAATCAAACTATAAACCTTACACTTGTGAAGTTCTTTCAAAACCAAGAATACCTCAATTAGCATGGAAAATATATCCCATCAAAACCCTGGAAAAGTTTCACAGGACTCAGAAAGGACAAAGCCTTGTGTCACTCCTGTCAACGAACCAGTAGCAACTTCATTAACAACAAACCTCACCTGTCAGTAGGCCTCTGCATTTTCTTATGGTATTTGATTATTCTTAAAACTTGCCTCAAGACAGTTTTTCTCATTCACATACATTTTCTGTGAGAGGAGTCAGAATTCTTCCAAACCCCACTGTAAGCACCAAGTTCTGGGCAGAGCCATCATTAGCAGTGAGCCTCAGATCTACCAACAAGCAGCACTAACTTATGTTGGGAGACTGAGACAGAGGAGTTTCCCAGGCCTGAGTTCCCTGAAGCTGAAGATGGATTCTGTTGGCATGTTACAACTTTTTATGGAAGCTGCCTTTCCATGGGTCCTTTTGTAGACACTGATTTCCGAGAAGCATGTTTAAAATTGAAGGGATTTTCATGGGGCCTGGCAAGCACAGCTAAAGCACATCTATTGCAGAAATATTGGCTCCAGTGAAGGAAAGCTTAGCACAGCAGTGGTGTCTGATCCCATAATTTAGATCCTCACTGACCACTCTGGCCTGAAGGATATCACTTTGACAGTGTCTCTGAAAGATCTTCACATAGTCAGTCTCCAATGCTATCTATATCCTTCCACTCATCCATACATGGACTCACACTGGTCACTGTGAGTGTGCAACCACTGTCCTCTTCATTGCTCCTCATCCTTGAGCTCATCCCTGGGAAGAGTGTCTTCATCTTGGTTCTCATTAGCATTAGATGAATAATACCACTGTGTGCTAAGACCTCATTGTCCAGTCTATTGACCTGGAGCAGCCAGAATTGGTAGTGAAGTTAAGAAGATAGCACTGTGTCCGAGCTCAGCTCCCACGTTTCTCTTAGTTCTAGGCAGGATGTGCTAGACCCTGTTGGGAGTCATCTGCATCTAAATGTTGATTTCACTGATGTGATGTCCTCAGGCCCTCAGAGGTTCCTGGTCCTTTTGCATGAGTCCACAGTCAAATTACAAGAGAGTGGTGAGATCAGGCTAGTAAACTCCTCTGCAATGTAACTCAGGGGAAGGAAGGTCCTGCTTCCTCATTTTCAAACTTTAGGTCTTGACTATCCAAAACGCAGTTACTACATGTATGTGCTGTCTACATTTCATTTTATTTATATTTTAATGTGAAATATTCAGAGACTCATCCCAGTTCCACCATTCAAGTGCCAAGTACACCTATGTGCATAATGCAGAGAGCATTCCCATTCCCCTTTGGGCAGCTGCTCTGATTCTGGCACAGTGTCTATTCCATGAATCCCTCAAACTGTTTTTGAATCACAGTCTGTCAGCGTGATAACTCTGGGTGACAGAGTGATAACATGCCAGTGGAAATAAGAACTTGAAATTTGACTCCTGCAGCTCCACTTTCTCACTTCAAGGTTTGCAATTGTTTGCAGCATCTTGTTGAAGGCCCCTGACCACACAGAGCTCAGAGAGGTTCTTAGAAGCCAGAACACAGATCAGGGTGAATATTAATATTAGCATTACTCTCTTTTTATTGCTATAAAGAACATACTTGAGACTGAATAATTTATACAGGCGTGTTTATCTTACAACCCTGGAGATTCAAGAGCATCTGTTTGGCTTTAGTGAATGCCCTCTTAGCTGCATTGCATGATTGGTGGTGTCCTCATGGATGCAGGTACAGGAGGAAGACATCACATGGGGAGACAGGAAGCCAGCAGGGATCAGATGTCTCATTTGGTCTTCCTATAGAATCCAGGAATCTAACAAGGATGTGAGAAAAATATATTCCTGCCTGTCACACTAAGGTCCTTAAATGACCTTGTTACCTTCACCCAGGCCTCTCTTCCAACAAGTTTCACAACTCTCATTATTGCCACATTGAGGACCAAGCCTCAATCAAACAATGCTGTAGGGGACAAACAACATCCAACCCTAGCACACCTCATGATCTGAGTTGGTGAAGAAGAAAGCATGAGACACTCTTAGTTAAGTCTGTTGCTGATGTTTGTCTCTAAAGGTGGGATGTACAGCCAAGCATGGGACTCGAGCAGTGATGATGAAGAGCCTGCAGGTAGGGAACAGTCCTTTTGGTGTGACCGAAAAGGAAAGGTTTCCTGGTAGGGGTTAGGTCCCCCTATTATGTGGAAAATGAGGAATGTGTCTGAAATAGGAATCAACTGAAAAAGTGTATTACTTTCATAGTTTAATGATATAAGAATAAGAGTTAGTAGATCTACTGTCTTGAACATCCTGTTGGTAAGAAGACAACTTTTTCTTTGCTAGTGACACACAATCTTCCCTGTAAGACCCACTCCGTCCTGAATTTGCCTCTACTAAGCATCCAATAGCTTGGCTCTCATTGGTGGACATTTCTTAGAAATCATGAAAGAAAGAATTTAGATCTGGGCTTTGGGTTTGACCCACAATGGAAGGAATCTAGTGGAACACACTTTCCTAGGGACATCTTGTGAACGTGTAGTCAAGAGTTGTTCTCACCTGTGCTAAGCAGTGTGAAAGGAGTCAAATTACCCTCTGCGTGTTCTGGCCTTACAGCAGCACTTTCTCATCTGTTTATTGTCTACTCTTGGTTTAGAAGGCACTCCCAAATATGGGGGACTTAAAGAAATCATTGTCAGACAGGCCTCTGTGTTCTCCTGTAAAAGAATGGGGAGAAGTTCATCCTTGAACATGTTCCTCCCCTCTAGTCCTCATCTAATTCCCAACCCCTGGGACTAGGAGAAAATCTGAATTTGCTTGCATTCATGAGGTCTATGTCTAGATAGTCATGGAGAGAATGGCTACCTGTTGGAGGAACAGAATGACACAGACATCCCTAACTGAGGACAGCGTCCTCACACAGCTTCCTGTACTGATTTTAACTCTAATTATACCTCCCCTTTCATGGTCATGGTCACATGCAATAGTGGCCACTTCAGTATTCTCTATTCATTGAGGTCAGTGGGAGAATTTGAACTGGAGACCAGTGTTTGGGATTGTACAGAAACTCCTCATTGCAGATGAATTGAATGGAGGCCAGGAGACAGGAGGGCGGACAAGAGGAAGAATGGGGAGCTTTGATTTTGGGCTACAGAACACCAGGAGAAGCAGCAACTCAAGTTCTCACCTTGACTTCAACTCTACCTTTCCTTTTTCCAAGGCCACATCATCACCACCACCGCTCTTGTCCATGTTGTAGTCAACTTTATGGACACTGAGGATGAGGACAAGGACAATGGGACCAGAAATGTGAAAGTAATTTATTTCCTTTTTGTGCCTCTGTTTTATTCTTTCTTATTTATAAACTATTCATAGCTCTTCCATGTTTCCTCTTTCCCACTCTGTATGACTTTTCTGAAGGGGTTTTCTCATACACATCTTAGAAGTCCTTGGATGTTCAATGTCTATTAAATCCTTTTGCACCAAATTTCTTAGTCTTGCCCTGGTTTCTGACCTCTGACTGTACCACTCCGACTGGCCATGAATTGAGCTAGAGTTGGGGTCAGAAAAACTGAGTTCTTCCCTGGTGCATGGGACCCAAACAAGTCTGGCTCTGCTTTAACCACCACTGCACACCTGGGTTTTCCTGCACTTCTTGGCTCTGAGCATGCATGAAGGTACCCTTTCTTTCCCATGCCAAGAATACATAGTTAGAAAGCAATTCTTTCAACAGGAATCTGGTTCCAGGTATGTGTTAGGATTTAAAATGAGCTCAAGGCAGGAAAGGAATCCAAGGAGGACAGGAATAGGAAATGTGAGAGTGGAGAGAATGGGAGGGAGAGCAAAAGTCAAATAAGTGCACATATTCTCCACTGCTTCCTTCACTTTCTTGCACTTTATGTAATCCATCAGAAGCAAGGAGAGCACTGAAGTGGCCACTAGTGCATGTTACCATGAACATGCAAGGGGAGGTACATGTAGGGTTAAAATCAGTGCAGGAAGCTGTCTGAGGATGAAGCTGCAGAGGAGGCAGGGCTGGAGGAGCAGGGTCCTTGCTCCACCCTGTGTCAGCACACCTGCCCTGATGTGTGCTACTCAACTTTCTCACCCAACTTCCCTAGAGAACCCTTTCGTCTGCCTCATATTCACTCTCTGGGGAGCAGCCTCAGAAGGTTCTGAAGGTGAATGTCCATGGGAAGTTGCTCCTGGAGGACATTCATAGACATTCTCTGCCCATAGACAACACCCTTTGCTGAGGGCAGCAGACCAGCCTCAATTTTCCTCAACCAGAACCCAGGGGAGATCAGGGCCCAAAGTCACCTTGCACAACTTGAGGAAAATTGTGGTCCTTGCCACTGTTTCTGTGGCCAGAAACTCCTCCCATGTGACCCTGCACCTGGTTCTGTGTTGCAGATTTCTACAGGGACACCTGGGCAGACAGTGATTTCTGGTTCTGGAGTTCCAGGTTCTGAGGTGAAGCTTGCACTGTAGAGAAGCTGCAATCAGCTGGCAGGAGGAGGAGCAGCAGCTGCCTTGTGACTTTTCTCTCCCACAGAGATAATAGTCTACATTGTACAGACTGATGTTTACTTTTTAAGATGAGTTTAATGTTGGTATTTAATGTTTGATGTTGGTATTTAATTTATATTAAATTCTATTTATGGTAACAGTTGCTTTTAAATTCATTCTATAAAATAAAACACATCTCAGGAAAACAGTAAATAGAGGTAGATGTCCTGAGGTAGACTTGAAAGAATTACAAAGCAGTTACCCTAGTGATTCCCCATGACATCACACCTCTCCTCCTGTAACCCTCATTTTCATGTATTTTGTTGTTTTTTTAGGTTGGTATTCTAACATTCATTAAAATAATGCTATGGGTTAATAGAAACAGCAAAAAAATAAAGAATTAAATTGCAAGTTATGTAAAATCCCAAGCAAAACCCACATGTATTATTCACTAATTCATTCATTAACTAACTAAATCCCATGACAAGACACCCAATAAAATAAAGTACTGTAAAGCAATTGGCAAGTTTCTCTTATCAAAATTGTGGTTTTGGATTTTCTATCCTTTTCTCAACCATGAAAAGAATTCTTTTTCAATGGTACATAACATACATATAAAACAAGATAGAAACTTGCATTATAAACTTTAACAGTGACTGTAAATACATTGTCTTACATGTTTTGCATAAGCAATAGGTTGGTTATGGTACATATAGAGCATGAAAACTATTAAAACAATAAAAACTAGACAAAAAATGCATGTCAGTTCTTTGGTAACACACCAGGGACACTCCAGTCTATCCATGCTAAAAAGTAAATAATACTATCTGGTGGAAAAATAATATCTTAAATACAATTAATAAGAAATAAATTTAATAAAGAATTATAATACCAAGTCATTCAGATTTCAAAATTCATGCTTCTTTTCAGTGGATTCAATATTTTTTCAACTGTTTTCAAAATTTGTTCAGAAACCAACATTACTCATAAATGTCACATATCTGTTATTTCACACATTTACTTTCCCCATAAAAGACCTTTGATAAAAATGGAAAATGTTCAGGTTCTTTGAGGTGAAGCTAGATCAAATGCAGGTGTCATTTTTAACTGTCACCTCAAGTGTTTGAGTGTCACAAATTTATTGAAACAACCAAATAAAATGGAAATCTTAATGGCACAGGATGTATTGTAAATATACCAAAACAACAGCATGTGTAATACAAAGAGCAGTGGCACATTAAAGCAAGACTAGTGGATACAAGCAACAACTTTTTGTAGCATAGTAAATAAACTGAAAATGGTTCCAAGTGAGACAAGACCAAGGAGAGGTCACTGTGAAGGTCCTAACTGAGTTTCTGACTGACCACTGTTTGCCAGAGTGGAAATTAAAAAAAATAATTCGTATTTGTGTAAACCTTTGGTAGGTATACTATTATCTCCAGTACAAATAAAAAAATAAAACAAAAAAACAAAAAACAAAAAAACAATAAAACCAACGCATCCCCCTTCTCTGAATAGAATAAAGCTCTGGTTTTATCTGTCAGCTGGTGTTTTGATCACTCAGAATATCTCGGATTCCTTTGGGTTGACATTGAAGATTGTTACAATCAAAAGTAGTCAATTGTGAGGTTTTTAAAAAATAACTAGTCAGATATTAGAATAGCTATCAATGTTTTTCACAGTATCGAATTTGACAAATTTGCATCAAGGTTATGTGGCACAAATCATGTGATTCAAAGCCTCAACCCATTTGTCCCCCTCATCGTCTTTCACACACTGGGTGACTGAGTCACATGCATTAACTTTTATTATGAGGGAGGAGCTGATCTTACCAGATACTTCACTAAATGAACATGAAGGAAAATAAAGCACTTTCTTTTCTTTAGAATTTTTCCAGTATGTCAAAAATAGAGACAGAAATGTGCTTTAGGTCCTTCGTTTCTTGACAACCACCAGAAAAAATAATTTAGCTCCATTTAGCATATCAGTCATCTGTATTTGTCTGATCAAAGGCATAATGGTAGGGCCAGCTGTGGGAAGGATATGCCTCGGCCTAGTTATGATCCTAGAAGCAGCCTGGGCTATTGCTGCAAAAGAAAAGTCACAGGCTGGTGATTTAATGTTGGTATCTCTCTAGGTGTCATTTGGAATCCCCATCTCCATCAGCTGCATCTTCATCAGGCTGTCTTCTCCTCTTGTTGCAGGAACCAGTAGTGTCTTCACTTCTTCAACTGCTCTCCTCAATTTTATCTCTGCCCTGCTCTGAGCATCTTCCACAGTGAATCGCACATGGAAATCTTCATTCTGATGCTCCCAGTTGGGTTTGCTCTATTCTGCTCCTCCTCCTTTTTATGTGTCATTGAGCCCCTGACTGGCTCCATTATTATAAATCCAGTTTCTGCTTCAGGCTGTTTAACGATAAGTCTTCTGGGTCCAAAGATCTTCCCTGTGCTAATATGTTCTTCCAGCAGCGTCTGGAGGCAGTTGGAGATCCTGCAGAATTTGGACAGATTGCTCAAGTTCTTTTTGTCCTTCATCATCTCCATCATCATGTAATCTGGTATTACCATTTCCCCGATCACATTGACCTAATTCCGGCCTCTGCAGCTCACCGAGCCCAGCACCTTGGGGCCAGTGTCAGAGAGAAGGAATGGGCTAGGGTGAGCCCTGGCCAGTGGCTTCTTGGGACCCAACATTTCATCTCCGTGGTGGCCTGCAATATATGTGACACTGATAATTGACAAATGGGTATGTATTCTGAGGTGAGAGTGTGTGACCATATGTCACAGTGGTATGCTAATAGAAGAGTTGGTGATAGGAGTCAAAAGCTGCTGTTTAGGTCAAGACCCCCTAGCAAATCCCAGTGTAGACCATGGGAGTTTCGGAGCAGTAGTGTCCCCTGCTGTACAGCATTACACACCTTTTGAAAAATAGCCCATGGTACAAATCCAGGTACTTGTAGCTACAAAATAACATCAGTCATCACTTGAACATGAGGCCAGAACTGTGTGATTGACCCGTCATGAGGTTAGACAGCTCAGCAGTGGACCCTGCATGGTGGATATTTTGCACCTGTGAAGGAGCCAGAGCAGGGCTCAGTCTCAGTACTCTGCATTGGCAGGTGGTCCTGCCCCATGTCTCCAATTTTCCAGCATCAGACACTCTCCCTAACCCTAAGTGATTTAGTTCTCAAACTATTGATCTATGAGGAATACCAGTCTTAGAAAAATGTTAGGAATGAGAAACAAAGGAAAAAAAAACAAATCAAAAAAAGAAAATAAGCACTAAAGACAGGTCTGAATAAGTATAAATGTCTATGAACCATGCAGATCACAAGAGCACACTGAATAGAAAAAAGTAAGTAAAAAAGTAAAATAAAAAATAATACAGAGGATCTTGCTTAATATTTAGGGAATTGTTCCCATTGGAGGTCCAAATATTCTTCTCAGGTGTGATAGTTGTGGTTCCTGCAGTGACAGGAGGTCCCACAGGCAGGGGGACCCTTGGGGGCAGGTTCAGGTTAGGTTTACAAGATCTTCCTTGGATTTGTCTGAAGGTTTTTAATTGGTGCATCTCCCTGGCTGAGCAGATGCTGGGTGGTGCTGGAAGACAGTCACCCAGGAAAAACCCCAGGTTTTCACTCATGCAGTGTAGGAGTCGATTCTTGTTCCCCTCAGATACGTGTGAACCGTGTGGTTTTACATCACTTGGGTTCAGACTCCAAACTATGAATTCCTCCCCACTCTTTCGTATCCTCAGGCAGGTTCCTCTTTACTGCTGTAGTTTCAGGCAGCCAATTTTACAAGTGACCCTTCTGCATTCTTTGTGGGGGTTGAGGTAGGGAAGCCAGGTGTGTTTTTCTGACCACTTTCCCCCTACAAAAACCTCACTCCACTTTTGATTTTCTTCTGGCTACTTAGACACTCTGTGCCATGTGTTGTGGGTTGCCCAACATGATGTTCTGACCAGGGACAGCTGTTGGGAACTTGGGACGCCAGTTGCCCCTCACCTGTCGTGGAGCTGTAAGGTGATTCCTTCCTCCTATTTCCCTGGGATCCAGGAGAGACAGGAGATGTGTTCTCCTCCTTTCCCCTCTGCACAATACTGTTGCACAAGATATGCTTCAGGTTCATCATGCAGTGACTTTGAACTCTATTCTCTCTCCAAATCTACACACCCCTCAGACCTCCAAAAACTTAGTTTCCTTTAACTGAAGTATTGCTTCATGATTTTAGCACAGGAGAGTTGGCTCTCACCAGTGCTGTTGCCAGGAGCAGCAACCCTGGGGATATCTTCTAATATGTTTTATCCAACAGTGTGATTCCCCAATCGGTTTTCAATGTTCAGAATTACTTCCCAGAAAAGATCCCCTCTCTCATCTTGTCAAGAGCTGTGTGATTGAGATCTTTCATTTTATTGTAAACAAATGGGATACATGTTGTTTCTCTGTTTGCACATGGAGTCAAGGCATACCATTTGTGTAATCATAAATTTATATAGGGTAATGTTGTTTGATTTATTCTGTTATTTTTTCCCTTCCCCCCACCCATCCCACCCTTCTTTTCCCTCTATACAGTCCTTCCTTCCTCCATTCTTGCCACCATCCTTAACCCAAAACCTAAACCTAGACCTAATCCTAACGCTAACCCCTTCCACCCCCCATTATGTGTCATCATCTGCTTATCAGTGAGATCATTCGTCCTTTGGTTTTTTGAGATTGGCTTATCTCACTTAGCATGATATTCTCCAATTTCATCCATTTGCCTGCAAATGCCATAATTTTATCATTCTTTATGGCTGAGTAATATTCCATTGTATATATATGCCAAGTTTCTTTATCCATTCATCAATTGAAGGGCATCTAGGTTGGTTCCACAATGTGGCTATGGTGAATTGAGCAGCTATGAATATTGATGTGGCTGTATCTCTGTAGTATGCTGGTTTTAAGTCCTTTGGGTATAGGCCAAGGAGTGGGATAGCTGGGTCAAATGGTGGTTCATTTCCAAGCTTTCTGAGGAATCTCCACACTGCTTTCCAGAGTGGCTGCACTAATTTGCAACCCCACCAGCAAAGTATGAGTGTACCTTTTTCCCCACATCCTCACCAACACCTATTGTTGCTTGTGTTCTTGATAATTGCCATTCTAATTGGGGTGAGATGAAATCTTAGGGTAGTTTTGATTTGCATTTCTCTTATTACTAGAGATGTCGAACATTTGTTCATATATCTGTTGATTGCTTGTACTTCTTCGTCTGTGAAGTGTCTGTTCATTTCCTTAGCCCATTTGTTGATTGGATTATTTGTGTTCTTGGGTGTAGAGTTTTTTGAGTTCTTTATATATTCTGGAAATTAGCGCTCTGTCTGAAGTATGAGTGGCAAAGTGACTGAGATCTTAATTTCTTTTTTTTTATTGTAAACAAATGGGATACATGTTGTTTCTCTGTTTGTACATGGAGTCAAGGCATACCATTTGTGCAATCATAAATTTACATAGGGTAATGTTGTTTGATTCATTCTGTTATTTTTTTCCAAACCCACCAACCCCTCCCACCCCTCTTTTCCCTCTATACAGTCCTTCCTTCCTCCATTCTTGCCCCCTCCCTGACCCTAACTCTAACCTTAACACTAACCCCTCACACCCCCCATTATGTGTCATCATCCACTTATTAGTGATATCATTCGTCCTTTGGTTTTTTGAGATTGGCTTATCTCACTTAGCATGATGTTCTCCAATTTCATCCATTTGCCTGCAAATGCCATAATTTTATCATTTTTTATGGCTGAGTAATATTCCATTGTATATATATATACCACAGTTTCTTTATCCATTCATCAACTGAAGGACATCTAGGTTGGTTCCACAATCTGGCTATTGTGAACTGAGCAGCTATGAACATTGATGTGGCTGTATCTCTGTAATATGCTGATTTTAAGTCCTTTGGGTATAGGCCAAGGAGTGGGATAGCTGGGTCAAATGGTGGTTCCATTCCAAGTTTTCTAAGGAGTCTCCACACTGCTTTCCAGAGTGGCTGCAGTAATTTGCAGCCCCACCAGCAATGTATGAGTGTACCTTTCTCCCCACATCCTCGCCAACACCTGTTGTTACTTGGATTCTTGATAGTCGCCATTCTAATTGGGGTGAGATGGAATCTTAGGGTGGTTTTGATTTGCATTTCTCTTATTAATAGAGATGTTGAACATTTTTCCATATGTCTGTTGATTGCTTGTAGATCTTCTTCTGTGAAGTGTCTATTCATTTCCTTAGTCCATTTGTCGATTGGAATATTTGCATTCTTGGTGTAGAGTTGTTTGAGTTCTTTATAGATTCTGGAGATTAGTGCTCTATCTGAAGTATGATTGGCAAAGATTTTCTCCCACTCTGTAGGCTCTTTCTTCGCATTGCTGATAGTTTCCTTTGCTGAGAGAAAGCCTTTTAGTTTGAATTTATCCCAGCTGTTAATTCTTGCTTTTATTTATTTTGCTATGGGAGTCCTGTTGAGGAACTCTGGTCCTAAGCCGACATGTTGAAGATCTGGACCTACTTTTTCTTCTATAAGATGCAAGGTCTCTGGTCTGATTCCGAGATCCTTAATCCATTTTGAGTTTAGTTTCGTGCATGGTGAGAGATATGGGTTTAGTTTCATTCTGTTGCATATGGATTTCCAATTCTCCCAGCACCATTTGTTGAAGAGGCTATCTTTCCTCCATTGCATATTTTTGGACCCTTTGTCTAGTATGAGAAAATTGTATTTATTTGAGTTTGTGTCCATGACCTCTATTCTGTACCATTGATCAACCTTTCTATTTTGGTACCAATACCATGCCGTTTTTGTTACTATTGCTTTGTAGTAGAGTTGAAGATCTGGTATTGCGATACCCCCTGCTTCACTCTTTCTGCCAAGGATTGCTTTAGCTACTCTGGGTTTTTTATTCTTCCAGATGAATTTCATAATTTCTTGCTCTATTTCTGCAAGGTACATCATTGGGATTTTAATTGGGATTGCATTGAATCTGTATAGCACTTTTGGTAGTATGGCCATTTTGACAATATTAATTCTTCCTATCCAAGAACATGGGAGATCTTTCCATCTTCTAAGGTTTTCTTGAATTTCTTTCTTTAGTGTTCTGTAATTCTCATTGTAGAGGTCTTTCACCTCTTTTGTGAGATTGATTCCCAAGTATTTTATTTTTTTCAATGCTATTGTGAATGGGGTAGTTTTCCTAATTTCTCTTTCTGAAGATTCATCGCTTATGTATAAAAATGCCTTAGATTTATGTGCATTGATCTTATATCCCGATACTTTACTGAATTTACTTATGAGATCTAAAAGTTTACTGGTGGAATTTCCAGGTTCCTCTAAGTGTATAATCAAATCATCAGCAAATAGGGATAGTTTGAGTTCTTCTTTTCCTATTCGTATCCCTTTAATTTCTTTGGTCTGTCTAATTGCTCTGGCTAGAGTTTCAAGGATGATATTGAAAAGAAGTGGTGAAAGAGGGCATCCTGCCTTGTTCCAGTTTTTAGGGGGAATTCTTTCAGTTTTTCACCATTTAGAATGATATTAGCCATGGGCTTAGCATAGATGGCCTTTACAATGTTAAGGAATGTTCCCACTATTCCTATTTTTTCTAGTGTTTTGAGCATGAAGGGGTGCTGTATTTTATCGAATGCTTTTTCTGCATCTATTGAAATAATCATGTGATTCTTAACTTTAAGTCTGTTGATATGGTGAATGACATTTATTGATTTCCTGATGCTGAACCAACCTTACATCCCTGGGATGAAACCCACTTGATCGTGGTGCACTATCTTTTTAATATGTTTTTGTATGTGATTTGCTAAAATTTTGTTTAGAATTTTTGCATCGATGTTCATTAAGGATGTTGGTCTGAAATTTTCTTTCCTCAATGTGTCTCTGTCTGGTTTAGGTGTCAGGGTGATATTGGCTTCATAGAATGAGTTTGGGAGGGTTCCCTCCTCTTCTATTTTATGGAATACTTTGAGAAGTATTGGAATGAGCTCTTCTTTAAAGGTTTTGTAGAACTTGGCTGAAAACCCATCTGGTCCTGGACTTTTCTTTGTTGGTAGACTTTTGATGACCTCTTCTATTTCATTACTTGAAATTGGCCTATTTAAATTGTGTATGTCCTCCTCATTCAGTTTAGGCAATTCATATGTCTCTAGAAACCTGTTGATGTCTTTGAAATTTTCTATTTTGTTGGAGTATAGATTTTCAAAATAGCTTCTAATTATGTTTTGTATTTCAATCGTGTCTGTTGTGATATTTCCTTGTTCATTCCGAATTTTAGTGATTTGGGTTTTCTCCCTCTTTCTCTTTGTTAGTGTGGCTAAAGGTTTATCAATTTTGTTTATTTTTTCAAAGAACCAACTATTTATTTTGTCAGTTTTTTGCATTGTTTCTTTTGTTTCAATTTCTTTGATTTCACTCTGAGTTTAACTCTTTCCTGTCTTCTACTACTTTTGGTGTTGGTCTGTTCTTCTTTTTCTAGGGCTTTGAGCTGTAGTGTTAGGTCGTTTATTTTTTGAGTTTTACTTCTTTTATTAAATGCGCTCCATGAAATAAATTTTCCTCTAAGTACTGCTTTCATAGTGTCCCAGAGATTTTGATATGATGTTTCTTTGTTCTCATTTACCTCTAAGAATTTTTTAATTTCCTTCCTAATATCTTCTGTTATCCATTCATAATATAATAGCATATTGTTTAATCTCCAGGTGTTGGAGTAGTTTCTGTTTTTTACTCTTTCATTTATTTCTAACTTCAATACATTATGATCTGATAGAATACAAGGTAGTGCCTCTACTTCTTGTATTTGCTAACATTAGCTTTGTGGCATAATATGTGGTCTATTTTAGAGAAGGATCCATGTGCTGCTGAGAAGAAAGTGTATTCGCTCTTGGTTGGATGGTATATTCTATAAATGTCTGTTAAGTCTAAATTATTGATTGTGTTATTGAGATCTATGGTTTCTTTGTTCAATATTTGTTTGGAAGATCTGTCCAGTGGTGAAAGAGGCGTGTTGAAATCACCTAGTATTATTGTGTTATGGTCTATTTGGTTTCTAAAATTGAGAAGGATTTGTTTAACATACATGGATGAGCCACTGTTTGGGGCATAGATGTTTATGATTGTTATATCTTGCTGATTTATGCTTCCCTTAAGCAGTATGAAATGTCCTTCTTTATCCCTTCTGACTAACTTTGGCTTGAAGTCCACATTATCTGAAATGAGGATGGATACTCCAGCTTTTTTGCTGAGTCCATGTGCATGGTATGTTTTTCCCCATCCTTTCACCTTTAGTCTATGGGTATCTCTTTCTATGAAGTGAGTCTCTTGCAGGCAACATATTGTTGGATCTTTCTTTTTAATCCAATCTGCCAGTCTATGTCTTTTGATTGATGAATTCAGGTCATTAACATTCAGGGTTATTATCGAGATATGATTTGTATTCCTGGTCATTTGGTTCATATTTAAAATTTTATTTATTTATTTATTTATTTTTTGACACAATTTGGTTCCTCCTTTATTTGACAATTCCTTTAGGATAATTCCTCCCTTTGCTGATTTGCTTCTTTGTTTTTTATCTCTTCCTCATGAAATATTTTGCTGAGAATGTTCTGTAATGCTGGCTTTCTTTTTGTAAATTCTTTTAGCTTTTGTTTATCATGGAATGATTTTATTTCATCGTCAAATTTGAAGGTAAGTTTTGCTGGGTATAAGATTCTTGGTTGGCATCCATTTTCTTTCAGAGCTTGAAAAATGTTGTTCCAGGCCCTTCTAACTTTTAGGGTCTGGATTGAAAAAATCTGCTGATATCCGTATTGGTTTCCCCCTGAATGTAATTTGGTTCTTTTCTCTCACAGCGTTTAAGATTCTGTCTTTAATTTGTATGTTAGGTATTTTCATTCTAATGTGCCTTGGTGTGAGTCTGTTGTAATTTTGTGTATTTGGAGTCCTATAATCCTCTTGTACTTGATTTTCCATTTCATTCTTCAGATTTGGGAAATTTTCTGATATTATTTCATTGAATAGATTGTTCATTCCTTTGGTTTGTTTCTCTAAGCCTTCCTCAATCCCAATAATCCTCAAATTTGGCCTTTTCATGATATCCCATAGTTCTTGCAGATTTTGTTCATGATTTCTTACCATCTTCTCTTGTTTTTTCAACTTTGTTTTCGAGGTTAAATATTTTGTCTTCAATATCTGAAGTTCTGTCTTCCAGGTGTTCTATCCTATTGGTTATGCTTACTATGGAGTTCTTAATTTGGTTTATTGTTTCCTTCATTTCAAGGATTTCTGTTTGGTTTTTTTTTCAATATCTCTAACTCTTTAGTGAAATGAACTTTTACTTCCTGAATTTGCTCTGTTAACTGTCGATTGGTGCTATCATTCAATGCCTGCATTTGCCCTTTCATCTCCTCGTTTGCTTCCCTGATTGTTTTAATTATGTACATTCGGAACTCCCCTTCTGTCATTTCTTCTGCCATGCTGTCATTGGATTTTATTGAAGTAACATCTAGATTTGTTTGGGGCATTTTCTTCCCTTGTTTTCTCATATTGTTCAGGAATCAGTGGGTCATTAAGATATTGCCGATTTCCTCTATTGACTTCTAATGTCCCTGAAGATTGCCAGTATATCCCCTCTTATCCTTCAGTAGCCTGTCTTGGAGGAAGTTGATAATGCGGTGCTCCACAAGGAAGCTGCCTCTCTAGGGGTGGTGACCCTCAGGTGGGGTATATTCCCTGATAGTGGGCAGAAGTGCCTCCACTTGTTGACCAATGGTCATCCAAAGGGAACTAGGCTGCGGGCTGAGGCAAGGCCTGTTTGAGCCTGTGTCTGTGGTTTTACTGTCCTTTTTGGAAAACCTCACCCGGCCGGGAAGACTCACTCGGTGGGGAGGTCTCGCTGGTCAGTTGCCCTCCTAGAGGTTCCCCTCAATCTACAACTACCACCTGGGCTGGGCTGTCTTCCTCTGCCACGTTCCCAGGGGTCCAGACCTACCTCCTGGGCCTGGGAGCCTCACCCTTCGCAGACGAGTCTCCTTAGGTTGCCTCTCCTCAGAGAATCTGCCTGCAGTCCTGGAATCTTCGCTCCGCCCCTAGGCATGTCTCTGTGCGACTCTTCCACCAAGAAGCCGGTCCTGGGACCCTGCTCTGCACCTAATCGCCTGGCTATTCGGCCTCTCCTCTGAGCCGTCACCTGAAGCCCCATACAATAGCTCCGAGACCCAGAGACCCACCACACACCTCTTTCTCCAGACAGCCGCCCGGTGTTCCGACGCAGTCACTAGGAGTCCAAGCAACTCACTTCGAGTCTCCTCCTCCTGCCAACCGTCCTTAGCCCTAGGCAGTTTCTCCGAGTGCAAGTGTCCCGCCCTGTTCCTCCTCTTCCTCGGGGTAGCCCCCCCGGGTGTTCAGGAGCGGTGACTCGGAGATCAAGCGACCCACCGCGCTCCTCCTCCAGGCAGGCCACCGGTGTTCAGGAGCAGTCACTTTGATTCCAAACAACTCACCACTCGCCTCCTCCTCTGGCAACTGCCTGTGGCTCTGATGCAGTAACTCCTAGACCAAGTGACCCGCCGCACTTCTCCTCTTCCTCCGGGCAACCCCCTGGTGTTCAGAAGCGATGCTCTGAGTCCAAACAGCTCGCCACACAGCTCCTCCTCAGGCAGCTGCCCGGAGCCTCAGTGGTTGCTCCGAGTCCAAGCGCTGTGCTGAGCCGCCTCCTCTATGATGATCCCAATTGTCCGTGTTTTCCACTCCAGTGTGGGGGAGGGGCGTCTCGCTGAGCAACTTTACTTCACAAAGTTCCCTGCGTTCCAGGGCTACCGCCCCATCCGGGACACTTCCCCAACTGGAGAGACTCACCCGGCGGCTTTGAGTTGGTCCCAAGTCTCTCACTATCTCCCCTTTTGAATCCTGCATCCTGGAGCAACATGAAATGCAGCCGCCCTCCAGTCCGCCATCTTGGAACCCCTCTGAGATCTTAATTTCATGACATGGAGTAACCAAGAAAGCAACATTCCATAATCCACCATTTGTCCCAATCCCCAGTTTACAAACTTCTGATGATAATTTCTAAAAGTCAGCTGTCATGGGCACATTTGTGCCCCAAAGGTCCATCATATGTTGAACATCTGGTGTCCTGCTATGGTGCTCTTTGAAGATGGCAGAACTTGTAGGTGGTGGGACCTAGTGAAAGGAAGTTAGGCCATTGGGGTCCTGTCTTATAAGGAGATATTGAGACTCCTCTTCCTCTGGTCACCATGAAGTGAACTGCTTCCTCCACTACTGGCTCCCACCATGATATGCTGCCTTGCCATGGGCTCAAAAACAATGAGCCAAATGATCATGAAAGGAAACCTCCCAAACTGTGAGCTAAAATAAAACTTTTATCATAATCACATCATCTCAGGTGTTTGTCAGAACAACGAAAAACTGACTAACACGTCAACTTTGGAAAGTGCAGGAGGGTGCAGAATATATCACGATTAAGCAAGGGGGAAGAAGAGTGATAGTATTTGGGGACACCCTGTAGCCTCTATTCTTCACTCCTTGCAAGGAGTCCCTTCTCTAACTGCTTAAAGCCTCAGGTCTAGTGCAGGATTGTAAAATTAATAACAAGAACAACTTTTATGTGTGTCTTGCACCTTCCCAGTCTGCCTGAGAGAGAAGCAAGTGAAGAAGCAGTCTGGGAAAGGGGAAGAGGTTGTCCAAGCCTCACCTGGTAAGGTTTGACCTCTAGATCAATTGGTGTTGAACTCTTGGAGTCTTTGAAAATTTATAGATGCTAGAACTGCTCTCTAGAAAAATGCATGTGAATACTACATGACTGACACACAATTGCAGGGCTCCTAAATTCAAGCTTGAGATTATTATACCAGTAACAGGGAAGGGACCATCTGAAGTACTCAACTTTGTATCTAGAATCACCTGGCTTGGTATCTAGTACAGATTACATGGTCCATGAATATTTCTTGATCAAATGTGTCCGTGGACCAGGATACAATACCAGGCCTGTCTGGCCAAACATCTTCCCTTATGTCGAAGGACCTCCAACTTGGAAAAGTTCTGCAAAACCTAAACTGACTGTGAATTCACCTATTCCTGATACAGGTCCTGAGGACTCAAATCTATGTAACAATTTGACCTTTCTCTTTCTATCACCTTTGCCCCTACCTAGTGTGAGGAGCATTCAAGGACTATCACACAGCAATGACCAGAAGTTCTCTGTCTCTGACAGACATAGAATGATTCTTTGGTACTTGGAACTTCCCCTGTGTGGGCCAAGCTCTGTGACTCCTGAGATGCTCACAGACACCTGGTGGCCTGGAGGCAGGTGATGCAGCTGCCAGTGGGCAGAGCAGGAAGCTTTGGACCACAGGGGTTAGACAGAGAGCTAGTGGGAGTGAATGGATACGAAGCAATTGGAACCAGGATTCCAAGGCAGAATACTAGAGTTGGATAGGGGTATGGAACCAGGTGGGGTCTTGCCAGTTTAAAGGTCACCATACCAACTGCCTTTGTGACTGTGAGTGAATTTCCAAACTGGATTTCCTGGCCCATCGGAAATTCCTAGAAATAAATGACACAGGGACCAGCCTGGTTATGTAGTGAAGGATCTGTAGATGAGTAGGAGTAGAAGTTTCTGGCTGTGTCTCTAGGTCTGGCCTTCACTTCCGGGCCTGCCTTAGAGCAAAGGGAGGTACTTGACTGTTCACAGGGAAGTTTGGGACAGGGAACAGGGGTGAGGGAAGCAGCAAGATGATGGGAGAGTGGGGTCCCTGTAGAAAGACAGAGGAACCTGGGGTTAATTCTCAGAAGAAAAAGGATTTTCCTTGAAAGATTATCCTGGTTATACTGAAAAGGCACTCTACTAAATATAAACTTGTAGAGAAAATTATTTTCAATTTTCTTGGCACATTTTTTTTTTTTTTTGCGGTGCTGGGGATTGAACCCAGGGCCTTGTGCTTGTGAGGTGAGCACTCTATGTTGGCACATTTTTAATATGTATGTTTGCATACATAAAGAAGGCATTCATATTATTACTTGAATGGTATTCAATCTTATAAAAAGATGGAAATCCTGTCACAATTTCATTTATGAACCTGGAAGATATTATGCTAACTGAAATAAGTTGGAGGGAAATGATCTCCCTTAGATGTGAAATCTAAACCAGTTAAACACATAGAAGCAGCAATAGAATTGTAGTAGCCAGGGAGTTGGAATTAGGGAAAATGAGGAGCTATTGGTTGAAGGTTGCCAATTTTCATTCAGAAAATTTCATCTTCAGGAAGCTTACTACAGTTAGTAATATTGTATCCTGGACATTTGTTAAGAGGGTAGATCTTAAATATTCTTAACACCCCCCCTCCCCCCACACACGCAAAGAAAAAGAGACAGAGAGAGATAGAGAGAGAAGGCAAATACATGGGATGGCAATGTGTTAAATAGCTCAATTGCAGCAATCATTTCACAAAGTATATATACATCCCAAACACTCATAACACTCCTTAAAATATGCAATTTTGTTTGCAAATTTTACCTGAATAAAGATAAAAGTGTAACAAAAGCTAGACTTATTTGTTTTCCTTAATAATTAAATCATTTTAGAAAAACTATTTCACAAGAATTGTATATCCCTAAGACACTAACTAAAAAAATGTAAAAGTTAATGGAAAAAGATCAGTAGATTAGACAGAAGTGAATAGTGGAGGGAATGGAGGAGGGAAAGGGAAAATAGTGAGGATTGAATTAGAGTGAATTATATTCCATGCTTTTATAATTATGTCAAAATGAATCCTAATGTTATGTATAACTAAAAAGAATCAGTTAAATTTAAAAAAAATCTTCATCTGTAAGTATACTAAAATTTATATTTTGAAATAATTGATCAGAAATTCATCCAGTTATGTGACAAATCAGGAAATGCCTTATTAAGCTCAACTTAACAGTTGAAGCAACAGAAAGATCCTCTTCCAAATCATAAATTATTGAGCTCATTTCTTTTCTTGAAATTGCAAGAAATGATTAATACTGTTTCAGGTTTGTCAATTCATAATAAAATTGCTAAAAGTATAGAGTTTCTTGGCATAAGTAACATATTTATATAAAAAGTAATTAAAAATCTCTTATAATTTACCAAGCTAATATTGAGTTATCTTTATAGTATGAAGACTGATGACAAATATATTTGTAATTTGTCAATTTCTGTTTCTTCTACCCTATCTTAATTACTTATATTAGGTTGTATAAATAATAAACCATTTTAAGGGAAAAAGGATCATAATTCAGAAACTATAACCATATTTTCCACCTGGATTTTGTGTAAGGATTTCTGTATTTTCTCTTTGCCTTGGATAATGTTTTAGTGTGTTTTGTGCAGAATACCAGAGTGTACATGAAGACTGGGAGCAATTCAAACCATAGCAGCCTTACAGCAAAGTAGGCAGCCAGTTCTGCAAAGGGTTAGAAACTTGTCAGCTTTACAGCATGACAGTCCTGTGAACAACCCACAGGTGGAACCAGCAGAAGGCCTAGCAGAGTGCCACAGATTGGGCCACTCACCTACAAGTGTCCCTGGCCCACAAAGCCTTCTCATTTGAGGGGCTCACCCAAAGGTAACAACTGCCAAGGGCAACATGAACACATGACAGTGGCCGTCTCCATACCACAGCAGAGAAGACCCACAGACCAGCTACACTATCTCCACTGTAGTCATGGAGATCAGGATGGAGGTCAGAGGAAGAAATGGTTAACTGCAGATTGTAACTTCAAATCTGAGAGGCCAGAGAATCCCAGGGGTTGACTAGATGATTTTCCTGTGTAAGCAGAAATACAAACAAGAAATAGAAATTTGTGCCATTTATTGTTAAATGAGATTTACTATAATATATGCTAGAACTTATAGTGCAAGGGGCTAAACAGAGACCTGTGAACTGGTACCTGACTTCAGGAAACTCCCAGCCTAGTGAACTGAAAGGGTGAGCAGGTAAGTGTAGAATCACTGTACAGAGGGCAACAAGAAAAGTGGAATGTGTGTGTGTGTGTGTGTGTGTGTGTGTGTGTGTGTGTGTACAGGGGTTGAAAAAAAAGGGGGGAACCACATCATCTCTTTCATAAATTGAGGAAATAGACGTAGGGGATGGACCATCCTAAATTCTCCAATCTAATGAATGGCTGGGATGGAATGTAAATTCAGGACCTCTTTGCCCTAAACCTATTGTTTTTCCCTCTATACCAATACATAGTTATTCATGTCTATACAACTGGTTGGTGACTTCTGGTCAGCATACACACATCAGTGATATCTGTCTTAGTTTGTTTTGTGTTTCTATAACAAAATGCCTGAGACCAGTTAATTTATAAAGAATAGAAATTTATTTGGCTCCTGGTTCTGGAAGCTGGGATGTCCAAGAACATGGCACTGGTACCTGGTTAGGACCTTCTTGCTCCTTCTGAACAATGTAAAGGTCATCATCACATGGCAAGACACAGTGAGTATGCTAGGTCAGGTCTCACTTCCTCTTCCCACAAAGTCATTAATGCCATCATGGGGGCCCCATTCTCATGGTCTTGCCTAATTCTTATTACCTCCCAAAGACACAACTTCCCAAATACTAGAAGCTTATGTTTAGTGATTAAGTTTCCAATTTGTGAAATTTGGGGAGCAGAAATATATGCAAACCATATCAATGTCTAATCAAATCATCCATTCTCTGAGGCTAAGGCTTATGCATGGGCATCCATGGATGGTTGGAGATGGGCAGGTCTGAGGAACCATATTGGTTGGCCAGGTAGGATAAGATTTATTCCCAAGTATTTTTTGAGGTTATTATGAATAATTTTTTTCAGCAGATTCATTTTTTGGAGAAGAGTAATTCAATTTATGTATATAGATCTTGTGTCCTGCTATTTCATTGAATATGATGATCAGCTCTAGAAGTCTTTTTCTAAAGAGCCAAAGACAAATGCGATATTATGAGAACTGTTCAAGTAACATTTCAGCGTGCACCAGTGAAAGTGAAGAAAGAACTGCATCACTTGTTCTGAAGGACACTGGAGTAAAAAGAGGCTACACAGTTTTGTTTTGCTTTTTCAAATATCACCCTTGCTAAGGCAAAAATATGCTTCATTTTAGAACAGAACTGTTACAGAAGAAAGCTACATCACAGTACAATACAGAATATAAAATTCATCTTCATCTGGAAGCCATTATGGCATGGCAAATCACCTATACTTAGAGATTTCCAATGTAGGTTAGAAATACAGCATTTATCACAGCTTTATTTTCCTTCCATAAAATCTGAATACTATTTCTCAGGAGTGTGAGGATGGAGCCCATATGTTGATATTACAGTAATTTCAACATTAAATAACATTGCACAATCAACCTCCAAGGCTAATTCAGTATAAAATAACAAGTATTAACAGGTACCTTTACTAGTGGTTTTACATTGTATGCATCACTAATGATGAAAGAAAAGTAGGTAAATGCCCAAATACAAAGCTTCACATTCTAGGCATCATGATGAAGAATAAATACAAGAAACTTGATAAAATATTGAAAACAAATGGGTTACATGGAAACAAACTGAACAGTCACATAAGCAGAAATCATTAATAAACTTATAAATAGTATGATTTACTCACAAGTCTCTTAAGTACAGAGATTATAGAGGCAGGGGTGGATGGTGGATGAAGAGGATGGGAGGAGAATGAAGCAAATGTTCTCAGTGCTAGTTAATTCCTGAGGTGGCATTATTTCTTAACTGATGCATTGATCAATGCTGTAAAGATGCATTTGTGCTATGAAACAGTCCCAATGCTATTACATTTCTGCATTTATACTGTGATGTTCTGAAGGCAGCTAACCTAAGAGACAGTTGACATTATAATAGCCTGTTGAAGTATTGATTCTTTTCTATTTTGATGCTACAATTAGCAGTGGGACAGAAAATACTTCAAAGTTCAAAGAAACCTGGTATAGACTTATTTTTTCCAGTACTTCTTATCTCAAGCCAAAGTTATAATTTATTTTCATGTACTTTATTTTAAAAACTCAAAGTCCTGACACAGTAAACATTTTGTATCTTCTTAACTAAACCTTGTGTGATAACAAGGCTAAGAGCAAAGATAAGCAAAAATAATTCTGTGTATAATAAATCTGATCAGCTTCTGGTTTTATTTTAAATGTGATTTTAAATAATTTTTAAACATCCATGCTACAATTGTAAAGATTACTGTGCACTTTTAATCCTGGGTACAATTTTCAAAATTGTATGATAAAGGTGAGAATTTAAAAACCTACCAAAATATAAATAGCAGGGAAAAACATGTTCAACTCAAAGCATCAAATGTACATTTATGTGCATAAATCTAGACAACTGTACAAGTTTGTAAGCATTCCCATTTTATTAAGCAAATCTGTGAACAGAAACACACAATATACTTCCTGTACATGTGAACCTACTTTCACGCTGCTGATTTATTATAGTCATACTGATTTTAATTTTATACTTCATGACTATGTATAATCTTATTGCATTAAGGGCAAATTCTACATGGGAAGATTCAAAGGTGGACCACATTAGGCATTACCAGTACATTCAAAAACTGTAGCTCATTTATGGGTGTATCTTCTCTCATCCTGTAAATTTGTATTTCTTTACAGCTTAAGCTCATTTGCTATTTTGGATGCAATGTTCTTTCGCAGTGCTGGGGATTCGAACCCCAGTCCTTCCGCATGCTAGGCAAGCACCCTACCAGATGGGCTATATCGTCAGCACTATGCAATGTTCTTGAATGCAATAGAAGTCCCAGATATTCACTTGAAACGGACTCCACTAAAGTGACAGAGATGTGGCAGTTTGCAGACTTCCATCTCCCACTGCATCAGGCTATCCTATCTAGCATCTCCACAGACACAGAAAAGCTAAAACCTCTCTTTTTGTTCTTAATTAGTTATTTGCATCTAACACTTTTTGGATTTCTCTCTGTCATTAAAGTCCATTGAACTAGTGGTTTTCATACTGCATGTGAACCACAAAGAATGAGGCTTGGAATCTTTACTCTCTTCCTTGTCTCTTTCTTTTGCTTTCCCTGATGTACTTCCACAAATGAATTTCGTTGTGATTTTGCTTATTATACCAGTGGACATTCCCCTTCTGGCATATGTAAATGCACCAGTTTATTGGGATGGCGAAGTAAGCAGCCCATTACAAGGAACGCTGTGTTGCTCCAGGAGCTGTTCTCCATGGAAAGTGCTTTGACTTGAACTCCCTCAGGGAAAATGGGTAAGGTCTGGAGTAGTGGCACTAATACTGTGAGCACATGAGGAAGCAGCAGGCACTCTTGGGGTTGTACCAGTAAGCTTGAGAGCCATTTTAATGGTTGGCAGTGTGACTTTAATAGGGTGACCAGAAGTGGACATGGATTTCTGGTGGCAGAGCTGGGCTGAGGCAACAGCAGAGGACATAGCAGATCCTGCAGAAGATATGCTAATTGTTGACATCTCCGTAAGGCTGCTCTCCTTTCCATTCTGTAATGCTCTGTATCCATCTGTGGTCCTCTCACAGATGTATGTATCCTTCTTGCCATGCTACCTCCAGGGTGCATATTGTTACACGGAATAGTTGAAGACTTTTTCCTCTCTGGACCCACAAGTGGGCTTGTAGTCATCTCACTTTTTGATCCAACTGTGGTGCTGACAAGTTTATGAGTCACATCTTTGTCCCACTCTGTTCACTTTCTACATTAACTTGAGGCCGTTTAGTGTATGATATGGCAGGGGAAATGGATGGACCAGTATGATCACTAAAACGTGGATGCTTCTCATTTGCTGAGATGCTTTGCTGGACCTTCAGGTGAGCAGGGGACTGAAGAGTGCTGTTGTTTAGGTCACTACTGGTCTGTGACCTCTGAAACAAGTTTCCATTGGATATTGACTCACTGCCTTTGAATTCAGGTGGTTTTCTAACTAGAAAAATATAAGTAGCCAAAACTTCATTGTATTTCTGACTTATTAAGGCATAATTTATTTCATCTCATGCAAAACCCATGGTGACCATAATGTCCATTCTTTTTGTAACACAGAAATCTGGTTCAGGCTCAGTATGTGGCTTTAATTTTTAGTGACCAACATTCGTCCACCAATTTTTCATTATTTGTTCCAAGCTGCCTCTCTTTATTGGATTCAGCACTAATAATTCCTTCAGAAGATTTTCACAGTCTGTGGACATGTAGAAGGGGATATGGTTCTTTCCTCACAAGACTCGCTGGTTTAGTTGCTTTAAATTCTGGCTGCTACAATAATGTGGGCTGCAACAGAATGTGTCAAAATTGTTCCCGACTGAGATTTCCTTTCTAAAACTAAAGTCAGCAATTTCAATATTCATATCAGCATCAAGAAGGTTTCCAGCCTTAAGATCACAGTGATGCACTTTTGATGCCAATACTATATGACAGATACAATCTGCTTAAAGTTTGCATGGGCCTCTTTCTTTTTCATTCGTCCATTGGCAAGTAAGTAATTAAACACTTCACCCCCACTCTCGTACTCCATGACTAAATAGAGGGTCTTTTTCTGTTTCTATAACTTCCAACCATTTCACTGTATCAGGATGTCTCAGTATCTTCATTGTTCGTATTTCTTCAAACAGCTGTTTTGCACTGGTAGGATTTAGCTGAGTTTTGTCTGTTATTTTCACAGCAACCTCTCTACCAGTTAGAACATTTCTTGCCAATTTCACTTTGGCAAAATTCCCCTTCCCTATTGTTTTCTGTCAATGGTAATTTCTGACGCGAGGCTGTTCCTCTGTTGCTGAAGTAATGCAGTTTCTACTTGGGGGATGTTCCCTCTGCACTTGCTTTGGTAGGCTGGACATGTGGTTCCATCAGTGTGTGATTCTGAGTTCCGCTCCTTCACCTTTGGCAATGGGGTCCCCGCAGATTTGGTGCGGGCTGCGGGTCTGGGCCCGGGTCTCCCAGGTCTGGCTGGGGTGCGGACCCCGGGTGGGGACGAGAGGAAGGGAGTGCAGAGGACAGCACCAGGCCTGGCCGCGGACAGAGGCTCCCACAAGACTCAGGCGGTGTATGGACCGGTCGCCGCAGGGCTGGAGGGGGAAAGACGCCTAGGAAGAAGAGGAGCCGCGCGGGGACGCTGGCTGGGACCAGGGAGGGACGTGGGCTGGGACCAGGGAGGCCTCCGGGCCAGGGCGGCTGCCCCGCGCGGGTAGGCAGGAGGCCTGGAGGTCGCCGCGGCGGCCTGTGCGCAGCGGGGACAGGGAAACGAGGTCCGAGTGGGATGGCGGGGCCCCGCTTGGCTCTCGGGCCCATTACTGAAGGTGAACCTGATGCCGCAAATCACTGCCTCGCTAGTCCCGGAAAGCGCGGCTTGGCAGCGGGAGCCGGGGCCCTAACAGTGCCTCCCACCCGCTCCCCGCGCCAGGCCTCAACTGTTCAGCTGCGCCAGGCTCAGCCGCATCCACGCCAGGGACCTATGGCGGTGGTGCCGGGCTCTGGGCGCTGAGACCCCAGCGTTCGCGAGGTCCCTGCTGCCAGGCTCCAGTCAGGAGATGCAACCCTTATGGCAAGCTCTAGAAGTCTTCTGGTGGAGTTTTTTTGCTCTTCTAAATATAGGATCATATCATCAGGAAACAGAGATAATTTTGACTTCTTTTCTCATTTGTATCCTTTAATTTCCTTCTTTGGACTAATTGTTCTGGTTTGAGTTTTAAGGAATCCTTGAACAGGATTGATGAAAATGGACATCCTTGACTTGTTCCTGATTTTAGAGGAAATGTTTTCAGTTTCTCTCCATTCAGTATGATGCTGGCCTTAGTTTTGTCATACATAGCCTTTACCGTCTTCAGGCAATTTCCTTCTACAGCTCGTGTTTTAAACACTACTGTTTCTCCAGTGTTTTCAACACTGGAGAACCGACTTGATCAAGGCGTGTGTCTTAATGCAGTTTTGAATGTGTGTCAACATGTTATTACTGGTTTTTGCATCTATGTTCATCAGGTATATTGGTCTGATGTGTATTTCTCTGGTTTGGGTATCAGGGTAACACTGAATTTCAAAAATTTTTGTTGTTGTTGCAGATGGACAGAATACTTTTATTTTATTTATTTATTTTTATGTAGTGCTGCTGAGAATGGAACCTAGTGCCTCACACATGATAGGCAAGAGCTCTACCACTGAGCTACAACTCCAGCCCCTTATACTGGCTTTATTGAATGAACTTGACAGAATGAATTTAAGAGTGTTTCTTCCTTTTCTATTTCATAGAGTACTTTGAAGAGGATTGGCATTAGTTCTTTTTTAGCAGTCTAATAGAACTCAACTGAGAATACATCTGGTCCTGGGTTTTCTTTGTTGGAATGCTTTAATTGCTGTTTTTACATTGCTTGATCTTGGTTTGTTTAAGTTTTCTATATATGATTCAGTTTGGGTAGGTTATATGTGTCTCAAAATTTGTCAATATTTTCCAGATTTTCTAGTTTATTGAAGTATAAATTTTCAAAATAGTTTCTAATGATCCTTTGAATTTCAGAAGTGTCTTGGTGATGTCTCCTTTTTAATCTCTGATTTTGTTGACTTGGGTCTTTTTTTGGTTAGTATGTCCAATGGTTTTTCAATCTTGTTATCTTTTTCAAAGGACCAACAATTTCATTGATCCTTTGTATTTTTTATTCTCAATTTCATTAATTCTGACTCTGATCTTAATTATTTCCTGGCCTCTACAGATTTGGGAATCTGTTTTTTTCTCTAGGGCCTTGTGGTATAGGATCACTGTATTTATTTGAGATAATTTTATTTTTTTGTTGTAGGAATTTTAATGCCACAAACTTTCATCTTAGAGCTGCTTTCATACTGTTCCAGCGATTTTGAATTGTTGCATCTCTATTTGTTGCCCAGTATTTTTTTTCCAAGAATTTCTCCCAGGAGTTCTTCTATGGGTACAGTCCTCAATCAAAATTGAGTTATTTAATATCCTGGTGTTAAAATGGTTTCTGTTTTTAAATCTTGTGGTTGATTTCTAATTTCAAACTATTGTGATCTGATAGGATGCAAGGAATTATCTCTAATTTTTGTATTTGCTAAGATTTGCTTTGTGCCCTTAAGTATGATCCATTTTAGACAAAGTTCCCTAAGGCACTGAGAAGAAGTTATTGCAGTTGTTGTTGGATAAAATGTTCTATAGATGTCAGTAAGGTCATTTGATTAATAGTAATTTTTAGTTCCAAAGTTTTACTAGTTTGTATCTGGATGACCTATCTAGTGGTGAAAGAGTCATGTTAAAATTACCCAGTGTTAATATATTGTGGTCTATTTGATTCTTTGTATAGAGAAGGATTTGTTTTATGTACATTGGTGCACCATTTTGAAGGGCATATTTACTATTGTCATATCTTGTTGGATAATTCCCATAACCAGTATTAAATGACCATCTTGTCTTTTCTGATTAATTTTGACTTGAAGTCTACTTTGTCTGCTATTAGAATAGTTACCCCTGCTTGCTTTCAGTTTTCATTTGCATGGTATATGTTTTTCTACCCTTTTACCTTCAGTGTGTGGATGTCTTTGTAAATTTAGTCTCGCATTTTTTTGGGTCTTGTTTTTTAAAATTTGTCCTAATTAGTTGTACAGTAGAGTAGAATGCATCCATACATCTTGATAAATCATACCCAAATGGAGTGTAATTTCTCATTTTTCTGATTGTACATATTGTTCCTTAATATAATCTGCCAATCTGTGTCTTTTAATTGAACAGACTAGATCATTTATATTCACTCTTACTATAGAGATGATGATTTTATTTCATGTCATTTTGATTTATTTCTAATGTTTAATTCATATTTGACTCTCATTTAATTTACTGTTCTTTTATTGAGATTCATTCCTATGAATCCCTTTTATTTTTATTTTTCATTTCTTCTACATTGAAGCATTTCACTGTAGGACAGGCTTAGTGGTATAAGTCTTTTAATTTCTGCTTATCATGGAAGGTTGTTTCATGTTCAATTTTGAAAAATAGTTTTGCTGGATGTGGTAATCTCTGTTGTCCACTTTTTCCTGAGCCATGTGCCATTGGTCTCTCAGAAGGGCCCAGCTCAACCCACAGAAAGGTTCCTGGAATGTAAACAAGCTTGATGATCTGGGTTCTGGACATACAACAACTAAGGAGGGATGGAACAGTGTTCATGGGCTCAATTCCTAGAGGGAGACCGTGAGCAGAGGCATTGAAGGCCAAAACTTCAATTTGGCCCAGAGGAGCAACTAGAGGAAGTTGAGGCACCACACCTCCTCAGTCTTCTATTCTGACCAGCAGTTGTTAAGAATGTTCCCCATTATCCCTCAATAGGGCCCCCAGGGGAAGAGTAAATTTGCATAATCACCAAACACTCACAGCCCCTAAAGGACCTGAAGGTGACTAAGAGAGGCCTGGGGAATCCCAGCCATGCTGCTTGTCTCAGGAGACATAACTCTGGGGCATCTGCACCATGACCTGGACCCCTGCCCTGCTTGCCCTTCTCTATGCACAGGTGATCAGCTAACCCTGTCCCCTGACTCAGTCCACACAGGCCTCTGAGTGCAGCCTGCCCAAACCTTGATCTCAGCCCAGACACAGCTTCATGGAGGAACCCTGGCTATGGGTCCTTTATCTTCGGGCCCATTCCCCTTTCTTCTCTTGCAGATACTGTGACTTGACTCGGTCAATCCCAGGGCTGGTGGCCCTGGGACAGGAGGCCAAAATCACCTATTGTGGAGATAAACTCCATCTAGAATTATACTTATTTCCAGCAGAATCCAGGTCAGACCCCTGTGCAGGGGATATACATGGATACTGAGAAGCCCTTAAAGATTTAATCTCAAGCACAAAACCTTTATTTAAAGATGGCAGTAGTGGATGCTACTCTCCATCCCAAGATGCAGTGTTTGTCATTTACTATTCCCATGGAGCAGAGGTGGGGAAGACTTACAATGTACCATGTGCATAAAAGTTCAGATAGGAAACAGTGTTTTGCAGTCATATGGTATCAGTTGGAAACCGTCCATTTGGCCCTTGCAGTATGATAGGACCACTGAAAATCTTAAAGAAGTGAACATGTCTCTGCCCAAACACAGGCAGTAATGATTGTTGGCTGACCCTGATTTTAACAGTGACTTGAAGTGCTGAGAACTCTCTTGGGGGCCTCTTTTTGCATTCTACATGAGAAAACTGGCTCAGGTCTACAAATTGGGGTTAAGATTGTATTGAAGCCACTGCCTTCAGTACTTCTCAATCAGCCTTAATTACTTCTGAGAATTTGACTCAACAAGAACCTGTGTTGGCTGCCTATCCCCTACTTCCAAGAGCGCTGAATTCTCCCATTCCTCTCTGGAGGTTAAGTCCTCAGGACAATCACTGAATTGTTTTTTATAAATGTACCCACCTTGCTTCTGATGGTTATACACATTCAGGTGATTGGTTATTTCAGAAAACCATTGTCACTATTACTATCAAGTACCCATTTCTCAATTTCTCTCTCTCTCTCTCTCTCTCTCTCTCTCTTTCTGTCTGTCTGTCTGGTGCACAATAATTACACAGAGTATTTGGTTTCATTGTGTCACATTTGTAGTGCACATACTTTGATCAATTTCATTCCCAAGCATCTTCTGCATTTTCTTATTCCTTTCTGTACCCCGCCGGCCTCCCCTCTGTTTTTACAAGATCCCTTTTTATTTCTTTTTATCCTTAGCCTGCATATTTTAAAGAGAACTTAATGCCCCTTCACTTTCTGAGACTGACTGATTTTGATTAACCTGTGTTCTCCAGTTTCCTCCATTTTCCTAAAAGTGACATATTTCCATTCTTTATGGCTGAATAAATTTCTTTTGTGCATACATACCACATTAGGGACTCATTTCCCTAATAGCCTCCTGCCATCTTCACTGGCCACAGAGTCCCTGAGTAATGTAGGAGTCCTCCCACCTGCATGTGCTTCAATCACTTGCTGAACACAAGACCCTCCAGGCCCTCCTGAGCATAGATTCATCTCTAAGGACAAAGGCCAGGGTGGAGTTGTGGACCCAGAAGATGGGTCCAACAGGTGAAGGAGAGTCCCATGGCCTGAGGTGGCTCTACAGACCTCCCTTCCTGTCTCTGTGTCCTGGGTCTGGAACCTGCACTGAACAGAACAGTGCTGCTCCAGATCAACCCTGAACTCAGACTGATTTACACAACAGACAACTTCCTAAAGCAAATGTGTACAAAGGGCAGGGAGGAAGCCATCCCAGCCTGCTCCTTTAGAAGTAAAATCAGAGGCACCTTCACCATGTCCTGGAACCATCTCCACCTCAACCTCCACACTCACTGCCCTAAGAACCCACACACAACAGAACATGGCAACCTGGACATGACTCTCAGGTCAGTGCATTCCTCCCTGTGGTAGACAGGATGCTTGGGAACCTGCAGGGTAAGGTAGGAGGGCTGTGGGGCTGTGCTCACAGTCTTATGTGGGCCTGAGGGGCGACAGGTGCCAGGAAAGGAGAGCAGGTTTGCTTAGGTGTTCAATGTCTCCACCCTCCTACCAGGTTCATGGAGCCCTTGACTGATTTTGATGGGAAGGGTGCTTTGAGGGCTCAGGAAATCCCTGGAGCAGGCAGGCAGTGTACCTGCTAGAAGGCAGCTTCATCATGAGTCCGAACACTTCTTCTCTTATATGCAACGTGGCCTCCTACAAGCTGACTCAGCCATCATCTATTTTGAAAACCCTGAGACAGGATCACATGTTCAGAAAATAAACTTGGATTAAATATCCATAATGACACTAGCAAATGTTAGGCCATTCCCCTGTGTTTGTCATCTGTGATGATAGCAAACATTCCACACACAACTCTGGCTGCTTCTTTGTCTCTGATTGAGGAAGCACAATCACCCTGACCATCAGTGGAACCCAGGTCAGGGACAAGTCTGACATTTTTGGTGCCCACAGCACATGGCAGGGGGAGCTCACAGTGACACAGATGGGCACATGGGACAGAAATCTCTCCACCCAGGCCAGACTTTCACTTTCACCCTTACTCAGCAATCACCATAACCTTGGTTTTTTTTTTCACTCAGTTGGAATGTCATTGCACCCAAGAGTACTGTAGAATCCACTAGAAACATGATTTTCCCAAAGATTTAGCTGGATTTTAAATTAAAATCTTGTCATATCCATTCAGTCCTATAGAGGCTAGTTCACAGGTTCCTGGATGAAAAATGTCCCCAGACAACCCTTTCCTTCATTAGACACTCACACTATCTTCCACTGATTTCAATATAGATTATAACAAGGAAGGAACCCATTCTCTGAATTTTATCCCTGTAGACTTTATCTTCAAGGAACATGAAGGATTGTGAGCCCAGTGGGATAAAGACCCAGGATGAGATGTTCTGATGTGGCAAGACCTGCTCTGGGTGTCTGAGATCAAGATCTTTCAACCGCCCACATGCTCAGGAAGTGCACACATGTCTCTCTGGTGTGAGTGAAGACCAAAACCACCTCATCCCTATGCCCAATGAGACATGCTCATGAGCCTCCCATGTCTGACCAAAATTAAACTCTGTACAGCACAAAAACAGACTCTTGGTTCTCATTGCAAGGATCAGTTCTGTCCTGCAGATGTGGCACAGGAGGCAGTGTGTTCACCAAGCACATGGGAGCAAAGTCTCTTTTATGCAAAGACAGATCTATGCAGGAGATAAAAATACTAGCACATGTGTATGCTTGTGTAAATTTGCAAGGTCTTGCTGAGATTTGTCCTCCAGAAGAAAATATCTTCCAAAACACTAATAATATTCTATCCTAAGCTGGATTATTCATAGCACCTGGGATATACAGTTTTAGAAAGTTTACCTTTAGGGTATGCAGAATATATATATTAATCTCCATACATATATGTGTGTGCGTGTATTTGTATATATATACAGACATTCATATAAAATGATGATTCTAGAGTCTGATCTGGATATACATACATATATAATGTATAGAATTTATTAAAAAACAAGCCTATAGCCTCTATGTATACCCTCCTGACTTGAATAGAAGCTGATTTCTAATTTGTGTATTGATAGACAATACAGGAAAAATCAAAATACATATCAATTATAGCACAAACTACTATTGACAATGATTACTATAGTTTTGAATGTGTAGTTTACTTTTTTATTTGTCCTAATTAGTTATTTATCACAGTAGAATGCACTTTAACTCATATATAAGTGGAGTATAACTTCTCATTTTTCTGGTTGTACATGATGTAGAATCACATTGGTCATGGAGTCATACATGCACATAGGGTAATAATGTTCAATGAATTCTACCGTCCTTCCTACCTCTATACCCCTTCCCCTTCATTCACTCCCCTCTGCCTAATCCAAAGTAACTCTATTCTTCTCTAGCCGCACCCTCATTGTGAATTAGCATTTGCATATTAGAGAAAATAGTCAGCCTTTGTTTTTTTGGAATTCGTTTATTTCACTTAGCATGATTTTCTCCAGCTCCATCTATTTACCAGTAAATGCCATAATTTCATTCTTCATTAAGGCTGAGTAATATTCCACTATGTATACATATCACATTTTCTTTATCCATTCATCTATTGAAGGACACCTAGGTTGGTTCCATAGTTAGGTATTGTGAGTTGAGCTACTATAAACACTGATGTGGTTACATCACTGTAGTATGCTGATTTTAAGTCCTTTGGGTATAGACTGAGGAGTGGGATACCTGTATCAAATATATATATATATGCTAGTCATTGGTGAACACAATACCTTTATTTAGTTTTTATGTGGTGCTAAGGATGGAACCCATGGTCTCATGCATGCTAGGCGAGTGCTGTAACACTGAGCCACAACCCCAGTCCCACTCAGTTAACTTTTTATACTAATGCACCATGAACTGTCTCCTGATAATGGCACCAATGCATAAGACCTTATGTGACAGTTCAAGGAATCAACTGGGGTAAATTTGCATAAAATGATGATTCTAGAGTATCCTGAACTGGATATTGTGTTTTTGGGGATTCTGGTCAGCCCCAAATGGTGCTGGACAGACTTCCAGAAGCCTGTCCAACAGCAGGTAAGGTGCAGCCACACAGCTAAAGAACCACAGAGAGGTGCCCTCCACACCAGAAGCCCAATATTTTGGCTGAGGATTTTACCTCAGCCCAGCTGATCCAGGGAATCTAGAGTAGGTAAAGAATGCAGGTCTATGGTCTTCCTGGTTCTGCTCTTCTCTCTTCCTTCCTGAGTGGCACTGGGATAGTCACTTCCTCTCTCAGTCCCATCCTTTTGAAGTGCACTTCCCAAATTCTGTGCTCCCAGTTCAACTATCTTGGGGACTTCATGGCAAACAGTGTGGGTCACTCACTATACACTAGAAGATTTTGACAGCTTTCTCAGGACAGGAGGCACAGGCTACAAAGTCCCCACCTGGCTGCAAGGTGGGAACAAGGTAGAGAGGGAGGACCAATAACCACCTCCTGGTTATTCATTTCCAGGTAAATGGGAAGGCCCAGGGCTCTGATCTGAACACACCATTCTACCTGTCCTGCCCAGCACACCAACCTGGAAGTTCCTATATGAGCTAGGCCTCTACCCATGAACCCCACTACTACCTGGAAATTCTCCATCACCTGCCCTGAATATACATCTCTCCTGCCATCAAAGATCTTCATGTAGGAAAAAGTATTATCTTGTTCTGGAAAAAGCTTTCAGTCCTGGTCCCTGAGTTTCCCACTCTCCTCTTACATCCTCACACACCCAGAGTCCATCCACAGGGCACTGACACAGCTGTGCCCACACAATGCTGTTACCTGTATCTCCTCCACACCTGATGGCATTTCCAGAGGCACCTGTGCAGAGAGGGTGCCACATTATAACCCACCAATCCTGTGAATCTCTTCTAATCACTGTATTAATTATCTGCATTTCCCCTTGTTTGATTTATTTCTCTCAATTATTTCCCCAATAGGCTTGGAATTGTTCTCTAGAGCAAGAACACATGCATAGAAATTAGAGATATGAACAGATGCAGGATAATTCTTCCTTGCAAAAATACATCTGAGGTATGAGGGGTAATATTTTCCAATATTCACTAATTCCTTATGTGAATCTGGAACATTCTGTTTCTGTTTCACCATTCTTACCATCTTAACTTTCCTGGTTTCCTGAGACTGTGTTGCAGATCCAACCATCACACCCAGGTTCAAGTGGGGAGATGTTGTGAAAACAGTACGTTCTTTCCTTCACAAGTGCAAACACTCACTGAGAAGAACTCAAGAAGACGGTGTGCCAGCCCATGAATCTTCACCATATTCCATGGCTACTACTGGACACCTGGGACCTAATGAATAAGCCTGGATTTTCAATAGAGAGGATAATGTGCAGGTAGAAGCTTGTAGGATAGTCTGCTGAGACTGTTCAAGAGGTGTGTCTAACCCAGACTCACCCAGGAGATGGAAACTGCTGATAGAAGAGGCAGTGCCCTGTCCATGCTGACTCCCAGGTTGGAACCAAGATGGAACACTGTGGTCCAGACCAGAGTGAACCTGAATAATCTTTGGTCTCCTGTCTATGCCTCTGCTTCTGTAGCCACCACAGTCCCATATTGACTCCACACCTGCCACTGGCAACAGGAAGATGAGTCCTTGAGTCCTGTGTCACCCAGAAAGAGGCCCTGGGACCACTTATATGATCATCTACCACTCCTGAGAAAGGTGCTGTGCTACCTCAGGTGGGGCGGGATCCTTCTCCTTCAAACTGAAGTGTTCATATTTCCAGTGTAACCTTCGCCCTTGTTTCCTCCCCTTGACACAGATAAGGGCCATGTAGTAAAAAGAAATTTCTGCTGTGGGGACAGCAAGCCAAGTATCAAGGTCATATGGTCTTGAGCAATATGTACTGATTTTATACAGACCCCTCTGAGCCTACTGTAGCTGGTGTAAAGCATCCACCAGAGGGCAGCAGAGACCACCTGACAGAGTCCCTGGGGCTGGAAGTCTGGGGTCAGGGGTATTCAAACATGCAGGAGGCTTTTCTGGAAGACAAGGTGTCCTTTTTCATGTCATCCTCCTTCATATTGTGATACAGATTCTTTACTCTCCTGATTTCTCACTTCCAGCTCTAATAGAATGTGTCTGCTAATATGGCAGGGACCCAGGTTCTTCATTTCCCCCAAGGTCACCATTTGTGCTGAAATTCTGCAACCACCAGGCAGTATAGAAGCACAGTGTGGGACCTGCCCAAAACACACTGGAGATGGGAAGGCACAGCACCCAAGATCTGCCTGAGGTGCTCCCACCAGGGACAGAGTTACAGCACCTCACTGAATCTTTAAGATTTTCAGACTCTTGGTTCAGGGAAGAAGTTTATTTCCACCATGTAGCCCAAGAGTCATGATCTGGGGCAGGACACACATCTGAGCCTCTGTCTTCTGTAAACTTGGTTCAGAAAATTCAGACAGATGTGACTCTGAGTTCTGCATTACCACATCAGCCCAGGAGCAAACCCCAAACACAGTGTGGGCAGAGATGTTGCCCAGACTATGTAACTAATAGGGGAGGGAGGGTCACCCAGTGGGTTGACATTGGTCCACAGGGCCACACATTTCCTCTCCTTGTCTCTGGGTTGGAGTCTGGCTGAACCCCACAAACCTCCCTTATCAGCATCTGTGATCTCAGGCTTATCTGCATAACTCCCAGGTCTCTCCAGCTAGGGGATAAATGAATCCTGGGTAGAAGCCTGGCCAGCCTGTGCCTCAAGAATCAGCCTCAGAGCTGCCTCCACCATAAGCCTGGACCTGCCTCCTCCTTGACTGCCTTGCTCCCTTCACAGGAGCTGCCCCAGGGCTCCCACCCACCAGTGCAGAAGAGTGCTCCTTTACATGTCTGGCCCTGCCTCTAACAGCAGCAGGTCCCTGAAGTCCCCACTCTGTGCTCACTGGCTTGTGTAAACCTGAAAAATTACAGCTGCCAAGAAAGGAGTAGTATTTTTGGATGTTGTAGGCTTCATTCTCCACCCTATCTCATAGACCACTGGCATTGGGATCAATGGGAGGGGGCACACTGTCAGCACATGGAATCCCAAAACTTATCCATGCCAGGTAGGAAGGATATCCTAGAAGGATCCTTCACCTTGAAGCCCACTGCTCCTTTTCTGCCTTGTAGGATCCATGACTTTCTCCATCCTGACTCAGCCATACTCTGTTGGTGACCCCAGGAGAGGTGGCCAGTGTCACCTGTGGGGGAAACAGAGTTAGAAGAAGTAAAGTGCACTGGTACCAGAGAAACCAGTTCAGGCCCCTGAACCGATCATCTATAATAATGACAACCAGCCTGCAGGGATCCCTCACTGATTCTACTGCTCCAAATCAGGGACCATGACCACCCTTACCATCAGTGATGTCTAGGGCCACGGATGATGCTGACTACTACTTTGAGTTGTGGGGCAGCAATGGTGAAGCTCAAAGTGACACAGGCAGATAAGGAATTGAGAGAGGAACCTGCCTCCACTCTGATTCCCAACATCCATCCCTGTCCTCACACTGGCAGGAGAGGGCCTGCCTCCTGGAGTGGAAGTTTCCATTCCTGCCCCTACCCTCATATTTCTAACCTGGGCAGGCAGGTCCCTGGGCCTCCCCATGCTCCTCTGATTCCACTAGAATCTGAGCAGGACATTTTTATTGACTTGAATTGCCACCTCCCAAAGGCCACACAAATCCTATCAGTCACAAAACACTAAGTCTTAGTATTAAAGAAAATTCCATTGTGACAGGGTCTTAGTTACAGTTCAGAGAAGGAATGTCAGGCTGGAGAATGTTCACTGAAGAGGTTTAAAGCAGATCTGTCAGCAAAAGAACAGCATAGAATTAGGAAGTATTCATGACATAATGTGCAGGGCTGGTAGACAGCGGGGTGAGGGGGTCTTGTTGTAGGTGCTGATTAATAAACTTCTATCTGATAAACTACCTGAGTGTCCAACTCAGTAGAGCCAGCAATTTCCCTGGACAATAGATGCTTAGGAATGACCCAAAACAAAGAATGATTTAGTTACTGTTTACATCCTCATCCTTCTGAGCCTGTGTCCTGGTTCCAATAGTAAAGCTGACAGAGCTAACCTCTGTCCGCTGTGTGAACAGCAGTCCCTGCAGGATGATGGTGATCATGAGCCAGAGATGAGTGTATGAAGTTCTCAGAGGGAAACAGACGTGTCTCCACATACAGGATAAATGGGTGCTGGGTCAGCCAGTCCCATCCTGCAGGACTCATGTATAGAAATGATCTTGTGAGTGTCTCCCTCATGAGTGCTGGGGTAGGGTGCAGTTGGAGGCAATGGCCCTCCCCAGGTCCCTGGCTGCCTGCGCTGCTCTGAGATCTGGCAGGGATAGAAGCCTGGACCTCCCTATTGAAGCTCCTTCCTAGCAGAAACCCCAGATTCCTCCCTCTTTCTGAAGGGCCCCTTGTCTCCCATCACCTCACTGCCTCCTTCACCCTCTGTCCCATGCCCCAAACTTCCCTGTGCATAGAGAAGCCTCTCCCTCTGCTCTAATGCAGGCCCTGTATTGGAGACTAGGTTCAGAGACATGTCAGAAACTTATGTTCCTATACATCTACAGTTCCTTCACTACAGAACCAGTCTGGTCTCTGTGACATTTATTTCTAGGAATTTCTGATGCGCCAGGAATCCCAACTTGGAATTTGACTCACAATCATAAAGGCTGTTGGTATTGTGACCTTTAAACTGGCAAGGCCCCACCTGATTCCATCTCCCTGTCCAATTTTAGAATCCTGCCTTGGAATCCTGGTTCCAATTGTTTCAGATCCATTCACTCCCACTAGCTCTGTGTCTAACCTCTGTGGTCCAAAGCTTCCTGCTCTGCCCACTGGCAGCTGCATCACCTGCCTCCAGGCCACCAGATGTCTGTAAGCATCTCAGGAGTCACCCAGCTTGGCCCACACAGGGGATGTTCCAAGTAGCAAAGAATCATTCTATGTCTGTCAGGGACAGAGAACTTCTGGTCATTGCTGTATGATAGTCCTTGAATACTCCTCACACTAGGTAGGGGCAACGGTGATAGAAAGAGAAAGGTCAAATTGTCACCTAGATTTGAGTCCTCAGGGCCTGTATCAGGAATAGGTGAATTCACAGGCAGGTTATGTTTTACAGAGACTTTCCCAAGCTGGGGTTCCCTGGACAAAAGTGAAGATGTTTGGCCAGACAGGCCTGGTATTGTATCCTGGTCCACTGACACATTTGATCAAGAAATATTCATGGACCATGTAATCTGTGCTAGATACCAAGCCAGGTGATTCTAGATACAAAGTTGAGTACTTCAGATGGTCCCTTCCCTGTTACTGGTATAATAATCTCAAGCTTGAATTTAGGACCCCTGCAATTGTGTGTCAGTCATGTAGTATTCACATGCATTTTTCTAGAGAGCAGTTCTAGCATCTATAAATTTTCAAAGACTCCAAGAGTTCAACACCCATTGATCTAGAGGTCAAACCTTACCAGGTGAGGCTTGAACAACCTCTTCCCCTTTCCCAGACTGCTTCTTCACTTGCTTCTCTCTCAGGCAGACTGGGAAGGTGCAAGACACACATAAAAGTTGTTCTTGTTATTAATTTTACAATCCTGAACTAGACCTGAGGCTTTAAGCAGGTAGAGAAGGGACTCCTTGCAAGGAGTGAAGAATAGAGGCTACAGGGAGTCCCCAGATATCACTCTTTTTCCCCCTTGCTTAATCGTGATATACTCTGCACCCTCCTGCACTTTCCAAAGTTGACGTGTTAGTCAGTTTTTCAGTGTTATGACAAATATCTGAGATGATGTGATTATGATAAAAGGTTTATTTTAGCTTACAGTTTGGGAGGTTTCCTTTCATGATCAGTTGGCTCATTGCTGGCAGCACTTCATGGTGGGAGCCAGTGGTGGAGGAAGCAGCTCACTTCATGGTGACCAGAGGAAGAGGAGTCTCAATATCTCCTTATAAGACAGGACCCCAATGGCCTAACTTCCTTTCACTAGGTCCCACCACCTACAAGTTCTGCCATCTTCAAAGAGCACCATGGCAGGACACCAGACGTTCAACATATGATGGACCTTTGGGGCACAAATATGCCCATAGTCACTGAAATCTAGAGATTATCATTAGAAATTTGTAAACTGGGTGTTGGGGAAAATGGTAGATTATGGATGGGCACTTTCCTGGTCACTGCATGTTGTGAAACTAAACTCTCAGACACACACCTCTTGAAAAGGTGAGAGAGGGAATCTTTTCTGGGAAATAACTCTGGACATTGAAAACAGAACGGGGAATCACATGGCTGGATAGAATAAAAGAAAAGAGATTCCCAGGGCTGCTAGTGGGTGCAGTCTCTCCTGTGCTAAAACTGTGAAGCAGTACTTCAATTAAGGAACCCCAATTTTGGGAGGCCTGAGGGGTGTGTAGATACAGAGAGAGATCAGAGTTCAAAGTCACTGCACAGTGAACCTAAAGCATATCTTGTGCAATAATATTGTGCAGAGGGGAAAGGGAGGAGAACACGTCTCCTGTATCTCCTGGTTACCAGGGAAATTTGAAGAAGGAACCATCTTGCAGCTCCAGGCCAGGGGAGGGGCAGCTATGGAACCCAGTTCCCAACAGCTGTCCCTGATCAGAAGAACAGGTTTAGCAAACTCACAACACATGGCACAGTGTGTATCTTAAGAGACCAGAAGAAAATCAAAAGCGGAGCTAGGTTTTTGTAGAGGGAAAGTGGTCAGAAAAACACACCTGGCTTCCCTCCCCCAACCCCTGCAGAATGACCTCTTATAAAATTGGTTGCCTGAAAGTACAGCTGTAAGGAGGAGCCTGGTGGATAATAAGAAAGGGTGGGGAGGAATTCATAGTCTGAACCCTAGTGATGTAAAACCACACAGTTCATGTGTGTCTGGGGGCAATAAGAATTGACCCCTCCCCTGCATGAGTGAAACCCAGGAGTTTTTCCTGGGGGACAGTCTTCCAGCAAGGCCCAGCATCTGCTCAGCCAGGGAGCTGCACCAGTTAAAAACCTTTAGACCAATCCAAGGAAGAGCTTGTAAACTTAACTTGAACCCTGCCCCCAAGGGTCCTGCCTGTGGGACCTCCTGTCACTGCAGCAACCACAACTATCATACCTGAGAAGAACATTTGGACCACCAATCGTAACAATTCTAAAATTTCAGCAAGTTCCTTTTCTTTATATTATTTTTATTTTTTAAATTTTTGCATTTTTACTTATTTTTTTTCTATTCAGCATTCTTTTTTTTTTCATTTTTATAATTAATTTTATTTTTTTTTTCATTTTTAAAAACATTTTATTTTTACAGACCACATTTTGATTCGTTGTACACAAATGGGATAAAACTTTTCATCTCTATGGTTGTACACAATGTAGATTCACACCATTCATGTAGTCATATGTGTACATAGGGTAATAATGTCTGTCTCAGTCTACTATCTTTCCTTCCCCCACCCCCTCCCACCCCATTCTCCACCATCCAAATTTCCTCCATTCTACAAAGTTTAAGTATTTGCTGCAACCATTGCTATCATTGTGAGAAAGTCAGTAGGAAAGGAAGATGCAAGTTACCATGGGAACACCCGGTAAATAGTCCTCACACAATGCCAAGCCTTGTCAGGGCTGGTAGCTAAAGTCTAACTGGACAATGAACAAACTCAACAGTGTGATTAATTAAAGGTTTCAGGTATGATGGGGGTTTGTCTTTGGATGTGAACCTTATTACAAGAGAAAAAAATGTTGGATTTGGGTACTCTACACACACATACACACAAAGGATGAGCCACACCCACCTACCCAAAGAAGAGATTAATAACCTCAGATTCATTCTGTCTTTCAACCAATGGGTATACAGTTGAGAAAGCTAGTAAGTAATGCTACACCTTTACACTACTAATTATACATCTTCCATTAAAAATATCTTAAATTCTACTAATAAACCTGGTCTATCACTAAATGATCATATAAAGGTTCTCATGGGGTAGAACCTTTCATTGTTTTTTTTTTTTTTTTCTTTTTATTGTAAACAAATGGGATACATGTTGTTTCTGTTTGTACATGGAGTAACAGCATACCATTCGCGTAATCATACATTTACATAGGGTAATGCTGTTTGATTCATTCTGTTATTTTTTCCTTTCCCCCATCCCTCCCATCCCTCTTTTCCCTCGATACAGTCCCTCCTTCCTCCATTCTTGCCCCCCTCCCACCCCCCATTATGTGTCAAAATCCGCTTATCATCGAGATCATTCGTCCTTTGGTTTTTTGAGATTGGCTTATCTCACTTAGCATGATATTCTCCAATTTCATCCATTTGCCTGCAACTGCCATAATTTTATCATTCTTTATGGCACAGTAATATTCCAGTATATATATATATATATATATATATACCACAGTTTCTTTATCCATTCATCAATTGAAGGACATCTAGGTTGGTTCCACAATCTGGCTATGGTGAATTGAGCAGCAATGAACATTGATGTGGCTGTGTCTCTGTAGTATGCTGATTTTAAGTCCTTTGGGTATAGGACAAGGAGTGGGATAGCTGGGTCAAATGGTGGTTCCATTCCAAGCTTTCTGTGGAATCTCCATACTTCAGCATTCTTTTTGACCTACATGGTTCATGAACATTTATACATATTCAGACCTGTCTTTAGTTCTTGTTTTCATTTTTGGTTTGGTTTGGTTTTTCTTTCTTTCTCATTGCTAACATTTTTCTAAGGCAATTATTACTCATAGATCAATAGTTTGAAAACTGAGATGTTTAATTAGAGTGTAGCTGTTTTGTACTTGTACTCATTTACTTTCATTTTTATTTTCAATTTTAATTTTTTATCTGTACACATTTTTCTGTCACTTCTCTGTTTTCCTTGGTCTTCTTCCATTCTTTTCCTCTGCTAATAGCCAACCTTTACTGATCTATCACTCATCCTCTATTTTCTACTTCCATTATCTCTTTCCTTCTCTCATATACATTGGATCCTACATTACTTCTTTTCTATTCCTGTTCACAATTTAAAATTGTAAAACCTTCTGTAAACTATTGACTGGGGAATAACTGAACATGTCATCTCTGTTTATTGTGACAATTAATATAGTAGATACCAAAGTAGGAAATCCTTGGTTTTGCTATAAATTGATTTTTTTGATTGTTATTATTATCTGCTCCCCCTAACTGTGAGCTGGTGGGAACATTCAGAGTTCCTAATAAGTTCACAGGGTAGAAAATCTACAGCCTCAAAACCATACTGTCAAATGGGTAGACACACAAACAACATGAATAACCAAGGGAAAAAATTACCTCAAACAGACCAATATAATTCAATAACAGAAATCCATTGGCACCAGAATGGAAGAAAAGACAGAAAAATAGTGTAGAATGTTCATTGTTAAATTGAACTTCGAGTTAAAAGATGAAGTAAGGGAGAAAATACAGGAAGCAAGAGATCACTTCAATAAAGAGACAGATATTCCTCGAAATGAAGGGATCAATAAACCAAATTAAAAATTCATTGGGAAGCTCCAAGTCCCGGAGCCAGCGCGGCATACTCTGGCCCGCAAGTGGCTTCAGGGACCAGGACAGGGCAGCCAGCAACCTCCCCAAGCAACCTGGACACTGCGGTGGGAGGTGCCTTTCAAGGCTAGCTTCTCAGAACGACCGCCCAGTGAGAGCCTTTCTACATAGAGACAGCCACAAGTCCCCGAGCCAGCGGAGAGCTTCGATCCGCAAGCAGCCTCTGGGATCAGGGCAGGGCAGCCAGAGACTTCTTCAGGTGGCTCGGCCCACTCCGGCCGCAGGCTCTTTCCACCGGGCGATCCAAGATGGCGACCTAGAGGGTGACTGCATCTCCAGTCGCTCCAGAACCCAGGACTCAAGAAGGGGAGGCATTGAGAGACTTGGACAAAAATAGAGTCACGGGGTGAGTCTCCCGCACTGGGCGAAACTTGGCCTGGGCGCCAGACACAGATAGGGGTGGCTTATCATAGCAGGTTAGGGCAGCTAGAGTCTTCCCAAGGTAGCCTTCCACACTCCGGCGGTGGGCTCCCCCCACATGGCCAGCTGCACGGTGCAGGCCCCCAGTGAGAGTCTTTCCGCACAGAGCCAGCTCCAAGCCCTGGAACCAGTAGGGGCTAGGGGCAGCTTTCTTTGGAAGCACTGCATTATCTAGTTCCTCCAAGACTTCAGGCTACTGAAGGCTGGGAGGTGATACACTGGAAATCTACTGGGACACTATAAGCCAATAGAGGAAATCTGCAATATCTCAGATTCCCACTGACATCTGACCAATATGAGAAAACAAGGGAAGAAAATGTCCCAAACAAACCTAGATACTACATCAATAAAACCCAATGAAGGCACAGCAGAAGAAATGTCAGACAGGGAGTTCAGAATGTACATAATTAAAACAATCAGAGAAGCAAATGAGGAGGTGAAAGAGCAAATGCAGGCATTGAAGGAGGAGATGAAAGAGCAAATGCAGGCATTGAATGATCGCACCAATCAACAGTTAAAAGACCAAATACGGGAAGCAAGAGATCATTTCAATAAACAGTTAGAGATACTGAAAAAAAAAAAAAAAACAAAGTGAAATACTTGAAATGAAGGAAACAATAAACCAAGTTAAAAACCCCATAGAGAGCATAACCAATAGGGTAGAACACCTGGAAGACAGAACCTCAGACATTGAAGACAAAATATTTAATCTTGAAAACAAAGTTGGCCAAACAGAGAAGATGGTAAGAAATCATGAACAGAATCTACAAGAACTATGGGATATCATGAAAAGGCCAAATTTGAGAATTATTGGGATTGAGGAAGGCTTAGAGAAACAAACCAAAGGAATGAACCATCTATTCAATGAAATAATATCAGAAAATTTCCGAAATCTGAAGAATGAAATGGAAAACCAAGTACAAGAGGCTTATAGAACTCCAAATATACAAAATTACAACAGATCCACATCAAGGCACATTATTATGAAAATACCTAACATACAAAATAAAGACAGAATTTTAAAGGCCACGAGAGAAAAGAATCAAATTATATTCAGAGGGAAACCAATAAGAATATCAGCAGATTTTTCAATCCAGACCCTAAAAGCTAGAAGCGCCTGGAATAACATTTACCAAGCCCTGAAAGAAAATGGATGCCAACCAAGAATCTTATACCCAGCAAAACTTACCTTTAAATTTGACGATGAAATAAGATCCTTCCATGATAAACAAAAGCTAAAGGAATTTACAAAAAGAAAGCCGGCATTACAGAACATTCTCAGCAAAATATTCCATGAGGAAGAGATGAAAAACAACGATGCAAATCAGCAACAGGAGGCACTAGCCTAAAGGAACTGTCAAATAAAGGAGAAACGAAATCATGTCAAAAAACAAATATGAGTCAAATGACTGGGAATACAAATCATATCACAATCATAACCCTGAATGTTAATGGCCTGAACTCATCAATCAAAAGACATAGACTGGCAGATTGGATTAAAAAGAAATATCCAACAATATGCTGCCTGCAAGAGACTCATCTTATAGAAAGAGATACCCATAGACTAAATGTGAAAGGATGGAAAAAACATACCATGCAAACGGACACAGCAAAAAAGCTGGAGTATCCGTCCTCATTTCAGATAATGTGGACTTCAAGCCAAAACTAGTCAGAAGAGATAAAGAAGGACATTACATGCTGCTTAAGGGAAGCATAAATCAGCAAGACATAACAATCATAAATATCTATGTCCCGAACATTGGCTCATCCACGTACATCAAACAAATCCTTCTCAATTCCAGAAATCGAATAGACCACAACAAAATAATACTAGGCGATTTTAACACACCTCTCTCACCACTGGATAGATTGTCCAAACAAAAATTGAATAAAGAAACCATAGATCTCAATAACACAATCAACAATTTAGACTTAATGGACATATATAGAATATACCATCCAACAAAGAACGAATACACTTTCTTCTCAGCAGCACATGGATCCTTCTCTAAAATAGAGCATATTTTATGCCACAAAGCTACTGTTAGCAAATACAAGAAGATAGAGATACTACCTTATACTCTATCAGATCATAATGGATTGAAGTTAGAAATAAATGAAAGAGTGAAAAACAGAAACTACTCCAACACCTGGAGATTAAACAATATGCTACTATATGATGAATGGATAACAGAAGATATTAGGAAGGAAATTAAAAAATTCTTAGAGGTAAATGAGAACAAAGAAACATCATATCAAAATCTCTGGGACACTATGAAAGCAGTACTTAGAGGAAGATTTATTTCATGGGGCGAATTCAAAAAAAGAAGTAGAAATCAACAAATAAACGTCTTAACACTACAGCTCAAAGCCCTAGAAAAAGAAGAGCAGACCAATACCAAAAGTAGTAGAAGACAGGAAATAGCTAAAATCAGAGCCGAAATCAACGAAATCGAAACAAAAGAAACACTTGGAAAAATTAACAAAATAAATAGTTGGTTCTTTGAAAAAATAAATAAAATGGACAAACCCTTAGCCACACTAACAAAGAGAAAGAGGGAGAAAACTCAAATTACTAAAATTTGGAATGAACAAGGAAACATCACAACAGACACGACTGAAATACAAAACATAATTAGAAGCTATTTTGAAAATCTACACTCCAACAAAACAGAAAACCTCGAAGACATCAACAAATTTCTAGAGACATATGAATTACCTAAACTGAACGGGGAGGACATACACAACTTAAATAAACCAATTTCAAGCAATGAAATAGAAGAGGTCATCAAAAGTCTACCAACAAAGAAAAGTCCGGGACCAGATGGGTTCTCAGCCAAGTTCTACAAAACCTTTAAAGAAGAGCTCATTCCAATACTCCTCAAAGTATTTCATGAAATAGAAGAGGAGGGAACCCTCCCAAACTCGTTCTATGAAGCCAATATCACCCTGATACCTAAACCAGACAGAGACACATCGAGGAAAGGAAATTTCAGACCAATATCCTTAATGAATATCGACACAAAAATTCTCAACAAAATTTTAGCAAACCACATACAAAAATATATTAAAAAGATAGTGCACCACGATCAAGTGGGTTTTATTCCAGGGATGCAAGGTTGGTTCAGCATCAGGAAATCAATAAATGTCATTCACCATATCAACAAACTTAAAGTTAAGAATCACATGATTATTTCAATAGATGCAGAAAAAGCATTCGATAAAATACAGCATCCCTTCATGCTCAAAACACTAGAAAAAATTGGGGTAGTGGGAACATTCCTTAACATTATAAAGGCAATCTACGCTAAGCCCATGGCCAATATCATTCTAAATGGTGAAAAACTGAAAGTGTTCCCCCTAAAAACTGGAACAAGGCAGGGATGTCCTCTTTCACCACTTCTATTCAACATCGTCCTTGAGACTCTAGCCAGAGCAATTAGACAAACCAAAGAAATTAATGGTATACGAATTGGAAAAGAAGAACTCAAACTATCCCTGTTCACTGACGACATGATTATATATTTAGAGGAACCTGGAAATTCCATCAGAAAACTTTTAGAACTCATAAGTGAATTCAGTAAAGTAGCAGGTTACAAGATCAATTCTCATAAATCCAATGCATTTTTGTACATAAGTGGTGAATCGTCAGAAAGAGAAATTAGGAAAACTACCCCACTCACAATAGCATCGAAAAAAATAAAATACTTGGGAATCAATCTCACAAAAGAGGTGAAAGACCTCTACAATGAGAACTACAGAACACTAAAGAAAGAAATTAAAGGAAACCTTAGAAGATGGAAAGATCTCCCATGTTACTGGATAGGCAGAATTAATATTGTCAAAATGGCCATACTACCAAAAGTGCTATACAGATTCAATGCAATTCCAATGAAAATCCCAATGATGTACCTTGCAGAAATAGAGCAAGCAATTATGAAATTCATCTGGAAGAATAAAAAACCTAGAAAAGCTAAAGCAATCCTAAGTAGCAAGAATGAAGCAGGGGGTATTGCAATACCAGATCTTCAACTCTACTACAAAGCAATAGTAACAAAAACGGCATGGTATTGGTACCAAAATAGACAGGTAGATCAATGGTACAGAATAGAGGATATGGACACAACCCCAAATAAATACAATTTTCTCATACTAGACAAAGGGTCCAAAAATATGCAATGGAGAAAAGATAGCTTCTTCAACAAATGGTGCTGGGAAAACTGGAAAACCATATGTAACACAATGAAATTAAACCCCTATCTCTCAGCCTACACAAAACTCAACTCAAAATGGATCAAGGACCTCGGAATCAGACCAGAGACCCTGCATCTTATAGAAGAAAAAGTAGGTCCAGGGCCAAGATGGTGGACTAGAGGGCGGCTGCATTTCACCTTGCTCAGGACGCAAGATTCAAAAGAGGAGATAGTGAGAGACTTTTGACCAACTCAAAGCCGCCGGGTGAGTCTCTCCCGTTGGTGAGGCATCCCGGATGGGGCAATAGCCCTGGAACGCAGGGAATTTGTGAAGTGGAGTTGCTCGGCGAGATGCCCCTCCCCCCACTGGAGCGGTAAACACGGACGACTGGGATCATCGTAGAGGAGGCGACTCAGCACAGCACTTGGACTCGGAGCAACCACTGGGGCTCCGGGCAGCTGCCTGAGGATGAGCTGCGTGGCGAGATGTTCAGACCCAGGACGACCGCTTCTGAACACCGGGGTGTTGCCCGGAGGAAGAGGAGAAGCTCGGCGGGTCACTTGGTCTAGGAGTGACTGCATCAGAACCACAGGCGGTTGCCAGAGGAGGAGCTGCGTGGTGAGCTGTTTGAACTCAGAGCGAGCACTCCTGAACACCGGGGGACTGACCAGAGGAAGAGGAGGAGCGTGGCGGGACGCTTGGTCTAGGAGTGACTGCATCAGAGCCACAGGCAGTTGCCAGAGGAGGAGCTGCGTGGCAAGCTGTTTGATCTCAGAACAACTGCTCCAGAACACTGGTGGCCTGCCTGGAGGAGGAGAGCGGTGGGACGCTTGGTCTAGGAGTGACTGCATCAGAGCCACAGGTGGTTGCCAGAGGAGGAGGCGAGTGATGAGTTGATTGGACTAAAAGTGACCGCTCCTGAACACCGGTGGCCTGCCTGGAGGAGGAGCATGGTGAGTCACTTGGTCTCGGAGCCACCGCTCCTGAACACCCGGGGGGCTACCCCAAGGAGGAGGAGGAGGAACAGGGCGGGTCACTTGGAATTGGAGTGACTGCCTAGGGCTACGGGTGGTTGGCGGGAGGAGGAGACCCGAAGTGAGTTGTTTGGACTCCTAGTGACTGTGTCGGAAACCGGGCGGCTGTCCGGAGGAGGAGGTGTGTGGCGGGTCTCTGGGTCTCGGAGCTATTGTACGGGGCTCCAGGTGGTGGCTCAGAGGAGGTGCTGCATAGCCAGGCGATTGGTGCAGAGCAGGGTCCCAGGAGCTAGGTGGCTTCTTGCTGGAAGAGCAGCACAGAGACACGCCTAGGGGCGGAAAGAAGTTTCCAGGACGGCGGGCAGATTCTCTGGGAGAGGCAGCCTAAGGAGACTCACCTGCGAAGGGTGAGGCTCCCAGGCCCAGGACGTAGGTCCGGGCCCCTGGGATCATTGCAGAGGAAGACAGCCCAGCCCAGGTGGTAGTTGTAGATTGAGGGGAAACTCTAGGAGGGCAACTGACCAGTGAGATGTCCCCACCGAGTGAGTCTTCCCGGCCGGGGAACGTTTTCCCACAGGGATGGTAAAACCAGAGACACAGGCACAAACAGGCCTTGCCTCAGCCCGCAGTCTAGTTCCCCATTAGATGACCATTGGTCAACAAGTGGAGGCACCTCTGCCCACTAGCAGGGAATATACGCCACCTGAGGGTCACCACCCCTAGAGAGGCAGCTTCTTCGTGGAGCTCTGCATTATCAACCTCCTCCAAGACTTCAGGCTACTGAAGGATAAGAGGGGATATACTAGCAATCTTCAGGGATATTTTAAGTTGATAGAGGAAATCTGCAATATCTTAATGACCCACTGACTCCTGAACAATATGAGAAAACAAGGGAAGAAAATGCCCCAAACAAATCTAGATGTTACATCAATAAAATCCAACGACAGCATGGCAGAAGAAATGACAGAAAGGGAGTTCAGAATGTACATAATTAAAATGATTAGGGAAGCAAACGATGAGATGAAAGAGCAAATGCAGGCATTGAACGATTGCACCAATCGACAGTTAACAGAGCAAATTCAGAAAGCAAAAGATCATTTCAATAAAGAGTTAGAGATATTGAAAAAAAACCAAACAGAAATCCTTGAAATGAAGGAAACAATAAACCAAATTAAGAACTCCATAGAAAGCATAACCAACAGGATAGAACAGCTGGAAGACAGAACTTCAGATATTGAAGACAAAATATTTAACCTCGAAAACAAAGTTGAACAAACAGAGAAGATGGTGAGAAATCATGAACAGAATCTCCAAGAACTATGGGATATCATGAAAAGGCCAAATTTGAGAATTATTGGGATTGAGGAAGGCTTAGAGAAACAAACCAAAGGAATGAACAATCTATTTGAAGAAATAATGTCAGAAAATTTCCCAAATCTGAAGAATGAAATTGAAAATCAAGTACAAGAGGCTTATAGGATTCCAAATACACAAAATTACAACAGACCCACACCAAGGCACATTATAATGAAAATACCTAACATACAAAATAAAGCCAGAATTTTAAAGGCTGTGAGAGAAAAGAACCAAATTACATTCAGGGGGAAGCCAATACGGATATCAGCAGATTTTTCAATCCAGACCCTAAAAGCTAGAAGGGCCTGGAACAACATTTTTCAAGCTCTTAAAGAAAATGGATGCCAACCAAGAATCTTATACCCAGCAAAACTTACCTTCAAATTTGACGATGAAATAAAATCATTCCATGATAAACAAAAGCTAAAAGAATTTACAAAAAGAAAGCCAGCATTACAGAACATTCTCAGCAAAATATTTCATGAGGAAGAGATAAAAAACAAAGAAGCAAATCAGCAAAGGGAGGAATTATCCTAAAGGAATTGTCAAATAAAGGAGGAACCAAATTGTGTCAAAAAATAAATAAATAAATAAATAAAATTTTAAATATGAACCAAATGACCAGGAATACAAATCATATCTCGATAATAACCCTGAATGTTAATGACCTGAATTCATCAATCAAAAGACATAGACTGGCAGATTGGATTAAAAAGAAAGATCCAACAATATGTTGCCTGCAAGAGACTCACCTCATTGAAAGAGATACCCATAGACTAAAGGTGAAAGGATGGGGAAAAACATCCCATGCACATGGACTCAGCAAAAAAGCTGGAGTATCCATCCTCATTTCAGATAATGTGGACCTCAAGCCAATGTTAGTCAGAAGGGATAAAGAAGGACATTTCATACTGCTTAAGGGAAGCATAAATCAGCAAGATATAACACTCATAAACATCTATGCCCCAAACAGTGGCTCATCCATGTATGTTAAACAAATCCTTCTCAATTTTAGAAACCAAATAGACCATAACACAATAATACTAGGTGATTTTAACACGCCTCTTTCACCACTGGACAGATCTTCCAAACAAAAATTGAACAAAGAAACCATAGATCTCAATAACACAATCAATAATTTAGACTTAACAGACATTTATAGAATATACCATCCAACCAAGAGCGAATACACTTTCTTCTCAGCAGCACATGGATCCTTCTCTAAAATAGACCATGTATTATGCCACAAAGCTAATGTCAGCAAATACAAGAAGATAGAGACACTACCTTGTATTCTATCAGATCATAATGGATTGAAGTTACAAATTAATGAAAGAGTAAAAAACAGAAACTACTCCAACACCTGGAGATTAAACAATATGCTACTATATGATGAATGGATAACAGAAGATATTAGGAAGGAAATTAAAAAATTCTTAGAGGTAAACGAGACAAAGAAACATCATATGAAAATCTCTGGGACACTATGAAAGCAGTACTTAGAGGAAGATTTATTTCATGGAGCGCATTTAATAAAAGAAGTAAAACTCAAAAAATAAATGACCTAACACTACAGCTCAAAGCCCTAGAAAAAGAAGAACAGACCAACACCAAAAGTAGTAGAAGACAGGAAATAATTAAACTGAGAGCTGAAATCAACGAAATTGAAACGAAAGAAACAATACAAAAAATTTACAAAATAAATAGTAGGTTCTTCGAAAAAATAAACAAAATTGATAAACCCTTTAGCCACACTAACAAAGAGAAGACGAGAGAAAACCCAAATCACTAAAATTCGGAATGAACAAGGAAATATCACAACAGACACGACTGAAATACAAAACATAATTAGAAGCTATTTTGAAAATCTATACTCCAACAAAATAGAAAATTTCGAAGACATCAACAGGTTTCTAGAGACATATGAATTGCCTAAACTGAAGGAGGAGGACATACACAATTTAAATAGACCAATTTCAAGTAATGAAATAGAAGAAGTCATCAAAAGCCTACCAACAAAGAAAAGTGCAGGACCAGATGGGTTCTCAGCCGAGTTCTACAAAACTTTTAAAGAAGAGCTCATTCCAATACTTCTCAAAGTATTCCAGAAAATAGAAGAGGAGGGAACTCTCCCAAACTCATTCTATGAAGCCAATATTACCCTGATTCCTAAACCAGACAGAGACACATCGAGGAAAGAAAATTTCAGACCAATATCCTTAATGAACATCGACACAAAAAATCTAAACAAAATTTTAGCAAATCACATACAAAAACATATTAAAAAGATAGTGCACCACGATCAAGTGGGTTTCATCCCAGGGATGCAAGGTTGGTTCATCATCAGGAAATCAATAAATGTCATTCACCATATCAATAGACTTAAAGTCAAGAATCACATGATTATTTCGATAGATGCAGAGAAAGCATTTGATAAAATACAGCACCCCTTCATGCTCAAAACACTAGAAAAAATAGGGATAGTGGGAACATTCCTTAACATTGTAAAGGCCATCTACGCTAAACCCATGGCTAATATCATTCTAAATGGTGAAAAACTGAAAGCATTCCCCCTAAAAACTGGAACAAGGCAGGGATGTCCTCTTTCACCACTTCTATTCAACATCGTCCTTGAGACTCTAGCCAGAGCAATTAGACAAACCAAAGAAATTAAAGGGATACGAATAGGAAAAGAAGAACTCAAACTATCCCTATTTGCTGATGATATGATGGTATACTTAGAGGAACCAGGAAATTCCACCAGAAAACTTTTAGATCTCATAAGTGAATTCAGTAAAGTAGCGGGATATAAGATCAATGCACATAAATCTAAGGCATTTTTATACATAAGCGATGAATCTTCAGAAAGAGAAATCAGGAAAACTACCCCATTCACAATAGCTTCGAAAAAAATAAAGTATTTGGGAATCAATCTCACAAAAGAGGTGAAAGACCTCTACAATGAGAACTACAGAACACTAAAGAAAGAAATTCAAGAAAACCTTAGAAGATGGAAAGATCTCCCATGTTCTTGGATAGGAAGAATTAATATTGTCAAAATGGCCATACTACCAAAAGTGCTATACAGATTCAATGCAATTCCAATGAAAATCCCAATGATGTACCTTACAGAAATAGAGCAAGCAATTATGAAATTCATCTGGAAGAATAAAAAACCTAGAAAAGCAAAAGCAATCCTAAGTAGCAAGAATGAAGCAGGGGTTATTGCAATACCAGATCTTCAACTCTACTACAAAGCAATAGTAACAAAAACGGCATGGTATTGGTACCAAAATAGACAGGTAGATCAATGGTACAGAATAGAGGATATGGACACAAACCCAAATAAATACAATTTTCTCATACTAGACAAAGGGGCCAAAAATATGCAATGGAGAAAAGATAGCCTCTTCAATAAATGGTGCTGGGAGAATTGGAAATCCATATACAACAGAATGAAACTAAACCCATATCTCTCACCATGCATGAAACTAAACTCAAAATGGATTAAGGACCTCGGAATCAGACCAGAGACCTTGCATCTTATAGAAGAAAAAGTAGGTCCAGAGCTTCAACATGTCGGCTTAGGACCAGACTTCCTCAACAGGACTCCCATAGCACAAGAAATAAAAGCAAGAACCAATAACTGGGATAGATTCAAACTAAAAAGCTTTGTCTCAGCAAAGGAAACTATCAGCAATGCGAAGAAAGAGCCTACGGAGTGGGCGAAAATCTTTGCCAATCATACTTCAGATAGAGCGCTAATCTCCAGAATGTATAAAGAACTCAAAAAACTCTACACCAAGCATGTAAATAATCCAACTGACAAATGGGCTAAAGAAATGAATAGACACTTCACAGAAGAAGATATACAAGCAATCAACAAACATATGGAAAAATGTTCAACATCTCTAGTAATAAGAGAAATGCAAATCAAAACCACCCTAAGATTCCATCTCACCCCAATTAGAATGGCGATTATCAAGAATATAAGCAACAACAGGTGTTGGCGAGGATGTGGGGAGAAAGGTACACTCTTACATTGCTGGTGGGGCTGCAAATTAGTGCAGCCACTCTGGAAAGCAGTGTGGAGATTCCTTAGAAAACTTGGAATGGAACCACCATTTGACCCAGCTATCCCACTCCTTGGCCTATACACAAAGGATTTAAAATCAGCATATTGCAGAGATACAGCCACATCAATGTCCATAGCTGCTCAGTTCACAATAGCCAGATTGTGGAACCAACCTAGATGTCCCTCAATTGTTGAATGGATAAAGAAAATGTGGTATATATATACAATGGAATATTACTCAGCCATAAAGAATGATAAAATTATGACATTTGCAGGTGAATGGATGAAACTGGAGAATATCATGCTAAGTGAGATAAGCCAATCTCAAAAAATCAAAGGAAGAATGATATTGCTAATAAGTGGATGATGACACATAATGGGGGGTGGGAAGGGTTAGTGTTGGGGTTGGAGTTGGGTTTAGGGAGGGGGGCAGGAATGGAGGAAGGAAGGTCTGTATAGATGGAGGGGAAGAGTGGGGGGTGGGGGGGAAGGGAAAAAATGGTAGAATGAATCAAACAACATTACCCTATGTAAATTTATGATTACACAAATGGTATGCCTTTACGCCATGTACAGACAGAGAAACAACATGTATCCCATTTGTTTAAAATTAAAAAAAAAAAAATAAAAAAAAGAAAAAGTAGGTCCAAATCTTCAACTTGTTGGCTTAGGATCAGACTTCCTGAACAGGACTCCCATAGCACAAGAAATAAAAGTAAGAATCAACAACTGGGATAGATTCAAACTAAAAAGCTTTCTCTCAGCAAAGGAAACTATCAGCAATGTGAAGAGAGAGCCTACAGAGAGGGAGAATATCTTTGCCAACCATACTTCATATAGAGCGCTAATCTCCAGAATGTATAAAGAACTAAAAAAACTCTACACCAGGAATACAAATAATCCAGTCAACAAATGGGCTAAGGAAATGAACAGACAATTCACAGAAGAAGATCTACAAGCAATCAACAGATATATGAAAAAATGTTCAACATCCCTAGTAATAAGGGAAATGCAAATCAAAACTACCCTAAGATTTCATCTCACCCCAATTAGAATGGCGATTATCAAGAAGACAAGCAACAATAGGTGTTGGCGAGGATGTGGTGAAAAAGGAACACTCATACATTGCTGGTGGGGTTGCAAATTAGTGCAGCCACTCTGGAAAGCAGTATGGAGATTCCTCAGAAAGCTTGGAATGGAAACACCATTTGACCCAGCTATCCCACTCCTTGGCCTATACCCAAAGGACTTAAAATCAGCACACTACAGAGATACAGCCACATCAATGTTCATTGCTGCTCAATTCATCATAGCCAGATTGTGGAACCAACCTAGATGCCCATCAGTTGCTGAATGGATAAAGAAACTGTGGCATATATATACAATGGAATATTACTCCACAATGAAGAATGATAAAATTATGGCATTTGCAGGCAAATGGATGAAACTGGAGAATATCATGCTAAGTGAGATACGCCAATCTCAAAAAACTAAAGGATGAATTATCTCACTGCTAAGTGGATGAGGACATATATTGGGGGGTGGGAGGGGTTAGCATTAGGTTTAGGGTTAGGTTTAGGGTTAGGGATAAGGAGTGTGGTAAGAATGAAGGAAAGAAGGACTGTATAGAGGGAAAAGAGGGGTGGGAGGGGTGGGGTGGAAGGGAAAAATAATGAATCAAACATCATTGCCCTATGTAAATGTATGATTACACAAATGGTATGCCTTGACTCCATGTACAAATAGAGAAACAACATGTATCCCATTTGTATACAATAATAAAAAAAAATTTATTGGAAAGTACTACCAGAAGACTAGACCAATTGGAGGACAGAATTTTTGGCAATGAAGACAAAATATGTCATCTAGAAAGTAAAGTCGACTATGGGTAAATGATGTTAAAAGAACATGAACAAAGCTTCCAAGAAATATGAGTACCATGAAAGAACACACTTAAGATTTATCAGTATAGATAAATCCAAAGGAATGCACACTCTTTTCAATGAAATAATATTTGAAAATTCCCCAAATCTGAAGAAAGAAACGGAAAACCAAATACAGGAGACTTATAGGACCCCAAATATACAAAATTACAACTGATGGAAACCAAATTACATTATTGTGAAAATGCCCAAGATACAGAATAAGGATAGAATTTTAAAGACTTTCAGAGAAAAATGAGAGATCAGTTTTAAAGGGAAACCAATACAGAGATTACTTTTAATGGGAAACCAATACAGATCTCAGCTGATTTCTCAACCCAGACCCTTAAGGTTTGGAGGTCATGGAATAATTCATACCAAAATCTGCAAGAAAATGGACGTCAACCAAGAATACTATACTCTGTAAAATTAAGCTTCAGATTTGAAGATGAAACAAAAACCTGACATGATAAACAAAAACTAAAAGAATTCACAACTAGAACATTACAGAACATTCTTAGCAAAATATTTCATGAGGAGGAAGTGAAAAACGACAATACAAGTCAGCAAAGGAAGGAACTACCCTAAGGAAAAGTCAATCAAAGGAGAAACTAAGTCAAGCTAAAAACCAAAAATAAGCCAAAATGTCCAGGAATAAAAATCATTTCACAATAATAACCCTGAATGATAATGGCCTAAACTCATTAGTCAAAGGACATAGACTGGCAGATTGGATTAAAAAGAAACACCCAACAATATGCTGCCTTTGAAAGCATCATCTCATAGAAAAAGACATCCACAAACTAAAGGTGAAAGGACGGGGAAAAACATACCATGCACATGGACCCAGTAAAAAAGCAGGGGTCTCCATCCTCATATCAGATAAAGTGGACTTCAAACCTAAGTTAGTCAAAAGGGATAAAGAAGAATATTTCATACTGCTCCAGGGAACCATAAACCAGTAAGACATAATGAATTTAAATATTTATGTCCCAAACAATGGAGCATCTATGTACATCAAACAAGCCCTTCTCAATTTGAAGAATCAAGTAAACCAAAACACAATAATAGTGGATGACTTGAACACACTGCTCTCACCACTGGATAGATAGATCCTCCAAACATCAGATGAACAAAGAAACTATGGAACTAAAGAATACAACCAATGATATAGATTTAATGGACATATACAGAGTATTTCATCCATCATTGAGCAAATACACTTTCTTCTCAGCAGCTCATGGATCCTTCTCCAAAACAGACCATATGCTATGCCACAGAGAAGCCCTAGTACAAAATAATACAGATACTACCTTGTATTCTATCAGACCATAATGAAATGCAATTAGAAATCAATGATAAAATAAAAAACAAAACTACAACTACACCTGGAGATTAAATGATATGCTTTTGAATGATGCAATGATAACAGAAGATATCAGGAAAGAGATAAAAAGAAATTCTTAGAGGTAAATGAGAACAATGACACACCATATCAAAATCTCAGGGACACTTTGAAAGCAGTACTAAGAGGAAAGTTTTTTGCATTGAGCTCATACATTAAAAAATAAAAAGTCAACAACTAAATGACCTAACATTACATCTCAAAGAGAAGAAAGCACAGATCAACACCAAAAATAGTAGAAGACAGGAAATAATTAAATCAGAGCTGAAATCAATGAAATTGAATCAAGAGAAACAATTAAAAAAATTGACAAAAAATGTTGTTCTTTGAAAAAGTAAACAAAATTGATAAACCCTTAGTCACACTAATGAAGAGAAGGAGAGAGAAACTCAAATTACTAGAATTTGTGATGAAAACTGAAAGATCATGACAGACACCATTGAAATGCATAATTAGAAGCTACTTTGAAAATCTAAGCTCCAACAAAATAGAAAATATTGAAGACATTGAAAAAGTTTTAGAGACATATGATTCTCCCAAACTGAATCAGGAAGATGTACACAATTTAAACATCAATTTCAAGCACTGAAACAGAAGAAGCCATCAAAAGCTTACCAACCAAGAAAATCCCAGGACCAGATGAATTGTTAGTCAAATTCTACAAGTCCTTTAAAGAAGAACTAGTACCAGTATTCCTTAAAGTATTCCAGGAAATAGAAAAGGAGGGATCCCTTCCAAACTCATTCTATGAAGCTGGTATCACTCTGATACCAAAACTGCACACAGACGCATCAAGGAAAGAAAACTTTAGACCAATATCCCTGATGAATATAGATGCAAAAATTCTTACCAAAATTCTGGCAAATTGCATGCAAAAACATATTCAAAATATAGTGCACCATGATCAAGTGGGGTGTATCCCAATGATGCAAGGTTGGTTCAACATCTGGAAATCAATAAATGCAATTCATCACATCAGTAGACTTAAAGTTAAGAATCATATGATTATTTCAATAGATGCAGAAAAAGAATTTGATAAAATACAGCACCGCTTCATGCTCAAAACACTAGAAAAAAACAGGGATACTAGGAACACATCTCAACATTGTAAAGGCTATCTATGCTAAGTCCATGGCCAACATCACTTTAAATGGAGAAGAACTGAAAACATTCCTCCTAAAAACTGGAACAAGGCAGGGATGCCCTCTTTCACCACTTCTATTCAACATTGTCCTTGAAATTCTATCCAGAGCAATTGGACCAAAGTAATTAAAGGGATACGAATAGGAAAAAGAAGGACTCAAACTACCCCTATTTGCTGATGACATGATTCTATATTTAGAGGAACCAAAAAATTCCACCAGAAACCTTCTAGAACTCATAAATGAATTCAGTAAAGTAGCAGGATATGAAATCAATGCTCGAAAATCTAATGCATTTTTATTTATAAGTGATGAATCCTCAGAGGATTCATCACTTATAAATTCACAATAACCTCAAAAAAACACTTGGGAATCAATCTAACAAAAGAGGTGAAAGACTTCTACAATGAGATCTACAGAACACTAAAGAAAGAAATTAAAGAAAACCTTAGACGATGGAAAGATCTCCCATGTTCTTGGATAGGAAGAATTAATATTATCAAAATGGCCATACTACCAAAAGTGCTATACAAATTCAATGTAATTCCAATTAAAATTCCAATGATGTATCTCATAGAAACAGAGCAAGCAATCATGAAATTCACTAGGAAAAATAAGAGATCCAGGATAGCTAAAGCAATCCTTAGCAGGAAGAGTGAGCAGGGGGTATCATAATACCAGAACTCCAACTATACTATACAGCAATAGTTACAAAAACAGCATGGTATTGGCACCAAAATAGACAGGTAGATCAATGGTATAGAATAGAGGACGCAGAGACAAACCCCAATAAATAAAGTTTTCTCAAACTAGACAAAGGTGCCAAAAACATATAATGGAGAAAATATAGCCTCTTCAACTAATGGTGCTGGGAAAACTGGAAATCCATATGCCATAAAATGAAATTAAACCCCTATCTCTCACCCTGCACAAAACTCAACTCAAAATGCATCAAGGACTTAGGAATTAGATCAGAGACCCTGCACCAAATAGAACATAAAGTAGGCCCAAATCTCCATCATGTTGGCTTAGGATCACACATCCTTAACAAGACTCCCAAAGCACAAGAAATCAAAGCAAGAATCAATAAATGGGATGGATTCGAACTAAAAAGCTTTTTTTCAGCAAAGGATACAATCAATAATGTGAAAAGAGAACCTACAGAGTGGGAGGAAATCTTTCCCTCACGCACTTCAGAGTAAGGACTTTTTTTTTTTTGTCTTCTTGTGGTGCTGGGGATTGAACCCAGGGCTTTGTGCTTACAAGGCAGGCACTCTACCAACTGAGCTATATCCCCAGCTCTCACGCACTTCAGATAGAGCACTAATGTCCTAAATTTATAAAGAACTTACAAAACTTTACAACAAAAATACAAAGAACCCAATCAATAAATGGACCAAGGAACTGAACAGACACTTTTCAGAAGAAGACATACAGGTGATTAATAAATACATGAAAAAGTGTTCAACATCTCTAATAGTTAGAGAAATGCAAATTAAAACAACTCTAAGATTTTATCTTACTCCAATTAGAATGGCTACTATGAAGAACAGGAACAATAATAGATGTTGGTGTGGAAGTGGGGAAATAGCAGTTTTACATTGCTGGTGGAGTTGCCAATTGGTTCAGCCACTCTGGAAAGCAGTGTGGAGAATCCTAAGAAAACTTGGAATGGACCCACCTTTTGACCCACTTATCCCACTCCTCGGTTTATACCCAAAGGACTTAAAATTAGCATACTACAGTAACGCAGCCCCATCAATATTTATAACAGCTCAATTTACAATAGCTAGATTGTAGAACCAACCTAAATGCCTTTCAATGGATGAATGGATAAAGAAACTGTGGTATATATACTTGGTGGAATATTATTCAGCCATAAAGAAGAATAATATTATGGCATTTGCAGATAAATGGATGAAATTGGAGAATATCATGCTAAGGGAAATAAGCCAATCCTGAAAAACCAAAGACTGAATGTTTTCACTGATAAGTGGATGATGATATATAATGGGGGTGGGTAGTTGGGGGGATAGAGAAGAATGGATGAAATTTATGTAGAGGGAAATGAGAGGGAGGTATGAAAAATGATGGAATGGGACAGACATCATTGCCCTATGTACATGTATGATTACACAAATGGTATGAATCTACATGGTGTGCAACCATAGAGATGAAATGATGTATCCCATTTGTGTATAATGACTCAAAATGAAGTATGTAAAAAAATAAAAAAATTAAAAAAAGAAATGAAAAATAAAAGTAAAAACAAAGTCAGGTGCGGTGGTCTATACCTGTCATCCCAGTGTCTAGAATGAGGCAGGAGAATGGCGAGTTCAAAGTCAACCTCCGCAAAGTGAAGTGCTAACCAAACTGTCTTTGACTGAAATACAAAATAGGGCTGGGGATGTGGCTCAGGCTTTAAGTGTCCCTGAAGTTCGATCCCCAGTATCAAAAAAAAAAAGTAAAAAAAAGCAAAGGGAGGAACTACAGTAACGGAAAACTCAAAGGAAAAACTAATTCAAATTAAAATACATAAATAAATCGAAGTGATAGGGAATACAAATCATATCTCAATAATAACATCATATATCAATGACCTAAATTCATACATCAAAAGACATAGGAAGGAAGATTGGATTAAAAAACAAGACCCAACAATATGCTGTCTCCTAGAGATTCACCTCATAGGGAAACATATCCACAGACGAAAGGTGAAAGAATTGGAGAAACATGTCATTCACATGGATTTTTTAAGCAGGGTCTCTGTACTCATATTGGATAAAGTAGACTTCAGTCAAAGTAGATCAGAGGGGACCAGGATGTTTATTTCATACTGAAAAAGGGAACAATACACCAATAAGACATAACAATTTTTTAAAATTTTTTTTAGTTGTAGATGGATCCAATACATTTATTTTTATTTATTTTATTTATTTATGTGGTGCTAAGGATCAAACCCAGTGCCCCACATGCATGTGAGGCACATGCTCTACCACTGAGTCACAAACCCAGCACAAGACATAACAATCTTAAATATTGATGCCCAATAATGAAGCAGTACATACATCAAACACTTCACCATTTCAAGAATCATACAGACCCCAACAGAATATTACTGGTGACTTTAACATGCCTTTCTCACCACTTGATAGACTTGCCAAACAGAAATTAAATAAAGAAGATACAGAACTACAAAATGCAATTAATAATTTAAACTTAACAGACATATGTAGAATATTTCATCTATCAATAAGGGAACACTTTCTTCTGATCGGCACATGGATCCTTCTCTAAATTATATGATATGCTATGCCACAAAGAAACTCTTGGCAAATAAAAAAAATAGAGATAATATCATGAATTTTATTGGAACATGAGGGAATGAAATTGGAATCAATGATAAAATGAAAAACAGAAGCTGCTCTAACACCTGAAGACTCAATAATATACAATTGAATGACCAACAGATAGCTGAAGAAATCAGGGATGAAGTAAAAAATAATACTTAAAGTTAAATAAGAAAAGTGACACAACTTATCAAAACCTGTGGGACACTTTGAAGATGGTTCTGAGAGGAAAATTCACTGCACTGAGCATATTGTTTAAAAGAATAGAAAGTTGACAATTAAATAACCCAACTTTATATCTCAAAGCCCTAGAAAAAGAAGAAAAAATCAATAACAAAAACAGAAGACAGGAAATAATTAAAATAAGAACTGAAATTAATTAAAATGAAACAACAACAAAAAAAATTTCAAAAAATTGATGAAACAAAAGGTTGGTCCTTTGAAAAAAAACAAATAAAATTTACAAACCTTTAGCCAATCTGATGAGGAGAATAAGAGAGAAATGTCAAATTATTAAACTTCGAGATGAAAAAGGAAATATCACCATGGACACCACTGAAATACAGAAGATAATCAGAAACTACTTTAAATATCTATACTCCAATAAAATAAAAAATCATGAAGACATCAACAAATTACTAGAGCCATATTACCTACCCAAATGAAATCAAGAGGACCTAGAAAATGTAAACAGATCAATTTCAAGCAATGAAATTGAAGACACCTTCAATAGCCTAGCAACAAAGAAAAGCCCAGGACCAGATGGCTTCTCAGTCAAGTTCTACAAAGTCTTCAAAGCAGAATCTAACCAGTACTCCTCTAATTATTTCATGAATTGGAAAAGGAGGGAACCCTTCCAAACTCATTCTTTGAAGCTAGTATCATCTTGATACCAAAATCAGACAAAGACACATCAAGGAAAGAAAACATCAGACCAATATCCCTCAGGAACATAGATGAAAAAATTCTCTTTTTTTGGTACCAATACCATGCCGTTTTTGTTACTATTGCTTTGTAGTAGAGTTGAAGATCTGGTATTGCGATACCCCCTGCTTCACTCTTTCTGCCAAGGATTGCTTTAGCTATTCTGGATTTTTTATTCTTCCAGATGAATTTCATAATTGCTTGCTCTATTTCTTTAAGGTACGTCATTGGGATTTTAATTGGAATTGCATTGAATCTGTATAGCACTTTTGGTAGTATGGCCATTTTGACAATATTAATTCTTCCTATCCAAGAACATGGGAGACCTTTCCATCTTCTAAGGTTTTCTTGAATTTCTTTCTTTAGTGTTCTGTAGTTCTCATTGTAGAGGTCTTTCACCTCTTTTGTGAGATTGATTCCCAAATACTTTATTTTTTTCGAAGCTATTGTGAATGGGGTAGTTTTCCTAATTTCTCTTTCTGAAGATTCATCGCTTATGTATAGAAATGCCTTAGATTTCTGTGCATTGATCTTATATCCCGATACTTTACTGAATTCACTTATGAGATCTAAAAGTTTTCTGGTGGAATTTCCTGGTTCCTCTAAGTATATAATCATATCATCAGCAAATAGGGATAGTTTGAGTTCTTCTTTTCCTATTCGTATCCCTTTAATTTCTTTGGTCTGTCTAATTGCTCTGGCTAGAGTTTCAAGGACGATATTGAATAGAAGTGGTGAAAGAGGGCATCCCTGCCTTGTTCCAGTTTTTAGAGTGAATGCTTTCAGTTTTTCACCATTTAGAATGATATTAGCCATGGGTTTAGCGTAGATGGCCTTTACAATGTTAAGGAATGTTCCCACTATCCCTATTTTTTCTAGTGTTTTGAGCATGAAGGGGTGCTGTATTTTATCAAATGCTTTTTCTGCATCTATCGAAATGATCAATGGTACAGAATAGAGGACACGGACACAAACCCAAATAAATACAATTTTCTCATACTAGACAAAGGGGCCAAAAATATGCAATGGAGAAAAGATAGCCTCTTCAACAAATGGTGCTGGGAGAATTGGAAATGCATATGCAACAGAATGAAACTAAACCCATATCTCTCACCATGCACGAAACTAAACTCAAAATGGATTAAGGATCTCGGAATCAGACCAGAGACCCTGCATCTTATAGAAGAAAAAGTAGGTCCAGAGCTTCAACATGTCGGCTTAGGACCAGACTTCCTCAACAGGACTCCCATAGCACAAGAAATAAAAGCAAGAATTAATAACTGGGATAGATTCAAACTAAAAAGCTTTCTCTCAGCAAAGGAAACTATCAGCAATGGGAGGAAAGAGCCTACAGAGTGGGAGAAAATCTTTGCCAATCATACTTCAGATAGAGCGCTAATCTCCAGAATGTATAAAGAACTAAAAAAACTCTACACCAAGAATGTAAATAATCCAACTGACAAATGGGCTAAGGAAATGAATAGACACTTCACAGAAGAAGATATACAAGCAATCAACAAACATATGGAAAAATGTTCAACATCTCTAGTAATAAGAGAAATGCAAATCAAAACCACCCTAAGATTCCATCTCACCCCAATTAGAATGGCGACTATCAAGAATACAAGTAACAACAGGTGTTGGCGAGGATGTGGGGAGAAAGGTACACTCATACATTGCTGGTGGGGCTGCAAATTAGTGCAGCCACTCTGGAAAGCAGTGTGGAGATTCCTTAGAAAACTTGGAATGGAAACTCCATTTGACCCAGCTATCCCACTCCTTGGCCTATACCCAAAGGACTTAAAATCAGCATATTACAGAGATACAGCCACATCAATGTTCATAGCTGCTCAGTTCACAATAGCCAGATTGTGGAACCAACCTAGATGTCGTTCAATTGATGAATGGATAAAGAAAATGTGGTATATATATACAATGGAATATTACTCAGCCATAAAGAATGATAAAATTATGGCATTTGCAGGCAAATGGATGAAACTGGAGAATATCATGCTAAGTGAGATAAGCCAATCTCAAAAAAACCAAAGGAAGAATGATATCGCTAATAAGTGGATGATGACACATAATGGGGGGTGGGAAGGGTTAGTGTTGGGGTTGGAGTTGGGTTTAGGGAGGGGGGCAGGAATGGAGGAAGGAAGGACTGTATAGATGGAGGGGAAGGGTGGGAGGGGAGGGGGGCAAGGGAAAAAATGGCAGAATGAATCAAACAACATTACCCTATGTAAATTTATGATTACACAAATGGTATGCCTTTACGCCATGTAGAGACAGAGAAACAACATGTATCCCATTTGTTTACAATAAAAAATAAATAAATAAAATAAAATAAAATTTTGTGACAAAAAAAAATTCTCAATAAAATTCTGGCAAATCACATGCAAAAACATATTAAAAACATAGTACACTATGATCAAGTGGGGTTAAATCCAAGGATGCAAGTTTGGTTCAACATACAGAAATCAATAAATGTAATTAATCACATCAGTAGACTAAACAACAGGAATCACATGATCATCTCAATAGATGCAGAAATAGCATTTAACAAAATACAGCATCCATTCATGTTCAAAACACTAGAAAAACTAGGGATAGTAGGAACATACCTCAACATTGTAAAAGCTACCCAAGGTCAACATCATTCTAAATAGAGAAAATGGAAACATTCCCTCTAAGAAATGGAACAAGACAGGGATGCCCTCTTTCACTACTCCTATTCAACATAGTCCTGGAAACTCTAGACAGAGCAATTAGACAGAAGAAATAAATTAAAGGGAATTTAATAGGAAAAGAAGAACTCAAACTACCCTATTTGCCAATGACATAATTATATATTTAAAAGACCCATAAAACTCTACCAGAAAGCTTCTATAACTCACAAATAAATTCCACAAACTTACAGCATATAAAATTAACACTCATAAATCACTTGTGTTCCTATAAACCAATGATGAATCAGCTGAAAGAGAAATCAGGAAAACTATCCTATTCACAATAGCCTTAAAAATAATTTGGAAATCAACCTTACAAAAGAGGTGAAACACTTCTACAATGGAAACAATAGAACACTACAGAAAGAAATTGAAGAAGACATTAGAAAATGGAAAGATCTCTTATGTTCTTGGAAAGTCAGAATTAATATTGTCAAATGGCCATACTATCAAAAGCACTATACAGATTTAATGCAATTCCTATTAAAATTCCAATGACATTCTTCAAAGAAACAGAAAAAGCAGTCATGAAATACGTTTGAAAAACAAGAGGTCCAGAATAGCCTAAGCAATCCTTAGCATAGAAGGCATCACAATACCAGACCTTTTATTATAGTATAGAGCTACAGTAACAAAACCAGCATGGTACTGGCACCAAAACACACATGAAGACCAATGGAACCAGACTAGAAGACACAGAGTCATACCCACATAAATACAGGTATCTCAGACTAGACAAAGACACCATAAACATACTTTGGAAAACAACAGCCTCTTCAAAAAATGGTGCTTTGGAAAACTGGAAATCCATATGTAGTAGAATGAAATTGAACCACTATCTCTCCACCTGCACAAAACTGAACTCAAAGTGGACCAAGGACTTAGACATTCGATCAGAGAATCTGTGACTACTAGAAGACAAAGGAGGCCCAACTCTCCACCAGGCCAGTGTAGGAACTGACTTCCTCAATAAGACTCCTAAAGCAATAGAAGTAAAATCAAGAATCAATAAATGGGATGGTATCAAACTAAAAAGCTTCTCTACAGCAAAGGAAACAATCAAGAATGTGAACAGAGAGCCTCAAGAATGGGAGAAAATCTTTACAACCTGCACCTCAGATAGATCATTGATCTCCAGGATATACAAAGAACTAAAAAACTTAACTCCAAAAATACAAAGAGCAGTCACCTAAAACCAATATTGCATTTGTTTTGTTTGTTTGAGAGTTTCGTTATTTTTTCTATTTTCTATTTTTAATTTTTTTCTAATTAGTAATACATGAAAGTAGCATGTATTTTGTCATACTAAGCAGAATAAGTGAAACCCAAAATACAAAGACCAAGTGTTTTCACTGATAAACACTGCATTTTTATGAACATAACTGTGAATAAAAGCAGGAGCTTATAACCTTGAACAGTGAAAAAACTGCACTTTTATACCCCTAAAGTATATTATATACATAACTTTCCTATCTTCATATATGAATACACAACCAGTTTAACTCCACATCATGTATAACTAAAAGAATGGGAAGTTATACTTCATGTATAACTAATATGTCCAAATATACTCTACTGTCTTGTATATCTAAAAAGAAGAAATAAAAATTTTTAAAAATTATGCCATTTAGATTTAGAAATGTGATAGTATACTACTTAAGTTCTGGATTTCATAAGAGACTTGGTCAAGCAGTAATTTTGAAACAAACATACTTTCCCTTCAAAGTCAATTCAATCTAATAAATAGGAGTCATTTTATATATGTGACTGTGAATATCAAAGGATGCATATTATTTCTGTTAACAATTTAGTGTTTGGAAATTTACCAAGCATGCTTCAGTCAATTTGGTTAAGTAAATCTACCTTAAAAAAACGTGAATGAGAAAATAAAAAACAGATCAAAATTTTCTGAGAAAACCTTACTGTCCAAATTGACGTGTAATGTAA